>NC_051065.1:143502800-143842800 GCF_004664715.2 Peromyscus leucopus
GAAGGTGTTTATTGACTGGCACTGCCTCCATACCCGCTTGCTTGACATCTTTTCTTACATGGCTTGATGGCATTTCAAACTCCGCATATCCAAATTGAGATTCATTATTTCCCCCACCCCAGCCTGCTCTTCCCGCTGACTCGCTTATTTCTGTTAATGTCACCACTATTTTCCTACTCATCCAGCCTTGAAATGTGGACGGCATCTCGGATTCCAGCTTCTCCCTCTTTCCTCATGTTCCACCAGTTGCCAACCCTATAGGTTCTATTTCTGTGCTCTGCTGGCAGGCAGCCCCTCCGACACCCCAGGGGCTCAGATACTCATCATTTCATGACTGGACTTTGAAAATAGTCTCTTAAATTCCTCCATGGACACTCTTTTCTCCTTGCCCCCTCCTCTACTCTGTGCTCACATTCGATTCCCCAAATTGGTGTGCAAACTCCGGGGCCCTGCACACACAGGGCACGAGGGCTCTCTATTGGTTGCTGTATTTAATGCCACCCTCTTAGCCCGACCATGACCTTCTCTCAGACGAATCTTCTGCTATCTCAGCATGTTCTCCCCCAGCGAGTTCACCACCTTCCCGCCCCTATCCTTTCTGCTCCCAGAATTCCCCCTTGTCAGCCGTACCTTTCAAAACCCATTGACAAAGCTCCCTGCTCATGGCATGGCCAGCTCCGCTAGGATTTCTTGACTCCCAGCTGAAGGGAATTCACCTCTTTGTGTTCGAACCTCTTTTGTCGAGTGTGCTTTATTGCAGCTTCTGGTGAGGTTGCAGAAGGTCTAGAAAGCAGAGTCTCTGGGGGGCCCCTCCCCCCAGGACTATTTCTTCCACACAGTGCCTCGCAGCAGCAGGTGGTCAGCAGTCGTCTCTAGAATTCAAAGCAACTCTCCTGTAGCTCAATGCTTGTGAATTCAAGGCCACTGTGAGAAGAGCGCGCCTGTCAGTCTAGGGGCAGAGTCCAAGTCTACTTTGCAGAAGGCTGAGCTGGCTGATGAGTGGCCTTTGGGACAAAGCATCAGCCATGATCACTTTTTTGTCCTCATGACTTGTGGCTATTTATTCAATGCCCTTCTCTTGTCCTTGGTCAAACCATTCATCCCTTTGCCTCATGCTTTGTGTGACATGTGGAAGTTACCTCACAAGTTGACTGTGGAGGATAAAAAGCCAGAGAGTTCTAAGGAAAACAAGTCCTTGGACTGAGAGTTGAATGACAGCTGAAGGGTCCTGGGAGCCCCATGACCTTGACACACAAGTGCCTGCACCAGCTAAGAGTTTTTCTCTCCTTAATGTATTTAAATGGAATCAATACTGGGGTCAACTGTGTGCACAGCTGTCTTCAGCTCTGGAGGTGACTCTGCAGCCTGCACGGGAGTGTGCAATTGACACAGTCTATTTTTAGCCTCCCAGAGACCGTGACCAACATCCCAAGCAGAGGGTGGGTACACCTGCAGCATTATGATGAGGCAGCCCCATTTGCCAGCCAGCCTGGCCTCTCTTGGACCCAAAGGCCTGCGTTGCTAAACTGGGAAGTCTTTGCTGTTTCCTAGAGGCGGCAGCCCGGATGCACCATGAGAACAGGGCATCACCTCTTGCCCCGTGCTGCTCATTCCTGTCTAGTCTCAGACCCAGGGTGGTCTTGGGGCTGTGCCTGAGATAGGAGGGAGGGATGGCATTTCCATCTGCTCTGTCCCAGGGGTTACCTTTTCCCTTGACTGTAAGTCTGAGTTGACCTAGCTCATGGAGGAGCAAATTAAGACAAGAATAATATATATATTATCCATAAGATCCAGATGATAGTAATGATACTAGCAACAATAATGAAGCCCTTATTATATATACACCATGCTGAGGTCTAGTGCTAACTGACCTTAGTGTCTTGACTATTCTTGCAAAAAGGTTCTCTCTCGATTTCTGTGTGTGTGTTTGTGCAGTTTATGTACATATGTATGCATATATGTTTGTAGCCCAGAGGTCAATCTTGTGTTATTCCTCAGGAACCATCTACTTTGTTTTTTTGAGGTAGGATTTCTCACTGGTTACTGGGATTCACTCATTAGGCTACACTGTCTGGCCAGAAAGCCCAGGGATCCTCCTGTCTCTACCTCTCCAGTGTTAGGATTATGCCTGGATTTTATATGGGTGCTGGGGATTGGGTTCTTGCTTCCCTGACAGCCCTTCATGCACTGAGGTATCTCAAGAGCTCCGTGGGAGGTTTCATTAGGCCCTGTATTGATCGAGGAGGGAACAGAGATGTAGTGGTGTATACAAAATCCCAAGGTCACACAGCCAGGAGTCAGGACAGAATCCTGGAGCCCTGATTCCCAGCTGAAAAAGACCAGCCTTTGGAGAAACCCACTTGGCTGTTGGTCTTGGTGTTTTTTTTTTTTTTTTTTGGTTTTTCGAGACAGGGTTTCTCTGTGTAGCTTTGCGCCTTTCCTGGAACTCACTTGGTAGCCCAGGCTGGCCTCGAACTCACAGAGATCCGCCTGCCTCTGCCTCCCGAGTGCTGGGATTAAAGGCGTGCGCCACCACCGCCCGGCGGTCTTGGTGTTTTTAAAGACGTGCATCTTTCTTTGAGGCCTTTTCTGTGCCTGGCATCTTGGTGTACACATTCCAGAGACAGGCAGTCCTCTGGCATTGCTATGCTTCATTTGGGTGACTTCTGACCTCCGCACCCCCTTCCCTTAGCCTGAGGGATGAAAGGCAAGCAGCTGTGATGGCGACACAGAGCTGGGCTGGAAGGACGGAGACCCAGAGAAGCAGTAGTAGGCAGAGCTCAGGGAAGAGGTCAGTCAATATGGGGGCTTGTGGTGCTGAAGTTCAAGGCAAAGTGAGAATCAGAACCTAGGGGCTGAGACATCAGCCTTGACATAGTACAACACCTGAGACCCATATTTGAGGGTGACAAGTCTGATTGTAGCTTAGTGTGAGATGGTACATGAGAGAAGTGCATGGGCTTTGTTTCCTCGGCCCCATCTCCACCTGTGATATTTGATTTGGTTTAATGAACACTTACTACACGCCCAGCCTTTTTCTAGGCACTTTAAAAAAATACTAATTTGACTAATTTTCAGTGCAATCTTAAGTATGGACATTTTATTTTCAAGTTAGAGGTGGGTAACTAAGGCACAGAGTACAGTGGTTAATAACTTTGCCTGACATTGTCTAATTGATGTAGTAGTCATCTCTCCACTACTGTAACAGCATACCCACGGCTGGGTAATTTATAAAGGAAAAAAATTCTTTAGCTTACAGTTCTGAAGGTTCAAGGGCTTTGGTGTTATTTTCTGGTGAGAGAGAGAGAGAGATAGAGATAGAGAGAGAGAGAGAGAGAAGAGTCTTGCTCTTCAAAGACCCTCTCTTGAGAACTAATCAAATCCCCATGAGACAATGAGGTTAATTACTTTCACTGGTATGTCCCCAGTGACATGGCCACTCTACCTCGTAAAGATCCCTCTGCCTCCCACCTCACTACAATGCGGAGTAAGCCTTCAATATGTGGCCCTTCACGGATAAGCCATATATATCAAAACCAAGGCTGCTCGAGAGCCAACTCTTGGCTTCCCATTTTCCCCCACATCCTTCCCTTTGTTGAGTATTTCTTCCTGGTCCCACTAAAGGAAAATATTGTTTCCCCATTTGACAGACATGGAAACTGAGGCTCAGATCAGTTTAGACCACCTAGTTTGTAAGATCTGGAACTGAGGTCAATCTGGGTCTGGCGCGTCAGTAGCCTGCTGTCAATCCTGTGGTCAAGGAGTCATTGGCAATTAGTGCTGGGCTACAGGGGGAGCGGGGAGGAGGAAGGGGAGAAGATCGGAAATGTTTGAGGGCTAACCAGGGCTAACTTGGGTCCCTTCTCTCCCTTTAGGCGAGCAGTGCCCCCCCTCAGCCCCCTCAGCCTGTCATCCCAGCCAAGTCCGTGCAATGTGTCCACCACGTGTCCACACAGCCCAGCTGCCCAGGACGGGGCAAGATGTCCAAGCTGCTGAATCCCGAGGAGATGACATCAAGGGATTACTATTTTGACTCCTATGCTCACTTTGGGATCCACGAGGTAACGCACTCAGGTCGGGGACCAGCAGGTGGGACAGGTGTGGCCCTGCCATCTTATTCTTGTTTTCAAAGGTGGCAAAATATGCATGTCCAACTCTCTACCACCTCAAAATGAGCCCCTCTAGTGCCCCTGAACCCTGACCCTCTCTCCATCCTGTAGTTCTCTTTGGGACCGTCATGGCCAAGGCGGGGCCTGGAGCAGGTGAGTAGGTAGAAGTGGATGCTTGTGCATCCCAGCACTTGAGAGCCTGAGGGGAGGTCAGAGGACTGTTGAGAGTTTGAACCCAGCCTGGGTTGTGTAGTGGGTTCCTGGTCAGACCGAATTACAAAGTGAACTGCCGTTCAAAACAAATGAATGGCAACAAATTGGGGGTGGGGCGACCGGAGGTGCTTTGAGCTTCTGGGTGAGGCGACCGGAGGTGCTTTGAGCTTCTGGGTTACCTTCCGGCCCTGAGTCATACCTTAAGTTTTACCACCAGACCCCGTGATGCTGGCCAAGAGCTGAAGTGCTTGCCGCCAATGCACTGAGGCTGTCCTGGCCTCCCGGAGGTCGTGATGCTTATTAATCTGCCCAAGGGCCATCTCCAGGGGAAGTGCTGATGGTGAGATTTATAGACAGGCCTCCTCTGACACTCTGATTCCATCTTCGCAAGTTCTCGGGTGAATACTGAGCCCCCTTCCCAACAGGGAAGCCTTGTGTGGGTCCCCAAACAGAAGCAAGCCTCGTGACCATCGTGGGTGCAGACTGGAGCCCCATATCACACCTCATTATATAATTCCCTAGCACTGACCCCAACTGCCCCCAAAGCGGTTAACAGTGGCTGTCACTTGCCAGGTGCTGGGCCTGGTGCTAGTCATGTCCTATGGATCCTTTTCACTTGATCCTAATGGGAACCCTGTGAGGAAGACGTCCCCACCATCCCTCAGCAAAGGGAAGAAAGTCCTGGGACAGGAGGGAGTGTTTACTGGCTGCAGCTCCCTGGCTGTGAGGATGTCTTTGCAAACCAACTCCTGTGGCTCCCTGGCGATGAGATGATGCTGGAAGGAAGGTTTGCTTCCATCCAAACTGCCAGGCTGCTGCCAGGGAGGTTTTTAATATCAGCAGTCAGCGGTTTGGGGTTGTGAAATGCTTATTGTGTACCGAGTGTTGTTCCCAGCATTTTGGATTATTAGCTCATTTGCTTCTCAGCCTAACCTTAGGCTGCTCCTGCTCACAGGTGACCAGGGCCTTACCAACCAGCCCGGCCCTCATGCTAACCTTTGTTTTGCATAAGACAGGAATTCAACCTTCCTATGTTGGCACATGGATTTCATTCCTATTCGCCCTGGCATACACCTTCTAAAATGTTTCCTTCCTCCATGCTCCCTGACCCTCACTTAAGGATTGAGTGGACTCACTTGCTTCTGTTGTATACTTGGCAGCCTCTGTGGAGGCAGATGGTGAAGGTGAGGAGGCCTCTCAGTTCCTTTTTTTTTTTAGATCAGGGGCTCTGTCTCACATAGTCTAGGGAGGTTGGAAGTTCTCTGTGCTGCCTTCTGCAAAAATGGTGAGCCCGAGCCTGTGGGGAGGCCTGAGGATCAGCATTCTTTTCCAAGGGCCCTGGTCCTGGAGGGGGTAGATGCCTGCTCAGGAATGTGGAAGCTCCCTTGTACCATCCTTGGTCTGGGTTGCCATCCAGCATTAACTTGTACTAAAGCCGTGCAGACTCTATGCAGCAGAGGGGACTCATGACAGTATCCATCCTAGAGAAAGGGTACATCCATGTAGCAAGCTCTAAGAGCCCGCAGCTCTGGGTTCCCTTCTGGGCTGACACTTGGCGTCTTAGTTACTATACTATTGCAATGTAGAGACACCATGACCAAGGCAACATTAGAAGAAAGCATTTAGCCGGCGTGTGGCGCACGCTTTAATCCAGCACTCGGAGCAGAGGCAGGCGGATCTCTGTGAGTTCGAGGCAACCTGGGCTACAAGTGACTCAGGAAAGGCGCAAAGATACACAGAGAAACCTGTCTCGAAAAAAAAAAAAAAAAAAAAAAAAAAAAAAAAAAAAAAAAAAAAAAAAAAAAAAGAAGAAGAAAGCATTTAATTGGGGCTTGCTTACAGTTTCAGAGGGTTAGTCCATGATCATCATGGCTGGAAGCGTAGCAGCAGTGCTGGAGCATTAGCTGAGAGTTCACACCTAATTTGAAAGTTGCAGAGAGAGAGAGAGAGAGAGAGAGAGAGAGAGAGAGAGAGAGAGAGAGAGAGAGAATTATGAGCCTGGGCTGGCATGAGTTTTTGAAATCTCAAAGTCCACCCCAGTGATACATCTCCTCCCACAAGGCCACATTTCCTAAATCTTCCTAAACACTCCACCAACTGGGAATCAAACATTCAAATAGATGAACCTGTGGGGCCATCCTCATTCAGACCACCACACTTGGGAACTATATCCAGGACCCTGAATGGCTTGGCCTGCCCCCGAGCACACTGAGAACAGCCTTCCCTGTATCTCCACACTGACCCCAGGAAGCCTCCGTCTGAGTTCCGGGGCCAACTCCGGGCCCAGAGCGCAGCTTTCCTGGGCTATTTTCAGTCTCCAATTCTTTCAGTACTTGACAACCCCTCACTGTGACCTGAGGATTGCACATTGTCAAGGCTTTGAGTGAGTTCAGGTGTGCATGTGTGTGCTGTCGTGTGTGTGTGTGTGTGTGTGTGTGTGTGTGTGTGTGTGCATTTTGAGACATGGTCTCACTATGTAGCCAGGTTGGCTTTGAACTTGTGGCAGCCCTCTTGCCTCAGCCCCTCCAAGTGCTGGGATTGCAGATTGAGCTGCCATGCCTGGTTTCTCCCAGCTTGTCAATGGGGAACACCATCATGACCAACATGTGGGAGGTGGGAGATTGGCCTGACTCTGCTTGGGAGAAAGCTACCAACTGAATACCAGACCAGGTACCCTCAGTCAGGTGTTGTAACAAAAACCCAAACTTATATGTGACATAGTGCAGATGAACGGGTCTGCAAGTCACAGACGACACCTCTACCCCACAGCCTTAGCAACTGTCCCATGGGAAGTGCTTCTGCACATCTATCTTCAATCCCTCCTGTTACTGCTATAGGCCATCTCCAGATCCAGCTAGGGTAACATACAGGTCTTTTAATACAGGCATGACTAGATGGGTGGCCTTCACCCCTGTGATTGGCCTCCATTCTTTCCTTGGTCTCCAGGATCACTGAATATGAAAGGAGGTATGGACAGGGATGAGCTGAGTGGAGGTGCTCTGTGTAGAGATGCTTTCTCACCTCTTGTGACTTAGCAGCAGGGATCTGCTCATCACTAGAAAGCTCACAAGGAAGCTCTTCCTGGACATTCTAGGCAGGACCCTCAGATCCCCCGAGTGGGCAAGCTGACTGTGCAGTGGTCCCCAGGCCGTCAATAGGACACTGGAACAATGGTGGTCAGAGAGCGTGGCTAAATCACAGTATGGGTGGATGGACAGAGCATGGCTATTCTGTATATATAGACAAGGTGGACGATAGGAAGAGGTGTGGTGGCATTGTGTTCTCCGAAATATTGTGTACCTTAATAAATTTATCTGGGGTCAGAGAACAGACAGCCACTAGATACAAAGGCTAGAAAATGGTGGCACTCACACCTTTAATCCTAGCATTCCAGAGATAGAAATCCCTCTGGATCTCTGTGAGTTCAAGGCCACATTGGAAACAGCCAAGCATGGTGACACACACCTTTAATCCCAGAAAGCCAGCCTTTAATCCCAGGGAGTGGTGGTAGAAAGCAAAAAGATATATAAGGCGTGAGGACCAGAAACTAGAAGCATTTGGCTGGTTAAGCTTTTAGGCTGGTAAAGATTCAGGCTTTTGAGCAGCAGTTCAGCTGAGACTCATTCCGGATGAGGACTCAGAGGCCTCCAGTCTGAGGAGATAAGACCAGCTGAGGATCCGGCGAGGTGAGATAGCTGTGGCTTGTTCTGTCTCTCTGATCTACCAGCATGGACCCCAATAACTGGCCTCAGGTTTGATTTTATTAATAAGAACTTTTAAGATTCCTGCTACAAAGAGGGCTAAGCAAAAGGTGGTTTTGGACCTTTATGTTCTTTGCATCCACGGCTTCACTTAGAGAGGACTCAAGAGGGCAGGGCCAGGAAAAAGTGACCATGACCCTCCAGCAGAACCCAGAGTGGCTTCCTGGGGCCTTCAAAGGAGAGGACAGCCTCCAGGTCCCCAAGAGCCAGCCTGAATCTCAACATCTGTCTGCTGGTCAGAGGTGGGTCTGAGACATCAGCCTGGAAGACATCATCCCTGCCTGTGTGGCCTGACCGCTGGCCAGCACTTGTGTGCTGAATACTTTCTACAGATTCTTCTAGGTACATTGCCGGGAGACCTGACTGTCTCACGTCAGCCTAGCACTAAGACTTTTGTGAAACTTTCTGCATTTGCTTAATCATCACAACAGCCCTAGAAGTAGGTGCTCTTACAGCATTACTTCACAGACGAAGAAGCTGAGGCACCGGACACTTGGTGATGGGCTGGGTCAGAGAGCTTAGCAACAGCGGAGGTGTGGTATGGGTGCAGCGGCTGAGGCTCCCATGTCTGTGTGCAATGGTCGTATGCTCCGTGTATTGTCTTCTGATTTACTGAGCATGTCTAACATGCCCTTGCCTATTCTGGGGATAGGGCCTTGCGTTCTTGTGGCACTGGGATCTAGGAATCTCCTGAAGAGAGAGGCTTCAGCTCATCCTCAAAATAAAATCCAGATAGGAACTCAGTCCAAGTACTGCTCCCCTCTACACCTTATAACATTGAAGCCACCAGCCCTGGGGCAGCAGAGGAAGTGGCAGCTGGCTTTCAGAGTGGTTCTTGATTCCTTTCTGCCTTCCATGTCTCAAGAGAATCTTCTCTTTGATCTACTATAACTAGAAACACAAGAGAAAGACTCCTAAGAGATGCTGTACAGCCTGGCCAAGGGGACACATTACCACAGTACCTGTGCACAGAGCTCTGAAAGCATGGATGGGGACCAGCAGGACTAAACAGATGCAGGGACAAATGGCTGGTTGTAGTTTGTAGCTAAAGTTTTCCTGGTTCTGTTCAGCTCCTGCGGCCCTGTGGCTGGTTGCTTGGACCCAAGTAAACACACAGAGACTAATATTATTTAAAACTGCTTGGCCATTAGCTCAGGCCTACCATTAACTAGCTCTTATACTTAAACTCAGCCCATTTCTGTTAATCTAGATGTTGCCACATATTCTGTGGCTTTACCTGTGTGCCTGTTACATGCTGCTCCCTGGACAGCGGCTGGCATCTCCTCACTCAGCCTTCCTCTTCCCACAATTCTCTGTTTGTCCTGCCTATACTTCCTGCTTGGCTACTGGCCAATCAGTATTTTATTTATACAGAGTGATATACACAGCAGTAGTCTTTTCTCTTTGGTAATGGAGAACACACATAGATTTAAAAACCAGTGAGGATAGAGGTGGTTTGCATTCCACAAACAATCTGGCCTAACTTGTCACTTATGGAGTATTGCATCCCCAAGCTGCAGAGGTGTAAACTTTTCAAGCAGTGTGGTAAATAGTCACTGAGATAGATCTTGTGGAGGGTTTATTAGCTTTCTGTCGCTATGACAAAATGATAATCAACTTAGAAGAAGAAAGATTGATTTGAGCTCAGATTTAGGGTTCTGTCACAGATTTGTGGTCTAAGAATGTGGGCCTCCAAGGAAGAGGCAGTAATTAATCATGGTAGGGAGTGCATGGTGGGCTAGATACTGGCCTCAGAGTGGCCTGGAAGTAAAGAACTAGGAAGGGATAGAAGTCCCAAATTGTCCCTTGCAGGGACACCCTTGATGACCCAAATTGCTTATACTAGGCTCCACCTATTAAAGGCTCCATGGCCTCCCCTAGCACCACAGGCTAGGGACCACCCTTCAACACAGGAGGCTCTGGAGACCTTTAGAATCCAAACATCACTGTCACTCAACAAATCTCAATGAACTGCAAAAGACTGAAACCACACAGTGTGCTCACTAAAGTGAATTAGAGCCAGGCCTAGAGGCTTCCACCTAACATTGTGGCTACTCATCAGGCTCAGGCAGGAGGATTGAAAGTTCAAGGCCAGCCTGGGCTACAGTGAGTCCCAGGTCAATTTACACAAGCTGGTGAGATCTTATCTCACGATAAAGGGTCAGGAGGAAAAGGACTAGAAAAAGCCAGTGTTAGGGTAGTAATCTAAGCTGTGTGAGACCCTAGTGTCAATCCCAGCACTGGAACAATCAAAATTAAAAGCCTAAAGTAATTTATTCAGAAAATCCTCAAATGGTTGGAAATTAAACAATTTTTCTTTATAACCCATGTACCCGAAAAGAAAACATGAGTGAAATTAGACAGGATTCCAGACTATATGACTATAACTAAGAGACCAACACATCAAAATTTGTGGGCTGCAGTTTAAGTAGTATTTACAATAGTTCTCAACCTGTGGGTCATGACTCCTTTGGGGTAGGGGTCACATATCAGCTATCCTGCATATCAGCTGTTTACATTATATTTCATAACAGTAGCAAAATTATAGTTATGAAGTAGCAACAAAATAATTTTTGTGGTTGGGGGTCACCACAACACGAGGAACTGTGTTAAATGGTCACAGCATTGGGAAGGTTGAGAACCACTGATTTAGAAGGAAATCTATAGCTTTAAATGCTTCTATTAGGGACAAAAGTAAAAACACAAACACCAAAACCCAAGAGCAGAGCTTCTACCTTGCAAAGCTAGAGAAATAAGAACACATGAAACTCAAGTCAAAGAAAGGAAATGATACAGATGACAGCAGGTCAACTAAATAGAAATCAAATGATAGCGAAACCATCAGAGCCCAATGTTTTGAATTTAGTAGTGCACATTAGCTGTACAAAGCAACCGATTTCATCGTGACCGTTTCACAGTGAATGTTGTTCATTTTAACCTTATTTACCCCAGTCACCTATTTTTGTGCCCCTTGATCTTCCCAAACCACCCCCTTTCTTCTTTTACATCTTTATAAACAACTGGATCCTGCATATGAAAGAAAATATATATGTTGTTCTGAGTCTGGCTTATTTCGCTTAGCATGATGATCCTTCCGGTTTCCCTCAGGCTGTGTGCTTTCTTATTTGTGCGTGAGTATGGCCCATCCTGTAGGTGGGTGCTCAGGAGGGGGTGACGGGATCCTATGGAAGTTTTACTTGCAGTGTTGAAGGAATCTCCCCGCTGATGACTATACAACAGCACTGCTTTACATTCCCACCAACCGGTTCTTCACACCCCCACCAGCACCGTGTTTTGTTTTGTTTTCTTTTTTGACAATAGCCGTTCTGATTGGGGTGAGAGAATCTGAACATAATTTTAATTTGCATTTCCCTGATGACTAAAAATGTTAATGGTTTTTTTTTTGGCCTTGAATTCATTGGACATTTTGTCTTTCTTCTTTGAGAAGTATCTGTTCAGTTCATTTGCCCATTTATTGATTGGATTATTTGTTCTCTTGGTTTTTGTAGCTATTTATATATTCTGAATATTAATTTCATGCCAGATGTATAGCTGGAAAACATTTCCTCTCACTCTGCTGCTTCCTTGGCTGGGAGAAGCCTTTTAATTTCACACAATCCCATTTGTCCATTTTTGTTATTGTTCCTGAGTTACTGAACCCCAGTTCAGAAAGTCCTTGCCTGTGTCTATATCATTAAGTGTTCCTTTTCCAAGTCTCAGGTCTTGCACATTAAGATCTTTGACCCATTTTTAAGTTGAATTTTGTACAAGGTGAGAGATAGGGATCTAGTTACATTCGTCTGCATGGGATTATCCAGTTTTCCTAGCACTATTCATTGAAAAAGCTATCTTTTCTCCCACATACACCTTTCTTTGGTTTATGGAGCTTTGTGGATTTCTGCATTCTCTATTCCATTCCTTAGGTCTGTGTGGCTTCTGCACCAGCACCAGGCTGTTTTTGTCACTTTCCTCTGGGTGTAACTTGAGACCAGGCATGCGGTCCCTGCAGCATCGACCTTTTCATTCAAGATTACTTTGTGTTCTAATCTCTTGTGCTGCCCCGGGGACCTTAGGTTTGCTTTTCCTGGTTCTTTGAATGTCATCAGAGTTTTAATGGGGCTTGTATTTTATTTGCTGGTTACTTTAATGTGGCCATTTTCACAGCAGTAATCCCATGAGAAAATTCTCATTTTCTGGTATTTTCCTGAGTTTCTTCCCAGTGTTTTATAGTTTTTGTTACAGCTGTCTTTCATTTCTGGTGTCAGGCTCATTCCTACACATTTAAGTTTTTAAAGGCTATTGTGAATGAGATTGTTTTCTGCATTTCATATTTATTATTGGTGTCTAGAAAAGCTACAGATTTCTGCACATTGATTTTAGACTCTGAAAGTGTTTGTCAGAGACAGGTTTTTAGGAGTCTTTAGTGTCTTTCAATAACAGGATCACGGCTTCTGTAAATGGGAGTCACCTGACTTCTTCCTTCTCGTCTCTGTTCCCTTTTATTTTTTTCTCTCTTCTTGCTACTCTAGTTAAGAATGTAAGTATCATACTGATTAAGTGTGAAGGAAGTGGTCATTCTTGTCTTAGTCTCCAGTTTTAGAGGAAAAGTTTTTCGGTTTCCCCATTCAGCATAATGTGGCTGTAAGTTTGCTGTATGTAGCTTAAAATTTAGGTTTCAGACTAATTAAATTAATAACACTAACCTAGACTGATTAAGAGGGAGGAAGGGAAAGGAAGAGAGAGAGAGAGAGAGAGAGAGAAAGAAAGAGAGAGAGAGAGAGAGAGAGAGAGAGAGAGAGAGAGAGAGAGAGAGAATGAACCAACCAGTGAGTACCCTGAAAATGTGATGTCTATCAGGAGTCAAACAGGACATACAATTAAAACCACAGTGTTGTGGATTCCTATGCACTGAAATTGCTACAAGTAAAATCACAGAAGATACTAAATTGCTAAGATGTGAAGGGTGGTGAGCAGACAGAGTTGGTGTAAGCTTAGGGAGGACATCAGTTTGATGATTCCTTCTTGAGTCTCTCGTGCTGTGCTGTTCTGATCTTTCCTTTTGGTTTTAGACAGACTGGAGCAGGTTTGGACACAAACTCCTTTTTTATACCTCTCAGCTATCTTTCAAGTAGACCTTTAAAGCAGGCTAAGTTTGGAATGAGGCATGTGTCCTGCATGTACTACAGTATCCTCATTAACTACCCAGTGATGTCATAGTGGTTCCAGAAGATGTTACTGGGATGACTCAGTTGCCTGTGATGCAGATGTGCTCCAGTGACCCAGATGTGCTCCCAGATGCCCTGAGTCCCCCGACTATAACCTTCTTTTCCTTCCATTGCAGGAAATGCTGAAGGATGAAGTGAGGACCCTCACGTACCGGAACTCCATGTACCATAATAAGCACGTGTTCAAGGACAAAGTGGTGCTGGATGTCGGGAGTGGCACAGGGATCCTCTCCATGTTTGCTGCCAAAGCAGGGGCCAAGAAGGTGTTCGGGGTAAGCATGTCGCCCTCCCTCGTGTTGGCTTCTGCAGAGTGGTTCCTGCCTCTTGCTTTCTCTGGATCTTCCTACAAAGACCCACCCTGGTCTACCATCTCTTTTTCTATTTTTGTGTTGTGCTGGGGATGGAACCCAGGACACCGAGCACATTAGGCAACTGCTGTATCACCAAGCCACCTCCCCAGCCCCAGTCCATCTCTCTTGCTAGAGGAGCAGAGAAAATCAATCACAGTACTCATTCTAATACCATCACTACTATCACCATCAACATCATCATCATACATCATACATCATCATCATTATCATCACCATAACCATCATCATCATACACCATCATCACCATCACTATCATAATCATCTTCATCATCATACACCATCACCATTATCACTATCATCACCATCATCATCATCATCACCATCATCATACATCATCATCATCCACCATCACCACCATCACCATCATCACCATAATCATCATACACCATCACCATCATCACCATCACTATCATCATCATCACCATCATCATCCACCATCACTACCATCACCATCATCACCATAATCATCATACACCATCATCACCATCACTATCATCATCATCACCATCATCATACACCATCATCATCATCCACCATCACCACCATCACTATCATCTTCATCATCCACCATCACCACCATCACTATCATCACCATCACCTTCGTCACCACCATCACTATCAAGAGCAGCACCATCACCATCACTGCTAAGAAACTTCCTTGCTTCAGGCTTCTTTCTCTCAAACCTCATCAACATGGAACCCTGATGTCATGGATCTCAGTGGCCTTGAGGCCATCTGGTGATCCTACGCTGTCCTTCAAGGGCTATGGCCTAGATTAGTGTCAGGCTGAGCAGGAGAGAGCCGTGTCCTGTCTCTGGTTCCTGAGTCATCAGGAACGACAGCAGAGTTGCTCCCGGGGCTCCTGCTTGGTGCCTCTCAGGGGTAACTTGGCATAGCCTGCCTGTCATCAGCGGCTCTGGCCCGGCCAGGTTTAGCCAGCTTCTTTCCCATTAGCTCACTTCCGTTGTTCCTGTTTCAGGCTTCCCCTTGATCCACAGTCCACTCCACTGGGGAGGGTAAGGTTGTGGGGGACAGCAGAAGCCATGGTCAAGGAGAGGAAATAGAGGCAGAAACACAGAAGGAAGGTGATATGACATGAGAAACAGAAGCTAGAGAGACTTGGAAGCAAGCTTGAAGAAAGAAAATGAAGGAGAAGGTAAAGAAGAACGGAGCAAGCAGGGAGAGTAGAAACTGAGGGAAGAGAAGGAAAGGGTGATAGCCGAAAAGGAAGACGAGGAGCTCAAGTATCCAACCTGGCCAGTGGGTTCCCCACAGCAGGTGACCTCTGTGCTTGATGTGCCTGGACTCAACTCACCCTCATCCAACCACCTGAAAGGGACCACAGCCTGTTGCAAGAGGCCCTTGGGATGTGGCCAGCTACCTAGCTAGAGCTGCTGTGTTCTTCAGTGCTAGCCTCAGGAGCCACATGTATTGGGGTGACAGGGAGGCAAGAAGGAGGAGAAGACAGGAACAATGCTCATGGGGAATGGAACCTGAAAGCCAAGGGCCTGACGACCAAGGAAGGGTGGGTGCTCCTGGGACAGAGCACAGCCAGTGGCATCTGTGCCCTTAGTTATTTCCTTTCCAGTCCCAAAGGTGGACATTGGACCAGGCCATCAGTGACCCCTTGCAATAACTTCTCAAGAGAACTGACCCTTCCCGAGACCCAGGCCTCAGCCTAAGCCCTTTTTGTCAGAGAGTCAGGTAAAGTGGCAGATAGGTCTCCATTAATGCCCCTCTGCTCCAGCACCTTCTGACGACACATCCTAAGCTTTTAGACCCTGCAATGGGTCTTGGCCTCCAACCTTTCCCATGAAGCCCTGCTCTTAGCTGATGGTCAATTTATTTCTCAAATACTTGTGCCCTTTCTTAGAGATTTGGGGATTCTGAAAAGACTTTCATACAAAAGCGAAGAGATTCTGTCGAAGAAAGCGTTCAGAGAAGGGCATTGTGAGTCAGCTTTAGTTACTCTAAGAAAATACCTGAAACAATCAGTTTCAAAAGATGGAAGGTTTTGTTTTGGCTTATGGTTTTAAAGGTTCCATTTCATGGTCACTTGGTTCCTTGGTTTGGGCCTGAGATAAGCCATCACATTTCCGTGAGAGCATTGTGGTTAAGGAAGGCCTCACTTCCTGGTAGGAAAAGAAAGGAAAGAAGAGGAAGGGCTTATGATCCTAAGACCACATTCAAGGACATGCATCCAATGACCTAACCTCCTCCCACAAAGCTCCACCTCTTAAAGGGTCCACCAGTGCCGGTAGCACCAACAGGCTGAGGACTGCACCATCACCACAAGGGCCTTTAGAGAACACTTACCAAAATCAGCTCAAGGGTTCAGAGTTAACCTTTGTGTGTGTGCCTTGGTAGAGGGGACTTAAGTCCAGTCCCAAGAGCTGTCCTGACATTTCTGTTCACATATGTGCCCACCTGACTGTGGCAGGACTTAGTGATGGGATGTAGAGAGACGCTCATGGTAACTCTGGCCCAGCGCTGCCTTCCACCCCTGCTCAGGAGCTTAGTCTGTTCTGACTTCTCCCATCCTCTTCCTGCAGGATGGTGAGGTCAGTCAGCCACTCTTTAGACTCCAGCACAGAAACAGAGTCTCCACAGCTGGGTTTTGCTCTCTAGGCAAAGTGGTCAATTTAGTGAAATGACAAGAGCCACCCAATGAGAGGGCCAGATCTTGGCTTTCTAGCTACCACAAATCTATTGTCTCAGACTATGCACCTCTCTGAACCTTAACTTTCCCATCTATTCAGCTGGTTCTGGGTGCTGTGTCAGATTACCATTACTACAACAAACTCCCTGAGAATATCCACTGAGAGGTTGATTTTGACCCAGTTTCAGAGGTCTGGTACATGGCTGTTGGCTGTGTTGTTCCAGGCCTGCATGAGGCAGCTGATTATTGTAGGTGCATTTGGTAAAGCACAGCCACTTCCCTTGGGGAGGCTAGAAAGCAGAGAGGAAGAAGAGGAGGAGCTGAGGTCTCCATATCCGTCTCCAATGACCTAACTTCCTCTTGCTTGGTCCCTTTGCTTTCCATAGAGCCATGGGCTGGGACTTTTCCCAGCCTTCAACACATAGGCCTTTGGGGACTTTGAAGGTCCTGAGTTTAGCAGGCAGCTGTGCTTTTTAAATCCCTGTCTCTTTTGTTCTGTGTATTTTCTAGATCGAATGTTCCAGTATTTCTGACTACTCGGAGAAGATCATTAAGGCCAACCACCTGGACAATGGTAAGGCCCACCTCTGAGTCTTTCCTCGTGGTGGGATAGGGGCTTGCATTTTCTGGTTATGGTAGCATAGGTGGGCATAGGAGGGGAGAGCACGGGACATGCGGTTTGGGGGAGGTACAGCTTGTGCTGAAACAACCACTGACAGAACTGTGGCCCGGGAGTGTGACATTCCTCTGTCCTGCTAGTCAGATGAAGTCTGTCCCACCCTAGCCATCAGCCAGCCCTGTCTGTGACTGAGTCCTGGTCATCATGCTCTCTGCTGGGCCCAGCTGCAGGCTGTCAAGTCTGTAAGGTAGCAACTGATGTTCTTTCTCTTCTGCATTCTCCATACTCTCCTGAATCCTCTTCTGTCACCTGACCAGGGGTATTGGCCAGATTGTCTGCCACAAGCACTGGCATTGATGGGGTGTGCTCATCAAGCTGTTCTGGGGAGTGAGGTCTTGCTCAGGTTGGACTCTGATCACGAGGAGGAGAGATGTGTTCCCTTCCCTTCCTGTGATCTGTGACATTCCCAGCCTCCCTCTCTCAGTGGCCCATCTTCAGTATGCTCAGACCTGCAAGGGTCCCTGACCAGACCACCTCCTCATAACTCTTCTCCATCATCAGGCCTGACTATAGCTGCCAGGCCCCATGCTTAGCATCGGGCTATTGATCACTTGACATTCTAGGTGCATACTTGGTCCTGGGTGGAGGTGGAGTTGGGAATGTGGCAGGTAGACCAGAAGCCACATTATGAGGAATGGGTTGGAACAGAGGCAGGGCTGGCAGGAGCAGTGAGGCTAAGGTAGCTGGGTGCAGTGGCTGGGGCAAGGTCAAGTCCAAAAGGCAAGGCTCCCATGCACAGTTCCAAAGGGTGGGAAGCATGGAGCCTGGAAGGATGGGCATCCCTGAGAGAACTAAGCTGGGTTCACTGGCAGGCATGGGAGCAGGGTGGAACAGGAGACTGGGACCCTGGGCACCTCCTGCTGTACCCCAGAACTCTTCTGCTCCCCCATAGAGAGTCAGATGTCCCTGCGGGTCTGAGAGCCAGACACTATGGGCCCTCCCACTACGCGATGCTTTGCAGTAGGTCAAAGACCTACTTCGGGGTGGCCTTAGCCTGCCACCTGTGCTGTTTGCTGCTTGACCCACTTGCTGCAGACTCCATAGGAGACAGGAGCATAAATCATCCCACAAATTTCTCTGTGTGTCATCATGAGCCTGACTCTGGGGACAGAGCTGGGAATATGACAACTGATGTCCCTGACCTAACTAAATCTACTTCCAGTGTGGAGCAGAATTACAGATACTAAAGCAAGCTGTGACCAGTCAGAGAAAAGCTCCTGATGACCGTGTTCTGATCATTTGGGTGGCAGGGGAGCTGGGGACCTTCCACTCACATTAGGTGAGACGCCCTCTCAGGTAGCACATTCAAGTTCAAGTTTGAAAAAATGTGAGGGAAGCAGGCTGACCAAGGGTCTGTTTTCCATGGCTATAATAGAATATCTGAGACTGGAAAATTTATAAAGGAAAGATGTTTAATTTGGCTCACCATTCTGAATGCTTGGAAGTCCCAGACTGGCTGATGTCTCTGGAAAGAGCTTTGTACTGCTTCTGCTCACAGTGGAAATGTGGGAGAGCAAGGAGGCCAAAAACCTGTTCTCAGCATGACTAATCCTTCCCCTGAGAGTAACACTAATCCATTTGCTGGTACTCAGTTCCCATCACCCGCCATCCTGCTGGGCCTCATCTCCCACACCACCACACTCAGGAATCAAGGATCCTGCACATGAACTCTTGAGGCCACACTCAACCAAAGTACCTAAAGTTCAGACGAGAACTTTGGGTGGCATTGAACTGGGCATGCTCAGGGCACGAAAAGGCCCATGGCCACAGCACAGAGAGGGGAAGTCTAAGAGATGGGGCCTGAGTGGTCGAAGCCCAATCACAGACAAGGTTAGATTTCTTTCTTCAGGCCAGGAGATCATTCAGAGGGGTTTTAAGAAGGGGAGGAACCTTGCTGGTGGTGGGCACATTGGGATGGGTTGCAGATGCAAATAATACCAGCACACATTTCAGAGGCTCCCCGAGAGAGATGTGTGATAGGAAAGATGACCATGGTGGTGGTGGGGGGAGGCGGGTATAGAGAGAAATGAGCTGTGTTGCAGCCTCAGAAGCAGAGCCAGAGGACCTGATGCTGCCAGGCTGGAGAGGAAGTGTGGGGAACAACCAAATTTCAAGGTGGCTGTCTGCAGGCAGAGGGCTCACAGGGGTGGCTGGAGAACCCAAGAGCTGCCTTTGCCTGTGGAGGGCTTGAGGTGCCCCACTTTGGGTACCCAAGTGGATATGTTGAGGAAGACTTGGGTTTATGCATCTAGGGCTTCAGAAGGAGTCACTGGAGACTTCCATTTGGGGCCATCAACATCCTAATGTCATTCCAATCTATTTAGGAGTAAAGAAACGAGGCAAAGATAGGACTGAAGGGCCACTCATCACTTGGACACTATGCAGGGGAGGTGGGGCCAGCAAAGAAGTGGAGGAGCTGCTGCCTGGGAGGCTGGTGAATCCTCAGAGCAGCCCAGGGAATGCTGGGGTGGGGCAGGATAATGCCAGAGTAGCAGCAGCAGGATTTGGCCACTTGGTAGGTATTGGTCTTACCAATGAGTACTCAGTGTAGCAGGGGCCAGAATCCAGTTAGAGTAGGATTAGGGGAGGCTGTGATGTAGGGACCACAAATGTCTTTTCTTTCAGTAATGGGGAATGGAAAAATGGAGCAGTAGCAAAGAGGCTAGAAGGGTCAAGGAAGGGAAAAGCTGGGAAAATGTATGTGATTCAACAGAAACACAGGAAGAGGTATGTGAGACAGGGGTCTTGAAGGACTAGCTGCAGATCATAGAGGAGGGAATGACCTTTATCACGGAGTACGGACAGTTTAGACGTAATAATGGGGGCATCTAGGTGGGGGTGGTTGGTGGCCGGTGGCCTGAGGCTTCTAGTTTCTTGGTTCTGTTTGCTTCAAGATGTGAATAGTCTTATGCAGAGAAAATAGATAAGGATGGGAAGGGAGAGAAGAAAGCCCGGGCGCTCTTTGCAGGGTTTGCTGGGGTAGTAGGATTGCTGGGAAATGTGCTTCTCTCTTAGAGAACTGTGGACCCCGCTGTGCAGAGGGCCCAACTCTCATTGTTTTGTGGCTGTTCTCTTTCCACGCTCACTGGCTTGTATGTGTGTGGAGCCGGAGGCTGCCTAGCTTTGATGAGAAGACCAGGCAGAGCAAGGGAGGGTCCAGAGAACAATGACGACAAATCAATGATGTCATCTGGTTTTGTCAGCTTTTGTTCCCATAATACCAGAGATCAACTATCAATGAAGAAAAAAAAGTCTGTAGCTCAGTTTTAGAGGCTAAAATTAAAAACAAGGAAGCAGAGGGGAAGGATGCATGGGGCCAGCCTTGCTCCTCTTATGACACCCATTTTGCAAGAACTCGGGGCTCCCAGAGAGGTAGCCCATGCTTCCAATGACCTAAGGATGTCCCACTTGGCTCCTCTTCAAGGGCCCACCATCTTACATTAATGCCACCCCGGATACCAAGCTTTTGACACATGGGCATCTGGGGAGACATTGGCCAGCTTTCAAGCTGTAGCAGAATCTGGGTAAAGAAGTAAGCAGAGTGAAGGGAGGGGAGGGTGTTGGTGACAGGGGCAAGGCTGGGGCACTGTATGGGCGGTAGCTACGTGGCCAAGAGCAAGGCGTTCAGCCTGAACAGGGCAAATGTTGCTCAGGCATCCTGACCTCTGGCTTGGTCCCTAGCATCTCTTAGCTCCCTCAGAAGGCACAGGAACAAAGCTCTTCTCAAAAGTGCTTGACCTGGACAGAGGGGGGACAGATGTCTTTTCTACACGCTAAGTATGGAAAAGGGAAACCAGGCCAACCCCTCTAAGGGTGACATAGCCTGGCACTCCGAGGCTCCCCCATCCCTTCTCCATCCCTCTGAAAAAGGAAAGTGACTCTTCCCAGTTAACAGATGTGGGAACTAAGGTGAAGAGAGGTGGGGACTGAGGGGAGAAGCCCGGCCTGAGCTCTTGTTCCTGCACTCTAACGTGTGTTTGTGGGTGGACACAGCACTCTGCTAGCACCCACAGTCCCGGAAGTGGGAACAAGAGTGAGTGTAGATGACGTGGAATCAGATTCACTGTTGGGATTCTGGGCTCCATTCCTTGGCTCCAGGGGCCTTCCACTGGTACCTAGGCCGCCCCTCTGTAGACTTCCTTGATGGTAACTCCCAACCTCTGGGGTCTGCCTTTCTCCCTGTGCTTTCCCATTTCATTTTGGCTAAATGAATTTCTCTTCTTGCTATTGTCACAACATATTTGGAGCAAGTTAGTTCTGGGGGAGGTACTTTGAAATCCTGTAAACATTCCATTCCCCATTTATTCTATCTATCTATCTATCTATCTATCTATCTATCTATCTATCTATCTATCTATCTCTATCTATCTATCTCTCATCTATTTATTTATCTATCATCTCTAGTTACCATGTGTCTATCATCTATGTATGTCTATCTCTACCATATATTTTTCATCTATATCTATCTTCTATTATTTCTCTATGTATTTTCTGTTCTGTCTATGGCTATCATCTGTTTGTCTCCCCCTACATATCATTTCTAATTATTCATCCTTTTACTTATTAGTTTCAACACTTTTACTGTGAGCCCATACTGTACTTAGTGGGTTCTACCTGGCTATCATGACTTACTTTGAAACTCCAGTCATCCCTGATTGGGTCTCCAAGAGCATCTTAAGCCTGGCTCCTGTGTGCTTCCCCCTTTTTTCTGGATTTCTGACTTCCCAGTCCAGTCATTTCAGGTACATCTTGAACTTCATCTGCCTCTATTTTCAATCAGCTCTTCCCATCCCGTGTCCTTGACTGGATGATAGCAGCTAGAAATAAAGAAGGAGCTGGGTATACTCCGTAGCTTTAGGGTGTCTCGCTGCAGAGAGCTGGGGACCGAGTATGTATGTGATATATGTGTGTCCATATATGTGTATGTGTGTGCATGCATGCATGTGTATCATATATGCATGTGTGGAGTATGTTTGTGTGTGCTATATGTGTATATATATCATGTATATGTATGTGTTACATGTGTGAACATGTGTATGCATGTGTGTGGATATATGTATATGTGTATACATGTGTGTATATGTGTGTATGTATGTGTGTATATGTGTGTACACACTTACACAACACTCATTCCTGTCTCTATCTTCATATGCTGTTGAGGCTAAGCTCGTGGGACTCTTCCACTTCTGACTCAGCCCCATGAGTCTTCTCTCCTTTTCTCCCTTTCCCTCTCCAAACCTCTTCCTCTGACATTGAAAAGCTAGAGTCCTGTTATTGACATATTGGCTTGCTGGATCAATCCTCCTGCATGTAACCAATCTCCCAGAGTCCCCACCTCCTGCACCACGTACGCTTGTCACTCTGTCACCCTTGCTGAAGAGCTTCCCAAGTGGCATCCCACCTCCTCCATCTTCAAGGGCCCTCTTCCACTCTGGGGCACCTCTGTCCCACCAAGAACAGTCCTCTGAGAAATGTCCCCCATTCCCAATTTGGTGTCAGATGGCCAGGCAGGGCCATTGTCTCTTGACTCAGGCTTCTCCATCCCATGCTGCCCTGCAACATCTACCTCACCTGTCCCCGGCAGCACGGACATCCAGTTTGATCAGCCCCGGCTCACCCATTCCATGCTCTGGATTGTCATGGCTTATATTTGGTTCTGTTTGGTCTCGTGCTTAACTGAAGCAAAGGCCTGTGAAGGCTGCACTGCTCTCACCCACCTCCCAAAAACCAGCTACCCCTATGCCTCAGGTGTGCCCCCCCACCATATACACTGTACCAACCCAGGCCCAGTGGCCTTCATTTCTTCCTCCCTAGAAGGTGGGATAGGTAGGCGGGGCGGGTGAGATCGCAGCAGGCTGTGTCCCCTGTACCAGCTTTCTCAGCCTTGGCGTGTGTCCTCGACAGGACAGCTTGACTTGGATGAGTGCTTCCATGGAGATGAGTTAGAAATGCCGCCGCCGCCGCCACCAGTTGTACGAGTGTCGGGAGTGTGGGCGGCGGGCCATAAATAACAACATGCACACAAAATACCTGGCACCCAGAGTCAGAGCGTGGCTCCCTCTCCCCCTCCATGTGGCTCCTGGGGGGGTGGGTTGATTCACATGGAGACACGCACCTACAGGAAGCCACCTGCACAGATGGGCCACCTTCACGTGCCTCGATCTACACATGTTTCAGTCATTTTTCTCTGACTTAAACATCAGCAATTATTATTTCCTCCATGACAGTAACTGATGAGTGGGGGGAGCAGCTGAAGACATGCTTCAGGAAGTCCCCTCCTTTGTGAAGATGGACATCAGGGCAGGGATTGAAGCTCTGTAAATCTGTAAAAAAAAACAAACCAGAAGAAAAAAGAAGTATAATTCATTTACTCTCCAGACACCCAAAGGGAAGAGATGTACCTCTCTGTTTTCTTCATCTTGTGCGTGTCCCTAAGGATATGTGTCACAGGTGGAAGAGATCGTAGGGTAGCTGATGAAACACAATGGCAGTGGACACACGGGTCTGCAGTCTAACTCACGAGGACTCTCTGGCATCATTTTACAACGGAAGAGCAAACTGCTCTCCAGAGGAGGTATATTCAGGTGCAGCTTGAAGAGATGAGCAATAAGCAGCAGGCCAAATGTCAAGTACATGACCTTGCATATGTTAGCTACTCAACACATATTAGCTGTATGTTATTTCACACTGGTAGCATACAGCGCCGATACTGCTGTAATTCTATGTCAGGCCTGCACTCTGGGATTCATTGACAAGACCTCATTGCCGAACATCTGGGCTTCTGTGGCCATCAGAAAGCACTTCTTTTTGCTGAGGTGGATTCTACCTCCCTGTTACTCTCCTGAAGCTGTTTCTTTTCTTTTGGACCACACAAGCCAAGGAACTGTCCTTGCTCACACGTCCCCAGGCTATTTCTCCTAGATTCTCCCTGTCTGTGCGTCAGAGGGCCCTGGCTGAATCCCTTTCTTTGGGGTCAGACACACTGTAGCACTGTGGTTCCCACTGGCACTTTGGCAGGTACCACGTCACGTGGCTACCGGCTGGAGATCAGTGGTTGTGTGTGAGGAGGTGGTCTTGCCATAGGCTGCTGGCAGGTGTCTCCTAATCTAAACCTACCTGGTAGATGCTTCGAAGCCTAACTGAGAGACATACTCTTTTTCTTTTTTATTTAAACATCAGTGTTGTTCAGTTTGGTTTTCACTACAAACTACCAAGATTCTCTCATTCATCCCTTGCCTGGGGTCCTGGCTCCCAGCAGCATGCTAGCTGCATGTTTGGTAGCATCCTGTGGTGCATGTGAAAGTCCCTGCAGGAGACCTACACTCACCTACATGATGACCAGCTCTGGAATGCGGTCTTGAGACTGTTGGTGAAGGACTGCATGGCAACTTATCTGTTAGGGTGCCATTGGACTGACACTTGCCTTTCTCCTTATTGGGAAACTGCAGGGGCTACTCCTGATTCACATCCATCTGGCAAGGGCAGCTAGTCATCTTAGATGAGTTTCTGTGCGTGCCTCAGTTTCTTCTTCTATGGGACAAGAACTATAGTGATTCAGACATGAATGTGTCACTGTGGGGACTGGGTGATTACTGCTGTAAAGCTGCCACAGCCTGTAGCAGCTCTTTATGTGACCCCGAGAGCCCATGTGACATACTTGGTGGTGGCGCATGCCTTTAATGCCAGCACTCGGGAGGCAGAGCCAGGCAGATCTCTGGGTGTTCGAGGCCAGCCTGGTCTACAGAGTGAGTTCCCGGAAAGGCGCAAAACTACACAAAGAAACCCTGTCTTGAAAAACCACAATAAATAAATAAATAAATAAATAAATAAATTAAGGAAGGAAGGAAGGAAGGAAGGAAGGAAGAAAGAAGGAAGGAAAGAAGGAAGGAAAATTGATCCGCTTCCCTTTTCACCATCTCCATACAGTCAAAGGACCACATTTTCATCCCTTGGAGATCCAGTCAAGTATCTCTCTCTCTAGCACACCACTGTATGAAACAGAACCGCGCTGGTGGGCAGGCAGCAACCAATACCCGTTAGCCATTGTTATTATTATTTCATATATTAACTTGACAAATAATGCTGTCAAAAGGAAGAAATGAGATTAATCACGTAAAACTGTTTTGAATGAACCTGTACCACCAGCTCCCGGCAATCGCCTCTCCTTTTCCTAACTGCAGTGAAATGCTCCATTAGTAATTCCATTGATTCAGCCCTTCAAGCAATATTGTCCCATACGCCAGGCACCGCGCTAGGTATTAAAGGAGTTAACTGTGTGACTAGGAAAACAGAAATCATTGCTGTCACGAAGCTTCTAGCCTCACAGAGACGCACGACCACAAGAACGGTGAACAAAGACTGCCCTGTAATTAGACGTCGTGAACAAACAGGCTTCGAAAGAACAGCTGAGGGAACTGGGGGCTGGACGTTAGCACGGGCAGTCATGGAGGTGTGTGGGAGCAGCTCCCATGCTTGCTTTAGAGAGCTGCGTTTGCACACTCATCTTCACCCTGCCGGGAATGGTCTCCAGCCCCCAGTCGGCGGCGGGCAGGGGGGAGCGGGGGAGCAGGACGGAGTTCACATCCTAGTCATGGGCAGTTCTCTCCTTCCCTCTGAACTCCTCCTCCTCCCCCCGGCCCCCTCCGATCCTGGTTCCCTTTCTGGATGCGATTGTTAAGCATTGACAAGCACTGGTTGTAAAGGAACACTTTCTGAAGAGAGGGCCTTGGGGCAGAGACTTGAGAGAGTTAGAGCAGAGGCCAGCCATGCTGAGGGGACAGGACAAGTGGTTTACATAGGGGGACTAATGTACAGTTGCCACTCAATGTCCATGGAGGGTTGGCTCCCGGACTCCCTGAGGATACCAAGAACCAAGCACGCTCAAGTCCCTTTAATAAAATGGAATAATATTTGTATGTAGACTTTGAATGTCGCTTATGCACTTCCTCCCCATACTTTAAATCCTCTCCACATTCCTTAGAACATCGAACACCATGGAAACACTATGTAAATAGTTGTTAGATGATGCAGCCTGGGGAATAAAGACAACAAACATCTGAGCTCAGTACAGACACCACTTGCCTTTCAGATCTTCTTGATTCCCTGGTGGTCTGATCTGTGGATGTAAAACCTACAGTGATAGAGAGTCATCTGTGTAAATCCCCTGAGGTGGGGGACAGTTTTTTTCTCTTTGCCTTGTTGGCTTTGATCTGGTTATAGGGTGAGAGTGAGACCTGAGGGTGATATTCTGAACACCCAAGCCCAGTGGGACCCATTCTGCCGGGTACAATTTCTTTCTTAATTACCATGTAGGCAGGCCTGCACAGTCACCTGCCCTTGACCAGTGTGTTGGGAGTTGGGCAGACTAGACCATGCCAGTACTTCTCAGTGTTCAGGGATGGCTTGGGGTGGGTAGAAATGCTCAGATGGCTTTGATGGAGAAATCATTATGGTGGGTGCTATGCCCAGTTAGAAAAGGCCTCCAGCTGAAGCTGAACATGTCATCGGAGCCACAGTTTGGCAGATTGGTCCTGCAAGTCCTGCAGAGATCTAGGATAGGAAGCATGCCCTGGGAGAGGGGTGGACTCTCAAGCTCCTGGTTCTCAGGTGAAGAGGGATTTGGACCAGGAGAGGGTACCATTTTGCTGTATGTGGTACACTGAGGCTGCATGGCACCCAGGGCCCACCTATGCCACTTGTAATGGAATCTGTTGCTGCAGGACCACTAGACATACAGATGATGACTCAGACGGTGTCATTCTCCATCACTGTGGTGTCCAGGCTCTGATGCTGTGAGAGAGAGATTTACAGAGTACCTGGGCTCTGGAGAACACAGGGCACAGAGGCAAGGTATGGGTTGATGCCAAGGAAGATTGGTAGCTCTGACCAAGCCTAGCTGTTCACCTTTATTTTGTCTTTCCCTCATTTGCTCACTCGAGCAGCCTTGAGAAGGACAGGGCAGTCCTCCCCTCCTCCAGCTTCTTCCCCTCCACCTCTGATGCATTTGCTCAGTGCACACACTCTCCCAGGTGGCAGAAGGTCAGAAATGATTGCACATTCACGAGGTAGGGGCAGGAGCCTCTGTGAGGCTGGGTGAGTTGCTCAGGTGACTCAGTGGGCCCAGTTTGGGTTTATAACTTGACTCTTCTAGACTCCAGGTCTCTTAATAGGCAGATGACAGCAGCCACATTGTCTCTGGGGGAATGGTTAAGTTAATTCAAGTGAAACTGCTCTCCAAGCTGCTTTTCGGATGTTGATAATTTACTAGTATAATTAGGACTGGTTTGCAGCTCTTTGGTCTTTTAAACCAATGCCCTTGTTTTGTTTTTTTGTTTTTTGTTTTGTTTGTTTGTTTTTAATTGTTTATTCATCTATCCACCCACGTAAGAAGTTTAGAATGTCTGTGGAGAGTCTAGTGCTCTGCCAGATAATGGAAGCGGGAAGCTGAGATAGGCAACTCAGAGAGGGGGTCATGGGCTGATGCCTAAGGGGCACAGTGGTGACAGTGGTGACTCTAAGTGTCACCAAACAGGAGGCTAAGCCAAGGACACGGAGAGAGGGGTTCTGGTGTGGTGACCGTGACAGATTTGGGGGTTTCATGACTCACAATCCATTTCCTGTCCTGGGGAGTGCATCCTTGCTGCTCACTTTTCAGTGGGACAGAATTAGCTCTTGGAGGAGCAGGATGGCTCTCGCCTATAATGCAGCACTTACGAAGCGAAGTGGGAGGTTCCCTGTAAGTTTGAGGCTAGCCCAGGATACATAGTTCCAGGTCAGCCTGGGCTACACTATGAGACCCTATCTAAAAATAAAACAGTAAATAAATAAAAATAAATAGATAATTAAAATAAAATTAAATGGCAGACCGTGAACTCCAGGCCTTATGGTGCCATCTGATTTGATGGATACATTGAAATCCCAAATCAGGTTAGGCTGGCCTAATTTACTTTGTAATAACCACTCAAATAAAAAAGGGAAAAAAATCCCATTAAAAGCAACAACAACTGAATTCTGGTTGTCTGATTTTCCAACTGAAGCCACAGGGTAAAAGCTCCCAGGTTAGAACCTATGGCTCCCTGTGGAACATTTAGCTATGATTAATCACTGTAAATTTTATGAGCCAGGGTCCTGTCACAGCTAGTCAAACAAACTTTCCATCATATTTATGGCCTGGAAACAGAGCTCCAGATAGTGACCTCAAAGCCACCTTGAGCTGATGCTGCCCTGGTGATGTGGGGTCCAGACTGGACAAGGGGATCTGCAGCCTAGCTGTTCTGAGCCTTGAGAACACTAGCTTCTACCTCTCAAAAAGCCTGTCTGTGGAGAAGAAAAATAGAGCTTTGTATGCTTATACAGTTCTGTGAGTCAGCCTCATGCTCTATGTGAGCCAGATAGGTAGACAGCTTAGACAGAACACAGATAGATAGATAGATAGATAGATAGATAGATAGATAGATAGATAGATAGATAGAACACAGATAGATAGATAGATAGAACACAGATAGATAGATAGAACACAGATAGATAGATAGATAGATAGATAGATAGATAGATAGATAGATAGAACACAGATAGATAGACAGATAGATAATTCATATATTACATACATGCATACATGGGTGATGGTTAATATTGACTGTCAACTTGACCTAGGAGATAATCTCTGGGCATGCCTATGAGGGAGTTTCTATAATAGATTAATTGATGTGGAAAGGCCCATCCTAACTATGGGCAGCACCATCCCACGGGCCAGGATCCAGGATTGAATAAAAAGAGAAAATCAACTAAAAACCAGTGTTCATCTCTCTGATTCCCAACTGCAGATGCAGTGCAACCAGCTGCCTCACGTTCCTGCTGTCATGACTTCCTGTAAATGGACTATGTCCTCAAACTGTGAGCCAAAAATAAACCCTTTCTTCTTCCTTAAGTAGTTTCCTTCTCGAAGTATCTCTGAGGTCATCCTAGCTGGAGCCTTGCATTAAGCACCCAGAGTGGGGCTATGGGATCCCAGAGGCAGAAGGGAGTCTTATTCAGGGCCAAATGGAGGCCATGCCATATTACAAGAAGACAAAATGACCCAAAGCTGTACAGCTGCATATAAACATTAGATGTGCAAAGAAAATACAAAAAGAGAGGCTATTAGACAGTGTCAAGCTGTTGATAAAAATAAAACAAGCCAAGCTTTGCAGGCTGTTAGTTAGGCAGAAGGGCATGAGTATGCTGGTTGCCTCTTTTTCAGAATGAGGAATGAATTAGGGACTATGTGGACACTTTCCAAAGTCCTTGACTTTGTCCCCTTG
Organism: Peromyscus leucopus; assembly: GCF_004664715.2. Taxonomy (NCBI): domain Eukaryota; kingdom Metazoa; phylum Chordata; class Mammalia; order Rodentia; family Cricetidae; genus Peromyscus; species Peromyscus leucopus. The sequence goes on from NC_051065.1 coordinate 143,532,117, forward strand.
TGAATTCTCAGGGTGTGCTATGGGGCCATCCTCTTAGTTGAATTCTTTCTTCATGGTCTCGGGTCTCCCTCCCCCCAAAAAAACCCCACAGGCTTAACACTTGCCTCTCCCACTTGTTGCAAAATTTTTGGAGAAGTCTGGCCTTACTTTGCTCTTCCTTCTTGGGGGGAGGGGCCACCAGTGGTGAGCAGGAAGGGCACACAGGCCTCCATGGTGGGTGGTGAGGGTGGGTGGATGTGAGCAGTGTCTGACACCTTATAAAACTTGATTAAGCCTTGATTAACCAGGAAGTGGAGAGGGAGCTGCCATGAGGAGCTGCTGCTGGTGCCCTTAACTGTGAAGTCACGAGACAAAGGCCCCGGCCTCTGGGTCCTTGGCTCCAGAGAAGCCTCCAGTCCAAATTAATTGCCTTGGATTCAAGACAGACATAATTTATTTGGTTTGTGACTCTGAGGTCTGGGCTTCTGTTCGGTTTTGTTAGCATGATTTTTCCAGGAACTGTCACAGAAGGAGGGTTTCAGGGCATGACAGTGTGTGGCCTTGCAGCAGAGATGTTAAGAAGGGACCAGGCAATTGACACAACACTCTTCCAGTGTGACAGCAGACCCTAAGGTTCCCTTTTCTTCTCCATCTGTGCATCAAAGAATACAAAAATTATGTGTCCTTCTGGGTCAACTGATCAAAAACTCTACTAAGATCATTCTCCTGCTGCAGTGGGATGGGAAGTCACTTCTCACGGGGGCTTTACCCCTTTCTCTTCTCCATACATTGCTAAAGAAGGAATGTACCTGCCATGACTTCTGTTGAGCCTCAGCTACAGACCTGGCACTTCCTAGGTGTTGTTTCATTTCCTTAATACAACCAGCCCCAACAGAGACCTCATGCTTTCTGGTGTTCTTTGGGGAATTGGATGGGAATTGCATGGCCAAGTGATGTGTGTAAAATCAGACAGCCAATTAGAAGACCCAGCATTTAACCCCAGGTTTCTCTGTCTGCTGAGTCCATTGGTCTTGTCAAAACACCAATTTGCCTCCTTCACAGACACTAGATGGGCACCCACTGAGTACAGGGCCTTGGCTGTGCTCAGATGCAAGAGTAATATGTGCAGTGTCCTTTGCTCAGTTTGGGCCTGCGTTGTCATGGTAAACTCGCACGGAGCAGAGAGCGCACAGTAGGAGTGTTACAGTGCCATTCTATCAGACTTGGACTCTGTTTCTACTGCCATCATCTCACCTTGAGACCTCAGTTTCCCTAGCTGTAAGAGAAGAGGTTGCTAATAATAATGTGCTTAGTTCTTAAGGCAGATTGCATGACGTGGTATGTTTTCCAGGCTTAGCACAGAGTCAGGTGCATAGTAATTGTCCAGTACCTTTGATTAAAGGACACACTCAAGTAGCTTCAACGATCTTAGCATTTTCAGTGACTAAGTAAGTTCCTCTGATGAAGGATGAGGTAAGTCACACCCTAAAAGCAGGCTGAGAATGGGACTCGAGACTCAGCAGCCCTGCAGCAAGGAGCCCAGGGTGCCCAGGGGTCCTCGCACAGCATGGCTTGGGTTCTTGTCTTCTAGTCATTACCATATTTAAGGGTAAAGTGGAGGAGGTGGAGCTGCCTGTGGACAAAGTGGACATCATCATCAGCGAGTGGATGGGCTACTGTCTGTTCTATGAGTCCATGCTCAACACGGTGATCTTTGCCAGGGACAAGTGGCTGGTAAGTGGTCCGCATGCTGTCCCCGCACTGCCCTGGTGGCTGTCTTGCCACACTTCCCATAGCCTCCTGCCTGGGAGAAATATGAGAATTTCAGAGAGACATGGGCTACAAGATGACTCTCTCGAGGCCCTCTCTTTGAAGCACCACTGCTTCAGGGCAACAAGTGATGAGTCAACCCTGGTCCAACACGCTCAGCTGTCAGAATGCGTAACCATAGTAGGTCTAACTTGGTCCACTCTGGCTAGAGCAGAAACCCATTTCCTCTTGTTAAGACTGCCGAAGAGCCAGGGGTCCTGTTTGCCATGGCTTCGCCGAGCCACGGGCTGGCGCTCCGTCCCTCCTTGATTTACCTTCTACGTTTCACTTGTCCTGGCAGCTCTGCCTGGGCTCCTCAGATTCCCCCTGCTCCAAATAAACAGTGTTACTGCCATGTCCAGCCAAGCTGTCAGTCCACTGAGTCAGAGATGCTGGCAAGGGGGTGCTTGTCTGGTGACTCTATGTGCAGTTCAAAATGTGATGTCTTTGTCAGGTGAATAGATTACGAGACCCATTTCCCCACAATTCATCAACAGAAACCTGGAGGGCTTATGTTTCCAGACCGGGCAGCTTTATACGTGGTAGCAATTGAAGACAGACAGTACAAGGACTTCAAAATCCACTGTAAGTCACCGTACGGTTCCTTGTTGAGCTTCGGTTGTCTGCTGGGGGTGAGAGAAACTTCAGGGTGGTCGGGTTGATGTCCTGGGAGAGTTTACCTGTGACCCTTCTGGTTTCTTCTATGGAGCCTTTCTCACTATTCCCAAGGGTGGGAGGTCTACAGAATATAGATGAACAATGTGGCTGGCAGACGGTAACATCTGGGAAGGGAGAACAGAGTGTGGCCCCGGGCAGGAGGAGTTGTGGTTGTGCAGAGAGCATCTGGGCAGGTGGCCGGGGGTGGCAGGTCTCTCACCAAGCCAACCGCCTCGGAACTTGCCCCCTTGCCTCTAAACTGGCCAAAATCACCGTGACTCTGCGTCACACTCGGTAAAATAGGGATTCTTCTCTGAGGTTCCTTTAAGGATACATGCAGTGAGGTGGGGAGAGAATCTCAATCAATCAGATAGTGTGCTGGTGTGTGGGGCGGGGCAGAGGCTCATAGGTAAATAGGTATCCATAATGTCTTACAAGTTAGAACAGTGTCTTCTCTCAGGCAAAAGGGCTCCACATGGTGGTACATTCCTACAGCCCAGCACTCAGGAGGCGGAGGTAGGAAGATCATAACTTTGAAGCTAGCCTGGGCTATACAGCAAGACCCCATATTTTTCTCTCTCTACACCACTCTAAACAAAAGAAACAGATGTGGTAGCTAATTCCCGCATTTGGGAGGCTGAGATGCTGGGGGGCGGATTATCTTGAGTTCAACACCAGCCTGGGCTACAGAATAAGGCTCAGTCTCAAAACAAAATAAACAAACAAAACCTTTGCCAGTATTTTATCTGGTTCTAGAGAACCATTTTATTCTATTTCATTTTAAAAGTTTTATTTCTTAGTGACATGGGCCTGGTGTTTGGTGGAATGGTACCCAGTGTACTTCTGTCAGGTGAGACATGGCCATGTCACTTGGAACGGCACATGGCAATGGAGCAAAGAGCCCTTTAAATGATTGACATGCCAGCATTCAAACCAGAAGCAAGAGGCAGGAGCTCTAAGTTGCACAGCAGTCAGTCCGTCCAGGTTCACGTCCATGGGCTGCAGACACCTGCTTGGGAAGGTGGCTGTGAGGCTCACACACCCTTCTGGAAGCTGAAGGTCACAGGGTGAGGCTCAGAGTCAAACTTGAGAAGGGGAAATGAAGGAGTGACTTGAAGCTCCATGCCTTGGAAACCTGCCAGGTCACTGTCATTGCTAATATTTGACCCCAGGAAAGGAGGACAGAGGCCTCTGAGTGAAAGTCACATGTGAGGTGACTGGGGTGAATGCTTTGACACCTGCCAACCGTAGCATTTTAAATGAGGGCTTTGCCATTTACTGACTGAGTAACCTTGAGTGGGTTACCTGACTTTGAGCCCCGGTGAGAGGTGATGCTCTCAATCCCAGTGATTTGCAAGGACTAAATCAGATGATATATGCCAAAGAACACCACAGTTTGTGGTGTGTGTAGGAATAGTCCAGGCCTATCCTTTGAAGGAGTAAGCCAGCATCTTGTTCGGCTCCAGGCTCTGCCAAGCCTGCTGGCCTCTGGTGGCTTGGAATATGGGCCTTGCATCTCCCCATCAAAAACTAAAGAAGCCACTGAGTGGCGAACAGTAGTCAAGCGTGTGTTTAAATAGAATTCAGATCATCCTGGAACAGCATTTGGGGGCTTGTGAGGAGTAATTGTTCTGAACAGCGTGTGGAGAGAACATTCAAACACATTCTTCACTCACATCTACTTAAATATTTATTGAGCTCTAGGAAAGCTCTTTATGGAGCGGCCTTCTAGTTTCCAGAACAAACTCACCTCCTCCCCTCTTCCCTCCCCGGAACCTGTAGGGAGCCCTTGGAGCAGGCACATTGCAATGAATTGGCCATTCTGAACCTACCAGGGGAAGGGACAGAGGCTGCTAGTTAGGGGCCAGCCCAGAACTGGAGAACATGTCATTTATCCTCACAGTTCCTATGACTGCCTTTACAGCTCCAGAAAGGAGAAAAACAAATTAACAGCCAAACAAACGAAAACTGAACAAAACCAAAGGTCAGGCCCCGTTTTTAAAGTGTTTACCTTGGGGTATCTTTTTAAAAAAGGCTCACACTATAGTTCTGTGGTACTTACTTAGCTTCAACTGCCGGCACCACAAAAAAAAAAAAAAAAAAAAAGCAACATCAAAACCCCTAAATTCCCAAAGAACAAGATTCTAACATTTATATTTCATTTAGGATAGAGTTAAGTTTTCTACTTCAATGTTTTTCTTTTAAACACACATTTTTTAGCTAAAGGAAACAGGTCCCTTTAGAGAAATGCGTTTGCACAACAGCTTTTGGTTGCTGGTTGCCAAGGGGACAGTCACAGACAAATTTCAATTGGTCCAAGAAGCACGGGAACAATGTGAATGTGGGGCTTGTCCCACCCTACAGAAAATAAACTGTTGAGGTTGAAGGCTTCCCTTCCCATCCCCTCTCCTGGTCCCCCTTCCCCTCTCTTCCTGTCTCTGCTCCCTCCCCTTCTCAGCCATGAGCATACAACAAAACACAGGCCCTGCCCTCACTCTATTGACCAGCTAAAGGGAACCTGGCAGAAAGAACCAGGTGCTTGACCTTCCCTGGCTCAGGGTGTGTGTGTCTTCTTGAACAAAGTGGGGAATAACACATCAGAGGAACATGCAAGGTGTGTTTGAATCTGAAAGAGGAGCAATCAGTAAAACAAAACAAAACAAAAACAAAAACAAACAAACAAACAAAAAATAGTCCCCTACTGCAGAGAAGGCTTATGGAATCTCAAAGTTGGGTCATCCATTCCAGTTCATCCCCGCCACAAGTCACCCAGCACTAGAATCTCCAGCTATCTGGGGGTCAAGAGGAGGGGAGCAGAAAGAAGACCCGGTGTGGAGGTAGCTGCACTGTGGCTGGAGAGTTGCAGACTCTATCTCTTGGAGTGCTGGGGTCCGTCTGGCTTTTCTACTCTCTACTCTGCTCTTGGACCTATACGTTTTTTATGTGGGGACTTTTCCCCATCGTTCACTTTGCTACTGGCAGCCTAAAACACATGAGGACATTATAAACACCTTCCATTCTGCACAGCGAGACTGTAAGTGGGGCCTTGAGGTACCCGGTCTTCCTCTGGAGGCATTCTGAGACAGTAGCTCTGGCTGTCAGCCCTCACAGAGAAACTCAGATCTTTCAGGCCAGAGAAAGAGGAGGGCAGCTGCTGTACTTTCCAATATGTATTCTGTTCGTTTCCAAGAATTTGTGTTTCTGTTTCTTTGGCTGCTTCTGAGACAGGATCTCCTCGTGCATATGTCTTTCTTATATGTGTCTCTCTGGATCTCTCTCTCTCTCTCTCTCTCTCTCTCTCTCTCTCTCTCTCTCTCTCTCAAGTTTTACTTTGATTTACTTGGGTGTGTTTTCCTTGTATGCATCCTGATTGGGGTTATATACAATGCTTGGATCTGTAGGTTGATTACCTCATTAACCTAGAAAAAACTTAGCCATCATCCATACAAGTATGTATTTTTCTCTGTCTGATCTTCCTCATCTTCAGGGAGTTTCATTAAAAATGTATTTGATATTACACTATAGATGTTGGATGTTTTTTTTCTCATTGTATTTAATTTTGAGTTATTTTTATTGAACTAGTTTTGGGTTTATTGATCATTTCCTCAATGTGTTCACGCATTCCACTAACAAGCTGATTACAAGAATTCTTCCTCTCTGATAGCGTGATTCTGGTTTGAAGAATTTCATTGGCCTTTGAAGACACGGTTTCCCTCTTCTACCCATCTGTTGCGCATCCTTTACCTTCCCCACTGGATTTCTTAATGTGTTTGTTATAGTGACGTTACAGTCTCTGTGGAGCAGTTCTACCATCTGAGCTACAGCTGTGTCTGCCCTTCTCTTTCTCTTTGGATAACAGGTCATATGTGTGCCCTTTCCGGTGTCTTGTGACTCTTCGCTGCTCCTGGGCACGGTGTGTTAAACCAACACAGGAGACGAAGGATAGTCATACCCAGAAAAGAGGCTTTTTCCTCCGACAGGGTTTTGCAGCAGGGGCTTCAGTCGAATGGACCTGCAGTCGTGGGCTTGGAGGTCGCCTTAATAACCTTTACTGTGACGTATCAAGGTCTGTTTCAGAATTAATGTTAATCTATCAACAAGAGATGTTCAGGGCCTCCGATGTCACTTACATGAGTAGTGGCAGTCCTTCAACAGACAATATGGCCTCTCAATAGACAATTAACACCTGATCCACAGCCTCCCCTTTCTGCTTCACTTCCACCAAGACGGCCTAGTGGCAAACAAACGTCAGCAGAACCAAGAAAATGCGTTTTTGAAGGGTCTGGATGCTTTGTCCCTGGAGAGCTGGAGTGGGACAGTCTAGCTGTGGACATAAGACATCAATTAGCCCCAGTAAAGGTACCTAGAGGATGAGACATTTGCAAAGAAAGAACATTTCATTTGTGAATACCTTCAGCTTGAAAAGAACCAGCCTCGGGCCTGTGCTGTGTCGGATGCTGTGGGTGCCGAGGACATGGAAGGGCCCCCAGTAGTTGGAAAGGGGTTCGCCAATGCTATGAGACTTTAAGTTCATGACTCAGGACCTGAAAAATACCTCAGAAGATCAAGCAACATGAAAGTTTGCCAACTCTGGGTGGAATGACCATGTTTGTGGAAGTCCAGCTTCCTGAGTCTCCCATCTAGAGATTCTAGTCCAGTAGGTCTGGTCAGAGCCCGGGAGCTGCACTTTAAAAAGCATTCTAGAACACATCAACACTGAGCCAAACCCTTCCTTTTACAAATAAGATTGGAGAAGAGGCTTGGTCTGCACAGGGCCGCTCAGCTTGGCGCTCAAACCACATAATGATGACTGCCATATGCCAAGGTCTTTCTTAGCACCTGGCACTGTCTCAGGCACTTTGCATATAATGTCCTTTCAATGCTCATAAGGGCCCTGGAGAATAGCCACATTATCACCAACAGCTCCATTTTAAAGAAAAAGACACGGAGGCTTGGAGAAACTCATGCTTACATAAAGTTACACAACAAAGAAATGGAAGAGCTCAGATGTGAATCCCAAACACCCAGGCTGTCAACCATCACACATGCCATCTCTGAGGATTTTGTTGGACACTTGCATAGAGCTTTTTCTAGAGGGAAAGGGTACAGGGACTGAAGGAATGGGTGCACAGTGACAGGTTTCTTCATGGAGGGGTTTAAACCCAAGGCAATGTGACTCAGTACATATGTGTCATCTGGGAAGGGAGTGGATAGCAGCCAGATCCTATAACGTGGCCTATCTATCTATCTATTATCTATCTATCTATCTATCTATCTATCTATCTATCTATCTATCAATCATCTATCTATCTATCTATCTATCTATCTATCTATCTATTATCAATCAATCTATCTATCATCTATCTATCTATCTATCTATCTATCTATCTATCTATCTATCTTGGAGACAGAGTCTCATGTAGTCAGGCTGGCTTAGAACTCATTATATAGCCAAGGCTGACCTTGAACTCTTGGTTTTCTCACCTCCACATCTGAGTGCCAGGATCAGAGGCATGGACCACCACACTTACCCAGTGCTGGGGATGGACCCAGGGCACGCCAGGCGAGCACTCCACCAGAAGAGCTACTTCCCAGCCCCCACAATGGCAGTTTCAACCAGGAGTTTGGCACCGGCCTCCTGTAATTGAATGGGCCATGACTGGCATCGTCTCTGCAAGCAGGAACTCACCGACACTCACCCTCTGGGAAATGATTGTTCCTTCTGTCTGCTTCTCCCCACCCCAGAGATCTTTATGTACCTTAGAAAAGAACAGCAGTTCCTTGACTGGCCATTCACACCTCCCTCTTCCACTCCCACTCTCTTCAACACACACAGGGACCTGCGTTCCCCAAGGCACCCTGTGTGTGATGAACACTAAAAGAAAATTTACATTTAATAAGAGTTCAGACCAAAGCATCTTTACTTCAAAGCATTTCGAAACCCTTCAGAATAAACAGATGAGATCCTGCTTCTCAGGGACCAGAGCCCTGGCCCAAGCCCTCTTTTTGGCAGGAAGAACTTTGTATGCCTGGCTGGTGTTACACTGGGACACAACTGGAGGCCAGGGGTCAACTTGGCTCTTTTCCTAGCTCCACGTTGGTATCCCTGGGCTGGTGTGTGACTTTGGGTCAGGGTTTGTGTGTGAGCCAGATGCCAACTTATCAGGGCCAATTTTCTCATCTGTAGCTTGGAGGCACCCTCAAGGAGTTGTTGGGTATATTAGGCAAAGGTGACTAATCACTAATGCCAATTAGCACCATCCCTGATGGTCTTAGGCCATCAGACTCAAACTCACCAGCTCCTACACGCTAATTCTTCTTCCTTCCCAAAGCGTTTCATGAGTAGTCCATGAGGCCCAGAGCCCCATAAGAACGGTTGCCCCCTCCCCACATAGGGTGATTTCTTATGGGGTGATCCCTCAGTGAGTGCTTTTCAGATTGATGGCATGGGAGTAAGGTGAGCACCCTCCTGCACCCACCTCCTGAGCAAGCTGGGATTCTGAGAGGTCAGGGAGGGAGTCTGCCCAGTGCCCTCAGAGTAAGCTATGGTGCCAGACTCAAACCTGAGTCTGTGTCATTTATGAGCCCTGGTTTCTCTCAGCTGCCTCGAAGGTTCAGATGGGCCCTTAGGGGACAGGAATCTTGAGCAAAGGCTCAGAAACAGGAAAGTAAATAGCCTGGAGCGGAGACAGCAGGCACATGCCGGAAGTCACCGGTCCTGTGTGTAAGGAAGGACCTTAGCCTTGTTGCCTTCTAGATGTGTGACCTTCCAGCAGTTTCACAGCCTCTCTGAGCCCTGGCTGACGTGACAGAATGGGGCTTGCCTTTTCTAGAGGCAGGAGTGGCAGTGTGAATGAGCAGCTGCTTCGCTGCAAGGCTGTCCTTGCAGGCCAGTGAATGAGCAGCTGCTTCGCTGCAAGGCTGCCCTTGCAGGCCAGTGAATGAGCAGCTGCTTCGCTGCAAGGCTGCCCTTGCAGGCCAGCGAATGAACAGCTGCTTCACTGCAAGGCTGCCCTTGCAGGCCAGTGACGCTTCCAGTGTTCTGACTGAAGGGAGCAGAGGCTTCACCTTGCTCCCTTGTCTCAGAAAGGCTGTGCTGTAGCAGCACCCAGGAGCTTGGGTGAGCTTGGGGGGTCCTGCTGCCTGTCCTCATGTCGCACTCTGTCTCCTCAGGGTGGGAGAACGTCTATGGCTTTGACATGACCTGTATCCGGGATGTTGCCATGAAGGAGCCCCTGGTGGACATCGTGGACCCAAAGCAAGTGGTGACCAATGCCTGTTTAATAAAGGTCTGGAGATTCGTCTGGGTTGGGACTGGGTATGCTAAGGACCCAGCGGTGCCACTCAGGAAAGCGGGGTCATAGCAATTCCTGCAGGGCTCCCCACTGAGGGCACCAAGGCCACTTTGGTCAGAGCCTGGTGACAAGTCAAAAGCTGGTGTTCTTGCTAAGCAGAGCAGCTGACGACGACTCCAGAGTGGCACAGCTGGGAGCGGGGCCCCAAGCGGGGCCCTTGGTGGTGTGAGTGAGGAGGAGAGCATCAGAGACTGCTGGGAGCGGGTCCAAAGTGTGTGTGTGGGGGGGTGGAGGGGTGGGGAGGTAGGGAGTGGAGGGGTGGGAAGGTGGGAGGTTGGGGAGTTGGGGGGTGGGGGGTGGGGTGGTCCTTGGTGGTGCGAGTGAGGAGGAGAGCATCAGAGACCACACTGCTGGGAGGCAGGAGGAATATGGAGACTTAGGGTAGCAGGGCAATTCAGGGCTGAGTGTCCATCTTGGGGAGGACCTCTCAGACCTCCTGAGACTGCCACTCTAAGCACACATCAGGTTTGCACACACAGAGCCTCCAGCCCATCCTGGAGCTTTCTCCTTGGTCCATGCCCTGAAATCCTTTGTCAGGGTTTCTTCAGTGTGCACAACTAGCTGGATTCACTCTTATTATTAAATATCTAAACATGCCTAATTACGAAGCGTAACAATAAGCATTTGAACCCCACCCCCACCACTTTGCCCACCCCAACTCCTCCCAGGAGCCGCCACTGTTCAAGGCCAGATGAATCTTTTCAGTCCCCTTCTAAGTTTTAACACTCCTATGTGCTAATGTATGATCTGAAACAGATGCGACTGACGTGTGACTATCTCTAGTCTTTGAGGTTGAAAGACATCCACTTCACAGGACGCAAGTTCATTTTCGGGTATAAACCCATGGCTTCTATGTAAGCCTCATCATCCTACCTGTCTCTCTCATTCTACTGGGGCATCCTTGTCTGCTCTGGGCCCCTGGGCCTCCCTTGTTTTCTGGGTATCTGGGACTGGTGGCTTGCAACCTTTCCAGCAGAAGTAAGGACCAATTCATGGCCTCCAAAGTTGAGGGGAAGTTTCTGAATGGCTGCTGTTTGCCCATACAAAGAACTCCCCCTCTTTTTTGGACATAGGATCCACTGCTGCCCTTGTTCCTGATCATCCCTGTTGCACCACCTGATGACCCCCCCCCACTTCGCAGCATCCTGCCTGAGAGGTTTAGCTTCAGATCTGAGTCTTGGCTTCTCATCCTCAGGCTCACAGTACTTACCGCTCATCAGTTCTCTGGTACTGGCAGGAGCCATTGCAAGGAAATATGCCCACATCTTCCTATAAACCCATAACCCTGAGGCCTTTCTCTCTTGGGACTCTGAACAAGAGCAAGGAAAATGGGAGAAGCTCACTCTCAGGGCATGGCACACCCCTGAAAATTCAGAAGAAGAGTTGAGCCTTATGGCTGAGATCTTTAGTCTCTGCGTTCCAGGAGGCTAAGAGAGAAGGATAGAGAAGATAGAGAATTTGAGACCCTCTTGGGCAACTGTCTCAGAAGCCAAAGCAAGAAGAGGAGAGTTCAGTTCAGTAGTTCAGTGGTAGAACACTTACCTAGCATATACTAGGCCAGAGTTCAGTCCCCAGTACCAAAAACAAACAAACAAATAAATTGATGAATTTATTTATTAATTGATTTTAGAAGAGGTAGACATCAACGAGTACTATTGAATTTTCCAAAACAACACGTAGCCATCACAGCTGCCATCGGGCGCCCGCACAAAGCAGCTTTAGCTTAGAGGTAAAATCTGGTAGTGTTCTGGGCACTGGATCACCTTAGTGTCTTTGACAGAGTCCCATTGCAATGTGGCCACTGTGTTCCTACGTGTTGCCTGCCGGTGGCCTCCCAGGTTGGCTAGGCTCTCCCCAACCCTCAGCCCCCATGCCTCTCTTTCCCTTTTTCTCCTTTTCCCTCTTCCCAGGTGGGTACCTCGGCAGCAAGACCCTTGGCCATGTTGCACCTGGGTGTATCTGTGTGCCAAGCAGTCAGACTAGACGGGGAAGGAGGCTGGGGAGGGATGGGTGTCGCATCTGTTCCTCCTGCAAACTCAGAAGAATCTGAAGATGTCTCGGGACCAGGGACCCTCTGCGATGATGCCTCTTTGCTGCTGCACTGTGACCTTCTTCTTATCAGCATTTTCTGAGCCAGTGCTCGCTCCCACCTCTCTCTCTCTCTCTCTCTCTCTCTCTCTCTCTCTCTCTCTCTCTCTCTCTCTCTCTCTGCAGCATCTCACTGAGCCTCCTGGGAAAACACTTGCCCTTCTTCACACACTTAATTGCTGTTTTCATAGCTATTAACACTGCCGAGTGTGACACTTTATTATAATTAAGACTCTGTTTTGACCAGACTCTGCCTGGAGACATCTATTTGTGACATTATTGAGAGGTGGGGGTAGCAGAGGCCAGGAGCTCCTCTGAAGCTCATTCCCTGAGGATCCCTGTGTTATCTGGGGTTGTCTGAGGACAAGGCAACGAATTTCCTTGAGGTCTCAAGGGTGCAAATGAGAGAGAAAGAAGCCTTCCAGTAATAGTGCCTGGGCTCCTGGGCATCAGTGGGGATAACTGTGGCTGAGCTGGGGGCTGGGGCATGCACCTGAGCCCCGGGCCTTTGATTCCCCAAAGCCCAGCCAGGTCTGATCCTATTCCCACAGATGGGACCCATCTGCCTCTACTATTGTCACATCAGTGCATGGCTTCATTGCCCTCTGCCTGGAGCCTTTTGTTTCCTCAGAGGCCCCCATTAAGATGCAAATGTCTCCAGGACCCATGGAACACTGTCAGCTAACAAGACATGACGGATGACATTTGGTTGATGGATGGTCTGAGAGACTGTCTGGAGATGGGATGCCTGCTAGATGGTTTGCTTGTGCTGACTCTGTGTGTGTGTGTGGTGTGTGTGTGTGTGTGTGTGTGTGTGTGTGTGTGTGTGGTGTGTATGTGTGTGTGTCTGTGTGTGTGTGTGTGTGTGTGTGGTGTGTGTGTGTGTGTGTGTGTGGTGTATGTTTGTGTAACCATGAGTACAAGTTTGTTGCTCATTGCTGGAAACAGCTAATGACTCCAGAGCAGGTTGTTGGGGCAAAGAAAAAATACCCTGACCTTGGTTTTGCAGGACGCTATAGTGAAATATGAGTGCACTTGGGGTAAGTGGACTTCAGGATCTAAACCAGCAGTGGTCTTCTCTGATGTGTGGACTGCTGTTCACTGTGCTGACCAGCTGTTTTGGATTCTGAAGTCTAAAGTAAAGTTACTGATTCAAAAGTCTCTGCCAGGCATGGTGGGACACACCTGAGGTCCCAGCACTAGGGAGGCAGAGGCTAGAGATCATGGTTCAAAGCCAGCCTCGTCTACTTAGTGAGTTGGAGACCAGTCTGGCCTATGTGAGACCCTGTCTCAAAAACCAAAACCAAACCAAACCAAACAAATCTACAACTCCTGTGTTTTTGGAATTGCTTGCTCCAGGAGAAGTTAATTCTGCAGCTAATTATTATAAAATAGAAAATACTGCTCTCCAAAGAGTGAGAAAGATTGCGAAGGACTACTTTGCTGGAAGACCCTGGGGAATAGAGAAGAACCACTTCTTCTGGAGGGCCAGAGACACGCAACTGTAGTCAGGCTAGATAGTGAAATGCAATTTTCACACAGCAGGGTGGCTTCGTGCAGAGTGTCCTTGGAGCAAAGCAGCATGAAGCCAGTAGTAACATGTCGATGGCTGTGTAGTCTCCCAAACTAATGACTTTGGAATCAACTAAAGGGTGTGGAGGTAGAAGCTTATTTAAGTTCCCATTAAGTAATGTGTGTATGTGTTTGCGTGTGTCTGTATGTGTATGTGCGCATTTATGTATGTGTGTGCATGTGTGCACATATGTGTTTTGAAAGTGACAGAAAGGGAAGTAATAGATGGGGAAACTTATGAGATCCGGGGATAAGTCCTAGGGAGTCCTTGAAGGCTGTAGACCAAGAGTGACACCATTTGAGTGGGTGGGTGATTGTGAAAGACAGCCCAGGAAGGAGGGAAAGACTCCAGGCAGGGAGACCTGTTCTGGGAGGAGGTGAGCCCACGCACCTGTTAGTGCTCGATTATATTCCAAGGACACATAAGACAATGAGGTATGGCTCCTGTCCCCAGAAGGATCCATTCTAATGGCAGGGGCTGAGGATGGAGGTGGACAAGGCCCCTACGTGAGAGCCAGAAGTCAAGCTGGGCTGGTGGCCGAGGATCAAAAGAGAAAGATGCAGGGACTGTGGAAGAACCTGCATGAGAAGGAAGCAGAAAAGTCACCAGGTGCTTTATGTACACCATTAGTTACTGCTCAGTTCCCTGAGGCTTTCTCTTGAATTCTGGAGTCGTGGGGAACTTTCAGATGGCATGTGGCTTGGAGGGACTGTGAGCACTGAGAAGGTCTGTCAGACATCTCCTCTGAAGGGGTTTCCTACCCTGAACAATGGCTCCCGCTCCTAGGCAGGGTCTCTGCTGAAGGGGTGGGGTGGAGAGCAGACTTGAATGCAGACAGAACCTGCGGCACTGCGATTCCCAGCAGCAGAGTGAAGAGCCTCCATGGTGGACATTCGGCTTGCCCTGTAGGTGGAAGTCAGGGCAAACAGCTGTGATCTCTCCACTGCTTCTGAAGATGCCTGGACCTGGAAGGCACTATATGGTGGACAGAGGATCAGCGTCCCTGGTCTGTCCACAAAGGTCAAGCTGTCACTTATCAGGATGGATGAGATGCTTTCTATCATCTATGGTGGCCCCTCTGGCCCAAGGTTCACCTTCCCATTAGTTCTTATTCTCCATCTTTGGGCTCTAGAAACTACATAGTGTCCACCTCATGGAAGGCTCCATCCCACCCTGCAGCCCAGCTGTTCACTGCCAACGACTGGAGGGCTTCACTTTCTAACCCTGCCTCTGCCCTCTTCCTGGCCAGTCTGAGAGCGTTTCCCCTTCCGCAAGGGCCATGGTGGCTCATTCAGGCCCCATCAGGACTGAGACTTGCTTGGCTCCTGTGACTCTATTTCTTCTTTACAAATCCTATGACCTTTGCCACCCCATTCCTTTTAATGATTCTAAAAACACAGAGAGATGGGAGCCCTTTGCCCAGTGCCATTCTGTCTCTTCATGGGTCTTGTTGCTGGGTATCTGGAGCACTGCCTGGAGCCACCAGGCACACAGATGCCTGCCTGTCTCTTCCAGAGTCCCCCAAAGAGTGGTTCTTGCTATACAGCCCAACCCAAGAGAAGTTCTTCTTAAAGTCTCACTGGTGCCGGGCGGTGGTGGCGCACGCCTTTAATCCCAGCACTCGGGAGGCAGAGGCAGGCGGATCTCTGTGAGTTCGAGGCCAGCCTGGTCTACAGAGTGAGTTCCAGGAAAGGCACCAAAACTATACTGAGAAACCCTGCCTCAAAAAACAAACAAACAAGAAGCCAGTCTCACTGGCATCTGTCTGGATGCCCCTAAAAGTCTCCACCAGGGTTTCCGCCTCAGGACAGCCAGTGAACAGCAGGTCAGTCAGCATCCTCCACTCACAGAAGAGCAGCACATGGAGAGCCGTCTCTGCATTTCACTGACTCCCCACGCAACATCGATTTTCAGTCACTCTCCAGCTGAACTTGTGAGAATTATTAGTTCTTTGTGTTCCGCTTTCCCCAGTCCAAACTGAGACTTCTCGCCTCATGTTTCCCCCTCTTATTTATTTTTTAAACCTGTCTAGCCTTGTTATAAATGGTCGGCGGAACTCCCTCCAGCCCGTTTATGCTTCAGTCCTGAGGCAACACTTAGTGTTCTTAACTTGGAGAACTTAAATAAAAAATAAAAATTAGTGGGGGCCGGGGAATGAGTCCTCTGATTCATGGGAGACCTGGAGGGAGGGCCCTGCTGTTTTGATTGAGTAGGTCTGTGATGACTCTCCTTGCCCCTCTCAGAATTTTCTCCCAGGTAATAAAGACGCTGAGCAGGGGCCCACACTTTGTGAATGACTGGAGGGAGGTAGCAATGCTTGCCTGGCCACCGGAAGCCATTCTAACTTGCTTTGGTCTCGTCAATCACTCTTGTCTCAACCTTCAGCCCCTTTGGCCTCCTCCCCAGCAGATGGACCTTCCTGGTTCAGTTCTGGTCAGATTTGGATTCAATTCCACTCACACCATTCTCCAAGCGTCCTTTACCTTAGGAAAGATGGAGGAGGGAGTTGGGAGGGTGGTGGGTGGGTCTGGAAGTCACCCCAAAGTAGTGGCTAATCCAGTTTCTCTAGGGTAAAGCTACTGGGCCCCTGAAAGACAGAGGTTGTAAGCCTCCGGCTTCTTTCTCCTCTGGGCTACAGGAAGTGGACATTTACACTGTGAAGACGGAAGAGCTGTCCTTCACATCTGCCTTCTGCCTGCAGATTCAGCGCAACGACTACGTCCATGCCCTTGTCACCTACTTTAATATTGAATTTACCAAGTGCCACAAGAAAATGGGTTTTTCTACAGGTGAGCTCTCCATTGGTTTTCTGTAACTTCCCCTCTGTGCTTCCTTGAGGCTTATGGGTAGGAACCAGGGCTGGCCTTAACTTGGCCAGACATCAGTTGGGGCTGTGACCTGGCATCTCACGAGCTTTCTCCATCTGAGGAGAGGATGTAGCCCCGACTCTCTTGACCTCCCAAGGAGAAGGTAAACGTGATAGAGGTAGAGTTCCAGAGCTGAGAGCTGGCATGACTGTCACCAGGAACACACTCTGCCTCCACTTTGCTCTTCTATCCTTGTGGACTTTAAGGAAGAATTCCTACGAGACATGGTGTAGTTACATAACACAGGCGAGCTTATTGTAAAACAACATGAGGTGCTGTGGAGGGTGAGAGTGGAGAGTGACCAAAGAGACCACTGTGAGGGGAGACACTCTGGAGGGTCAAGTGTGAACAGTGCTGAGGGAGGTCGGCACTCTGACTTCCGTCCTTAGGTCTACCTTACACTGTGTCTTGTGTTTGAATGTTCCTGAGTGCTCACTTGTGTGAGCACAGGAGAATGGAGACTGTCGCAGTCAGCTTTCTGTCGCTGTGATAAACACCATGGCCAGAAACAACGTGGGGAGAAAAGGGTTTACTTAATACTACAGCTATTGTTGGTCACTGGGGGAAGCCCAGGCAAGAACACAGAGACAGGAACTGAAGGAACGCTGATTATTGGCTTGCTCTCGGGTTCATATTTCCCTCCTTTTTTTATGCATCATAGATACACCTGCCTAGGGTTGGTACCATCCACAGTGGCTGAGTCTTCCCACATCAATTAACCACCAAGAAAATACCTCATAGACATGCCCACAGGCCAATGCAATGGAGGCAATTCTTGTCAGTTCAGAATGGCATGTCTCCACCAGGGGCCAGAGATAGACTTCTCATTGTTTTGACTAATCATCCAAGTCTTGCTGTCTCCGTCCCTGGGTTTATAAGCTGCTGATAATGTGGGAGGGCTCATCCCCATCACCTCCACCCTGCTCATATATGACTTAATACTGGGTGAGGGCAAGATAGGAGAAATGGGTTGGGTAAGGAGATTCCCTTTTGAAAAATTTAATGTATTATTATTATAATGTGTGTTATGATATGTGTGAGGGGTGGGTGTGCTGTGGTGTGCTTGTGCATGTGGAGGTCAGAAGACAACATTTTGGAGTTGATTCTCTCCTTCTACCTTTATGTGGGTTCCAGGGATCAAACTCAGGTCAATAGGTTTATGTGGTAAGAGTCTCTGGCTGCTGATCCATCTCAACTGTGTCTGTCCTCTGGAGATTTTTAATATATGTTTATCTGGTTAGCATTTGTGAAAAAATTCTGTGTGAAGGGTAAGAACAGCATAGAGCTTCTGATAGAATCCCCTTCTGGCCCTAGGACAGCCCATATGCACAAGAGGGAATGTGCCTATAGCGTGCAGAGGTGATGGCCTCTATGCAAGACAACACATAACTCTCTGGGCTATGAACTGGCCTCTCTCTTTCCTTCCTTCTTTTCCCTCCTGTGTCCATTCATTAAGTCTGTGGTTGTGTTTCCAGAAGATGACTTCCACTATCTTGGTCTGCTTTCTGTTGCTATAACAAAACATTGGAGTCTGGATAACTTATGAAAAATAGAAATTTATTTGGCTCACAGTTCTGGAAGCTGCAAGTCCAAAAGCATGTTTAGGTGACACCTAATAGGGGTTCTGTGCTGCATCATAACGTGGCAGAGGGTACCAAAGACGAGACAAAGAAAACCTGAGAGAGAGAGCTTTCCTGTGCGGTGGGCCACTCCTGTGATGTGGTGACTGAATAAGAATGGTTCCCATAGGTTCATGTATCTGAATACTTAGTCATCAGGGAGCGGAACTTTGGGGAAGGGTTGGATATGTGGTCGCAGTGGAAGAGGTGTGTCACTGAGACCGAGCTTTGAGCTTTCAAAGCCTGGACCAGTCTCTCTTTCTCTGTCTGCTATCTGTGGATCAGGTTGCAAAGCTCTGCTGCTGCTCCAGCACCATGCCTGTCTGCTTTCCACCCTGATAATCATGGACTCACCCTCTGGAACTGTAAGCCAGCCCCTAATTAAATGCTTTCTTTCATAAGAGTAGCCATGGTCACGGTGTCTCTTCACAGCAATAGAACAGTGATTAAGACACATGATAACCCACAGGTCCATCCATCCATGAATAGATTTCTATATTCACGAGGATAGAACCCCAAGACCCAATTACCCACCCCGCCCCCTGAAAAAAAGATTTCAGCTCTTAGCATTGATGCATTCACTGAAGACCACATTTCCAACACATGAGCTTTGGCAGACAAATTCAAACCATGTCCTTTGTCTAGGCTGCCTTGAGAGGTGCTTCATTGCCTTTGGGCCCAGCAAGGGAGGGCTCCATGGCTTGGCCCTAGCCCCCTAGTGAATCCTCAGACATCTCCTTGCTGGGCGTGCCCAAGCTCTTTCCCATCACTCACCCCCCCCCCAGAGGACAGCCACTCTGGGCTCCCTCCAATGCCCTAGGCTCAGGGGACTTCATCACTGGGCCATTGTTTCTACATGTTCATTTGGGTTGTGACCCAGGAACAGGAAGGTCCTTTAGCAGAGGGCTCTTGTTACCCCTTTCTTTCTGCAATAGTCTGTTTGAGCTGCCAAGACAAAGGTCCAGAGACTGAATGTCTGCCACATGAGTTCCTGGAAACTGTGAGTGTGCCCTCAGGGGCTGAGTAGGTGTGCTAGTGGCACAGGGAATGTTCTAGCAGATGTAACCACTTATTTCTTAGATACATGGGGGCAGGAATGCCCTTTAACCTGTGGACAGGAGGCAGGAGACTTTTTAAGCATATCCAATACCAGGTCAGGTGTGGTAGTACACACCTTCAGTTCCAGCACTTGGGAGGCAGAGGCAAGTGGATCTCTGTGAGTTTGAGGCCAGCCTGGTCTATACAGTGAGTTCCAGACCAGCCAAGGATACAGAGGCCTTGTCTCTAGACAAACAAATGAACAGACAAACAAACAAACACAAATCTTGTCCAAATCCCAGAAAGTCTTCTCCTAGGTCCAGCAGTCAGCTTCTGATTACAAAGACTAGTATCTCCTGGGCTCTGTCATCTAGGTCAGACTGGTGCTCTCTTGGCCCTGGAAAAAACTAGAGATCCCCCCCTGATCGGGGCCATTGCCGAGGGCTGCCCTCCTTCAAAGGTCAGTAGGTGAGCTGAGCTCTTTTTTCCAGTGTGCAGGAGCAGCCTGGAGAGGGGAAGTCAGATTCTACTTGAACTTGAAGGATGAAGGAGACTCAGTCTAGCAATGAAGAGGGGAGGCTGGTAGTGAGGGGACCATGATGTCTAGCTCTGTCTCTCCCACCTCCCGATGATGATAGTGCAGAGCCTGCCCTGTGGGTGACAGAGAGCCAGCGGCAGGGGCACTCTGGAAAAAGCTGTGGGTGTCTAAAGCTGGACCCTGACCCATGACTCTTTTAAGGCTTATCTTTCTGGAAAGTCATTTGCTTCTGGTCCCAATAGCCTACTGGACTTCTGTCCAGAGTTGATTCCCTGGCTCTGTGGTGGCAGGATTGACATTCTGATGGCCCCATGAGGAGGAGGCTTGGTTAAAGCCCAGCCAGGACTCCAGACTGTTGCTTCTGGGCTTCCTGAAAGAAGGTGAGGATTTGAAGTGTGTAACCCTAGGCTCAGTCCCCTCTGTCTGTTGGCCATCCCCTTACCATTACTCGGCTTAAGCTGAAAGCCCAGGTGGAAGGCTCTTCTCTGCTTTGAGCCATTAACAAGCCATACTCACTCCCTCTTGTTTGCACAGAACTCTGCAAAGCTGGGCTCTAGAAGGATGTTCATAGGTCCTAAAATCTTTGATTCCTGTGTCTCTGTGCAGTGACTCTCAAAGTGTAGTATGTGGACAGCAGCCTCAGCATCACTTGGATCTGGGAAAGCCTCACCCTAGAACCATCAGTTCAGAAACTCTGAGGGTGGCCCAGCCTTCTGTGCCTTGGCAAAGCCTCTAGGTGGCCATGGTTCCTACTTGAGTTTGAGAAGTACTGCGAGACCATCTTGAATGAAACAGTTGAGAATTCAACTCCCTACTGGTAGGGCAAGCGTGTCTCCTCACCAAGGCATTTCCTCTGTGCTCACCCAGTCTCCATGCTGCTTGTAAATTTACCTGCTTGCTGAGAACCAGAAGAAATGCAGTTGGTTAGTCTCTTAGCCCTCTCGGGAGATGAGCATCAGTTTAGCGTGTCAAAGACTTTACTAGACTGTGTGGACTTGGCAGCAGACTCTACTTAGAGTCTTCACTCTGGCCACTGGCAGAGTAATTTTTTTTGTTTGTTTTTCAGGCTCATAGGTGCATACAATTTGATAAATCCCAGTGTTTGGTTCAAGACATGCTGTCACAATTGGACAACCTATGCATGATTCACTTTTGGCTTATTTGTTTATTAATATAATGAGTACCCATGAACTTACCACCTAACTCAATAACTAGGATGGAGATTAATTATTAACTAGAATGGAACTAAATTATTAACTATAATGCAAAAGAGTAGCTGGAAACAAATTTATTATTATTTCTGTTGGAATGTAAGTGCACGAGCTGTTGAGTAATACTTAATTAAAATATAAATATCAGCTAAAATGGATGATGAATAAATGATATATGGTTATATTTATAATTAATAAATGTAAATAAACTAATTCGTATTCACAGAACTCCCTGTGAGCCCACCTCAGAACTTAGTGGCTTTAGTTGCTATTGGTATCTCTGAATTTTTTATCTAAATGTCCCATTTCTAGCCATCCCATCCCTAAATTAAGTAGTCCTATGTCCTGGCTATCGGAAAAAGAGTTTTAATGCAATCATGCATGGGCAAAAACAAGATGTTGATGGTGGGAGTTTGTGGATGCATTCCTCCCCTCCCCAGCGGGTGCCCCTCCCTGCTGGCTCCCCACTGAGTCTTCCATCTCAGACCCAGTGCGGCCAGCTCTGGGGGATCCACTCAAAAAAGCAAATCACATACTGTGTAGCTTGAAAATGCTGCTGCTAATCGTTCTGGTTGCTTTACAACATCAGGCAGAAGTGCCCAAGGTTCCAGGCTCTGCCAGCCAGAGGCACAGCTGTCCCTGTCCCCTTGAACTCATTCTCTGTGAGGGTGGGAGGAGATTTGCTGCTGCTGCTGTTCCATCCAGGAAAGCCGTGGGGTGGGTGGAAGGCAGTGGCCCTAAGGGAAGCTGGCTTCAAATATCAGGTTTTCCGAGGTACAATGATAGTCACCAGAGATGCCCTTGAGCAGGTGACTTTGTGGGCCTCAGGTGGCCTCTTTCCCGATTTGCTATCCCGTGGCACTCAGTCATTTTCCAGGTCAATGAAGGCTCTCCATGCAACACAACACAACTCTAAATATACAGCTGGAAAACGTATAGCCTACAAAGAAACACTAACTACTTGACCACTAGAAAGTGAAACACGTTCTTATACCTGCAGTATTGCAAACAGTATTGGCCATACTCACCGTAAATTTAGAGTGAAAATCAGCAGTAATCTAGAACCAGGATGCTGGGCTGGATCCAGAATATTCTCAAGAGGAACTCATCCTCATAATGACTGAAAGCTGTGCCATCCTGGATTGTGGGTTGGGACTGGGAAGAGGGGAAAACTTAGTCACTGACAAAGAGAGCTTTAGACATCATTCACAGCCCTGAATGCATGGTGTAGTGTGAGTACCACCCCATGCATTGCGGCATTCCAGATATATATATATAACTCAGGCATTGTAGAGCACTGGTGTGAGGCAGTGTATCTTTGCAGGTATCCCTCAGTTTATGGATGGGTACTTACACACCAGTTCATGAAATGACTCACATCAGCTGCCATGGCCTAGATGTCCCCTAATGTGGTTTTGTTATAACTAGTCGGTTCTAAGTGGGGTGTCCATATGAAAAGCTTTCAATTAAGGATGTTTTGTCAAGCAAGATGGTGAGCTAGTGATGATTGTGCAGGGTGAATGGACACGAACTGTGTCCCAGGCACAGAGGGAGGTATGGTCACTCTTACGATCCCTCTCACCCTTACAGTACCTCAGGGGATAAATAGTGTGACCTACAGGTCCATGTGGTGGCACAGGATTTCCAGGGTCACAGTACAAACCTGTGGCAAAAGGAATATAGAACTAGGTGGGGCCTGTTGTTCTTCCCACCACATCTACCCAGGAGGACGCGAGAGAAGACAGCCACTTTAGCCATGGGGGCAGATACTATGTCTTGGCATGTCTGACCCCTCTGTGCACTGCCTCCCCAAAATTGTTGAATTAGAAATGCAAAACCAAGCAGAGCCAAGCTTCTAAATTCTGCTGTTTCTACTGCACACAGTGGAAAACTCAGATGAGAAAAGATGTTCAGACAGTTAGGCCATGGCTACTGGTTCCACTATGGAAATGACATTTGGAAAATCTTTTAAGACAATTCCTTCCACCCAGGGATAGCATGCATGCCTTGGGCCATTCCCTGGAAGCCGACTGGCCTCACTGGCCAGCAGACCTAAGCTGGTGAAGCTCGGATCCTCAACGTCTCTGATTGGGTGATAGAGGAGGCAGCTCGTATCCCCTTAACTGAAGGTCTTTAGGAACACCTGCCTGAGTGGGTGGAGGTGGAGACGGGGGTGAGAGTGCTGTCACTCACACTCCGGCATTCTGCACACACAGCCAGAACTGTCTTTTGACAGTTTATTTAGAGATAATTGGCAGAAGCATGCTGAGAGCAGGTGGTCTGTAGACAGCAGCATGCCTTGCAGGCTGGGTGCTAGGTGGGCTGGAGGCCCCAGGTCTGCATGGGCACGGGCTGTGGTCTCTCGCTCCTCCTCCCCCTCCAGATGCTCGGGCTGTGCTTTCTCCTGTGACCTTGGGTTTTCATTGATTGCCAAATGCACACACTGAAGGCTGCCCTAGTCTCCATCTGACCACTGACATTTGATCAAGCCAGCTCCTGGCAAATAACAAAGGGAAGGAAGGGCCTCTCTGCCATCATTAAAATAGATCTTGGGGTTGGGAAAGATATTTGAGGTCACCCTGTCTAACTTGGTGCGTGACAAATGAGCTCACTGCGAGTGGTGTCCTCAACACCTCGGGGAGGAATGAGCAACTCAGTTCCCACGGTTGTGAGACAGCTCCAGTTCCTCCTGCAGATGCACAACTGACTCCTAGTGATTCCCCGAGGTGCATGGAAGGCAGAGTCTCCCATGCAAACAGTCTTCCATGCGTTTGAAGGACCCTTATGTCCTTCCCAAGTCTTGTTGCTGTTAGCGTTGGTTTTAGGCAAGAAGCAAAATCCACTGGGGGAAGATGAGGGTCTCAGCCAAGAGGCTCTCACCCTAAAGTGAGTCTCCCGTGGCCTACCGGTTTCAGTTGAGCATCTTTAGGCACATCACACATCTGTGTGATGCTGTGCTTTGGGCTCTTGACACTGTCCACTTATCGGTGTCCACTTGATACTTGACTCCGTACTTCTAGATTAAATTTGGGGAGAGCTAAGCAGTGCTAAGCAAGGTTGGCCTGGCTCTGCTCTCTAGGAGACTGCGAAGGATGTAAACAAGTGAAGGGGAGGCATTCATTCTGAGGCATGCTAGGCATTGTGATGACATCCGTTCTGGATGCCCTTGGAGCACCAGATAGATCCAGGCTGGAGTGGTCCAGGAAGGCTGACCTTGAAGGATGAGGATGTAGTGAGTAGGGAAGGGGGAGAGTGCTCCAGAGGCAGTCACTGCCAAAGAAAAGGACTGTATCCAAAGACACAGGGCCCCTCCCAGTCAGCTGGAGACCACATGAGATCCAGTGGCAAATACCCAGGAGATGCGAGCATCACAATGGCCTTGAACTATGCAGGAGGGGGGTCTGTGGAGTAAGAATCCCCTTTTTTCTGGTCCAGTTGGGAAGGCACAGCTGGAATCTTACAGCAGGACTGGGCCAGGGTGCTGGGTGCAGCACTGGGGCAAAATCCCAGGCAAGAGAAACTACTTGAAGGATGCAGGAGTAAGAAGGAGGGTGTTGGTAAAGCTGGGAGACTGGTTGAGCTGTAGAGTTTGCATGAATGATGTCACAAATCTACAAATGATGGAGATGGGATGCTCTGCTCTATACATCTTACACTCTCGAGTCTTTACTGCACTAACACAGGATCACAGGGAAGAGGCCCATTTATGCTAATGGGATTGGTTGCTGAGGGAGCTTTCAGGGTACCAGCTGCTCCCTGGTACAAGGCTGCCTCTCTTCTGACCCCTCACTGAGATCACCAGTTCAGTGGGGCTGAAATGTGAGGAAGGGCACTGGGGCTGAGTCTGGAGTTCTGGGGCTTGGACTGTACACCTTGCCCCTTAAGTGTTGGTGTGTGGGCAGAAATCACTGAGTCTCCCATGAAAGGATTGGTGCTGGCACAAGACACCCCAAGCCCAAGTTTTCAGCACAAAAGGAGATTTATTTGCACCAGAGAAACAAAGGACAGGGAATAAGAGACAAAGACAGGAAATAGAGGACGAGGGGAAGGGAGCAAAGGAAAGGGGGCAGGGGTACTTGTCCCAGCGAGACAAAGGACTGCCTCTGGATAGAGAGGAGACAGCTGTGGTGTAGAGGGAAGTGGCCACTTATAATGGGAAAGGGGGAAACCCAATGTTAGGATGAGTTGGTTAATTTTGAATTAGGCATGTTAATAAGGCGACCCCAGGGGGGGCTTTTGATTGCTAGGCTTTGATACTTTGCTAGCTGGACCTTGGCGGTCAGCCTCAGGAGAAGGAAGTGGCCAAATAAGGGAATGGACCTTGGTAGCTGGCTTTAGGAATGTAATCTAATGGCTTAGCAAGGTAGAGGGAGGGCTGGAGATATGGCTCCGCGGTTACGAGCACTGGTAGTTCTTCCAAAGTTTCTGAGTTCAATTCCCAGCAACTACATGGTAGCTCACAACCATCTGTAATGGGATCTGAAGCTCTCTCTGGTACACAGACAGAGTACTCATATTTAAAAAAAAAAATACATAAGCAAGGTAGAGGGAATGGGGAAGAGCAAGGCCTGCCAGAGCCCTGTATGTCGTGCTCAGGCCTGTGTTGGCCATGCTTGGACCGGCCAGAGCCCTTCCACCATGGAAAGCTCAGGACTTCTGTGTGGGTCCTGGGCCTCCGATGACTCCTGTTCATCTCTGACTCTCGCTTCTCCTTCTCTTGTGTCCCTCTCCAGCCCCCGATGCCCCCTACACTCACTGGAAGCAGACCGTCTTCTACTTGGAAGACTACCTCACTGTCCGGAGGGGGGAGGAAATCTATGGGACCATATCCATGAAGCCAAATGCCAAAAATGTGGTGAGTCTGAGGGAGCCCTGCATGGCCATGACCACTGAGGGGAGCTCCCAGAAGTCACCTGCCCAGCCGAATGTCTTGTGTACAAATAGAAAAACTTCTGGGGGAGGCAGACAGCAGCTGTGTTTGCAGATGACAGGGCCTAATTGATGATCTCAACGTTGACTCTTTCTGACCCCAGTGGCTAGAGGCTTTCTGGACTCTGAACTCAACCTTGAGGACAGCTCCCGGAAGCCCACAGGAGAGCCTTTGAGAACGGATGTTGTACAAATGGCTCTGCCTCATTTAGGGTGAGCTGAGCCAGTAAATGCAAGAGTCTGCTATAGAAGGAGTGTTTGTTGGGCATTTCTCCAGCTGACCTGGTGGGACCTTGCTGAGGTGTCCCTGTATCTGCACAGACACTAACAGTCTGCAGGGTGTTGAGGGTGGTGTCGAGCCAGACCCAACACCAACCTCAGTTATCACCTAGATGAAAGAAATCCCAGGACTGCTTTCGTGTGAGGATAGGAAGGCTTAGGTTAGCTGGCAGAGTCCTTCCTGTGAGGATAATGGGGCACCAGAATGGATTCCTGAGGACTGTCCATGGAGACTCCTTAGCTAGAGATGCCATGGCTGCCTGTCCCTGTGGGCTTCAAGAGAAGTCCTGTGCCCGGGAAGGGCTACGATCCCTCTACCTAGACTCACACTGTGGCCCTTTGCTCTTTCCTCACAGCGAGACCTCGATTTCACAGTAGACTTGGATTTTAAGGGACAGCTGTGTGAAACATCTGTATCTAATGACTACAAAATGCGTTAGCACATGTGGGAAGCTGCAGAGAGCAAGCGAGAAGAGGCACTCACTTCAGCCTGCCACGCTGCCCCAGGAATACTGTTAGGAGGACCACACTCGACAACCAGAGCTTTCCACTCTGCCTTGAAGATTGGTGAACTTGCCAGGGCTCTCCGGGCCCCACCATGACGGGGAGCCTCCAGCTCCTCTGCTCTGCCCCCGGAGCCCTTCACAAAGGCGTTGTTGTTGCCTGTTGTGCAGTGGTGGGGGCTCCGAGGATGGAAACATACCCATGTGCCCCCATTGTCCTCCTAAACTGACTCTACGGATCTTCCAAGTTTTGCATGCTGCAGACATCTAGGACAGGCTGCTTCCACTAGAACCTGGAGACATAGTGTCTTTGATAGCATAAGCCAGATTTCCCGTCTGTGCAGTGGTGAGTGTGTGCGTGTGTATGTGTGAGTGTGTGCGTGCGCGCGCACGTGCTAGTGTGTGTGCATACAGCATATATATTAATTTCCTTGCCCACAAACATCTGTATATGCATGCATATACAACTA
The DNA here is from genome assembly GCF_004664715.2 of Peromyscus leucopus. Classification (NCBI taxonomy): domain Eukaryota; kingdom Metazoa; phylum Chordata; class Mammalia; order Rodentia; family Cricetidae; genus Peromyscus; species Peromyscus leucopus. Next base: position 143,559,032 of record NC_051065.1, read on the forward strand.
AGTGGGCATACTTGGGCGTTCATTCTGAGGGGCGTGTGCGCATGTGTATGCGCGAGTGTGGATGGATGTGCCTAGAATCTATATTACTCTCAGAGGAGGTTCTGTTGCTTTTGAATAGGAATTTGTTTCGTGATTAGTTTTCCCCACCCCGATCCCTTAACAGATGTTACGCAGCTATGAAACATTCTGTGTTCTAGCTCTGGTCTTGTTTTGACTAGACTGTGGCTCTGAATCCTGAGCACAGTACCACGGGCTCTGTGGGCGCTCAATAAACACACATGAGAACGAAGCAACGTGGGATACCTGTGTTCCTGATGCTGTGTGGGTGTAGGGGTGGGTGCAGGGGGTAGAGTGGGTGGTAGGAAGCCACAATGGGGCAGAAAACTGTGGAGTGCAGGCCCTGCCTGTGTCTATGTTTGCTTATTGGAAATAAGTTCCATGGGAGCAGCTGGGAAGTTGTCAGTCCTGCACACCTTTCTGTAGACTGTCTAGGCTTGCCCTGAGGGGACATCAGAGTCCTGGAGCTGTGGAGGTGAGGGTGCTGGGGAAGGGGACAGGAACTGACCAACAGTGCTATACACATAGCCAGGAAGCTACTTGAAGTTTGAAGGCCCTGGTCTGAGAATGGAAACAGAATTTCCACAGGATAGAAAGACAGTGTGCTTTGACAGGTGGAATACTTGGTCTTTGTTTCTAGATTATTCTTTGGCCTCTGTAGTATCACCTGTGTTGTCTCCCATGGGAGAGACATTGCAAGTGCTGGGTAGGAAAGGGGCCAATTGAAAGATGGAGTCCATTGTGGAGTGATGGCGCCCAGGAGGGGTCAGATGCAGAGGGGCCTTGGACTTGGTCTGTGTACGGGAGAGGCATGCTGGTGATAGATTGTTCCAGGTGGAGCTACACATAGAGTGAGTTACAGGGGGTGGTGACAGGGACAGCATATCCCAGCACGACCTGACTCTATGAAAGGCTCCCACAACCTTCTCCAGGACCCCAGGCTCCAGTCCCCTGAGCACTCTTCTAGGGGGATTTTAACATTTTTCTCTACTTTCATAAAAACCAACCTAGAAGGACTATCTAGAGAAGACCAAGCCTACATAAAGTCTATGGAGAGTCCTCAGATAATGACAAACAAATCCAATGGCAGTGTCTCTTTTGTTTCTAGAACTCTCTGTTATGAATCTTGTCAACTTCCCCAAAGCCTTGGGAGACAGATGCCAAGCCTCATCACCCCCTTTGTAGCTGACAGATACTGGGACCCAGGGAGGAGCCGCAGAGTTGGTGCAGAGCTGGAGCTACTTCCACGGGCCCTTCCTGCCCTCGGTTGGTTCTTCAGAGCCTTGACCTAAAGTGTGAGACCTTCATTGTGTTTAGAAAAAAAAAATCCCGTGAGAATTATATAATAATCTGCATATGCCAGATGAGAAAAATAGAGAAACTTAAGGGGAGGGCAAAACCTTGAGTTAGAAAAAGGAATTTAATTGAAAAGGGACATTCTGAGGGCATTGGAGGGAAACCTATTAGTGAGCTTCCATTACCAAATCTCTTGGAGAGATCCTGTGTTCTGCCTACCAGATACAAGGGGCCCAGCCTTGAATCCCACTTAAGGGGGATGCCTGCGAACAGGACAAAGTCCCAGGTTGCCAGAACCCATAGGAGTCAACAGGTTGACCATCTTGTGAGTCACAGGTATCCATGACACCATTTCATCCTCTCCAGCTATCAGAGAAGAGGGCCATCCCATTCTCCTCTCACCCCAGTCCTCATTTTCAGCCTCCTGGGGCTGCCCCAGACCCTGTCCCGTGGCCATCGTTCTCTGCCCATGGACCCCACAAAGGATTAAAATGACGGCTATGTCCCCTCCTGCTCCTGGGAGTCTCCAGTGGGAACTGTCCAAGTTTTTCTTTTGTTTAGGTTTGGTTTTGTTTTACTTATTTATTGTTGTTGTTTTATTTTCTGATTCAGTGAAAACAAACCATATCTGCTTTGACTGTGTTCTGAATAGAAGTCAGGGTCTAAGATACAGAGATGCTGTAGAATTGATGTCCCTTCAGAAGCTCACCCCTCACCCAAACTCATTGCTTTTGTTGTTGCTGAGGCTGCATTAGCGAGCCTATCAGTGGCCTTCTCTGCTGTCCCTCTTCTAGGGAACTTCTCACAGATCCATGAGCATGTTTCTGCACTGCCTCTTTTGCCATTGTGTGTGGTGGATATGGTCAAACATGGGCCACTGGGCATACCCTGAAGTCCAGGTTTGGAAGGTCTCTCTCCCCCAGCTAGACTACAGGCTCTGAGGTTGTGACATCTGTGAATGAGCAGACTATAGAGCTAGGCCAACAGCAGAGCTCAGCAAACCTCATTCCATGCAATGTTCCCATGGGCCTGTCTAGTCCTTGGCCTTCCAGTCCCATGAGATGCTGACATTTTCCTCACTTTCTTAAGTAAGATGGTCCATGGAGGCCATCTTCCCTGGAGACTATGGGCAGATATGAAGCCTTTGCCAGGCCTGCCTAGTCTCCACCTCTATCTATAGCCGGCCTCTCATGCTACCCCTGGTACTCCATCTGTAGGCACTGCCCAGCTCCAGACCTCAGCAATGGCATGGAATGTCCCCAGGCATCTTAGCCCATCCTCAGTGGCTGGACTATGGTTTGTCTCCAGAAAAGCTTGCCTTATACCCTGGGGCTATGAGCTATCACACTAAATTCTGGGCCTCTTATCCTGTGAGTTCCAAGATAAGCCTGACTTCCAGTGGCTGTAGTCTGTTCTTGGTCAGGAGCTTCCAAGGTCTCTGGCCCAAAGGAAGTCATCAGTTTGCACTCAACAAAGACTCAGACACAGTGTATCCACTAATCAAAAGCTTATCCAAGAAATGCTTATTGGATAATGGGCCAGAATAGGATGCTCTGAACCTGTAAGTCAACATGCACTTCATCTTCATGGAACTCCCTCACCATGTTAGTCTCTGGTAGATTTGATTAGCTCTTGTCCAAACCCTGAGAAATAAGGTCATTCAGCTTTCCTTCATGCTGACTTAACTGAGTCCCCTAGGTCTGTGCACACCCCCCACCCCGAGCCCATGAGTGTGCTCAGCTCTCAGCCCCTGGGCAGAACAGGTTTGAGACACACTTCCTTAATGTGCTCATTATGTGTCTCACCGCTGTGACAAAGCACTTGGCCAAAGTCACTTAAGGAAGGGTTTCTTCTGGCTCACATTTCTAACGCACAGTTCATCATGGCAGGGAACAGTGGTAGGGGTGTGAACAGTTCATCATGGCAGGGAACAGTGGCAGGGGTGTGAACAGTTCATCATGCCAGGGGAGACACCGTGGCCGGGGTATGAGGTGGCCGGCCACATTGCATCCACAGTCAAGCAGAGGAAGATGGATACTGGGACTGAGATTGCTATTTCAGCCCAGGACTCCAGCCCATGAGATGGCACTACTCACATTGAGGCTGGGTCTCCTTGACTCAGTTAAATCTTTCTGGAAATATCCTTAAAGACCCATCTAGAAATATATTCCCATGGCCGATTCTAAATCTAGTCAGGTTGACCATGAAGCTCAACCATGAGACTTACCTCATCTTACTCAATAGGCCTTCAGAAACAAAGGGGGAGCATGCTCAGATCTCCCCATGGTCCATACAGCCCATGCATGTCCCAGCCCATCATATAGAGACTCACAATGACTCTATATGCTAGCCGCAGGCCATTCCTCACAAGACATGTGCTAAAGCAACTTTATCAAACATCTGCCAGCACCTTAGCCCCAGGACAGCCAGAGCAAACCAGGCAGAATCCTCTCTGTGTGCTGGTCCCGAGACTCACACCTCCGCTGTTCCCATTTCTGATGGCAGTCATTAGCTGATGGACAACCCTGCCCAGGACATGAGTCAAAGGACCCAGCAAAATCCCTGCACTGCTGCTGGCTGATGAAGTGGCTTCTAGAAAGTCGCTACTCACCATGTGGCTCTAGAGCAGTGGTTCTCAGCCTTCCTAACACTGCGACCCTTTAACATAGCTCCTCCTGTTGTGGTGACCTCCAACCATATAATTTTTTTGTTGCTACTTCATAACTATGGATTTCTACTGTTATGGACTGTAATGTAAGTATCTGTGTTTTCCAGTGGTCTTAGGCAACCCCAGTGAAAGGGCCGTTTGATTCTCAAGAGGTCTTGGGCCCACAGGTTGAGAACCCCTGCTCTAGAGCTTTACCTTTGGCGATGGAGATAGCCAAGGATGAGATGAAGTCATATGAAGCATTCCTGGAACTTCAAAGGCAAAGGAAACTCCACGTGTTCCCACTGTCCTGATAGAGATGATACCTGGTGTAACATCCTGGTACCAAGATATGCCCTGGATGCCAGTCATGAGGCCTAGGTTCATCGGGTCTGGAAGGGCAGTAGGCATTGCAGGCAGAACTCCAGTCAGTGGCAGCTGAGGTCCCAGGCCTGCAGAGGCCTCAAAATCCACTTCCAAGGCTCTTCCAAGTGATGGCTGATTGGTGTCCACAGACCTGTCTTTCCTTTAAAAGTGAAAGAGCCCCGGTCATGTCTCCACCCCAGTTCTCCTTCTCAGACGCTATGGACTGGGCTAGCCTTCCACCGGGCTCTTGGTCCACTTTTGGCCTCAGAGAACTTCCTATGATCTTGGGGCGGGGCCCAGTAGTTTGAAAGCGCCTGGGTAGCGCCGTCCAGTGAAGAGCAGGAGTGTTGAAACACTCATTTGGCATTGGAATTCAGAGCAGGCAGCTCTTCCCAGGGGAATTTTTCCCCTAGGCATATTTAGTTTCCATTAATAATGTATTGAGTTTGTATACACAGGCTACTTGTGCTTTTTGATGCTCAGAGTTAGCGGCTCAGCAGTCCATTCTGGAAGCCAGCTGTGGGAGCAGGGCAGGGATCAAGATGAGAACTGAAAGCTGATTGGCCATACAAACCATGCAAGCCCTTGAGACACTTTTGGCCAGTTTTAATAGGAGATAACCAGTCAATTTCCATCTGTCATAAATTACTGTCAACATGACAGAGGCACATCCATATGGCATTATGTTTCAGAAGAACTGGAAGTTCAGAACCACAGGCGTCTTCTCTATGACCTGGAAGGCCATGGAGGCCAGGGAAGGATGGAGCGAGCCTCCTGAGAACATTGTACAGGAAGAAAAGACCAAGGCCTGGAAATAACGACACAGCACTGTGACAAATAACTGACACTGTGACAAAATACCTGAGGCCATCAACTTACAAAGAGAAAAGGTTATTTTGCCTCAAGGTTTCAGTACAGGGTTGCTTGGTCCTATTGTCTTTGGACTTGCAGCATGCTATGGTGAGGAATACAAGGCAGAGGGGCATGCTCCCCAATGTGGCTAGGAAATAGTAGGCTTGGGGCCCAATATCCTCCTACAGCCATGCCCCCAATAATATGCCTTCCTTCTATCATACCTTACCCCCTAAAGGTTCCGCCACTCCCCACAACATCAACTCAGGCTGAAGACTAAGTCTTCAACACATGGGCCTTTGGAAAGAACTCTCCAGATCCAAATCACAGCAGTGCTGTTCACAAACCTGTTGACCTGGAAGTAGCAGGTCACCATGAAGCATAGATCTAGTTGGAGGTAGGAGGGAGGTGCCGTTGTATCTGTCCCAAGGATGCAGGGCAATGCTCTCAGGTAAAGCACATAATACCACTCCATCCATCTTTAGCACCTCAGTTTGTTTTTAGTCCTGGTTAGAACCAAGAGGACTGAGGGGTCTCTCCCAGCATCCTCCATTCCATAAATCTTTTTTGGGGCTGTGTCTTCATAGAAGACTGCAGAAATATAGCTGTGGACCAACCAGGAACCAGTGTGCCTTCCTGGGATTCCCTGGGACTGGGAAACAGACGTGAACATGAGTGATCGGATCAAAATCATGAAAGAGAAAGTACAGAGGCAGAGGGAATATGAGGCTGTGAGGCCAAGTGCAAGATCAAGAGAGTGTTCCTGAGGACACAGCTTTAATCTGAGACTCAAAAAAATGGGGTACAGGAGGGCAGAAAGTGGGGGATAGGTGGAGGAAACACCCATTGTAAACAGCATGTGCTGAGGCCCAACCGAGGAAATCCAAAGGGCTTAGCATGCTGAAAGCAACTCATATTATTAGTGCACACAGAAGGTCAGAAGCCGAGGGAAGAGGGGCAAGTGAAGTCATCTGAGCTCCAAGGTCAAGGGCCCTGCAAACCATGTCAAGGACACTTTTTCCTTAGGCAACAGGAAGACACTGAAGGATTTTAATCAGGAATGTGACAGCAAAAGATTTGCATGTCACACATGCACTCCATCTAATGAGCTCAATTTGCAGCCATTTCCCCTGGAAATTGGTGATGGGCTTAACCCGTTGCCGACTTGAGAAAATGAACCGGTAGAAAGGGAGCGCTGAACAGCTGCTAACGCTCCAGGGCTCATGGAGGGGAGCAAACCAGGCTGCCTTTGGATGCTGGATTTGAAAATGGCTTGCAGATGGATTCATCATAGAATTCCCTGGTTTACAGAGAGAGGATCTGCAATGGGCCAATGTGTGTGATTTCACTTGCATTTGTCCTTTCTAGTGTCACATTACTCTGTTCTTCCCGCAAGGATGGTTTCCCCTCGGCTCCGAGGACTTAAGTGTCGGGGAGGCAGAAGGTGGTTGATCTGGGCAAGGCGGGATCTGCACTGGGGACTGTTGGGCTGTCTTCAAGTCCTGGGCAGCTGTTTCCAAAGAAGCCTAATGCCTGGCATCACTTTCAACTCACAGAGAGTATTCTTGAAGCATCTTTCAGAGGCTCCGTGAGTCATAATGGGTTTCTGATATGGTGACAATTGCTTTCTGGCCACGGTTGGTTAGCTCAATTGGATAGCGCATCCTGCTTGAAGTCAAAGCTCAGGCTTCACAGACTCACAAGCTCAGCTTCACGGTGGTGGATGACACCTGGAACTCTTGCCAGCCTTGGAGATAAACAATCCTGAGGTAGAAGCCTGGCTCTTCCAGAGCACGGCTGTGAGACCTGCAGCCAGCCAGCTTCTTGGCTTTTTGCGTCTGTTCCTGTGTGGATTCTTGCCCTGTTAAATGGGAATGATAATAACCCTTTTCTCCTGGGGTTGGTAAAAGCATGAGGAGAGGGGCACAGTGATGCCCCCTGTGTGGTGAGTGGTTCACAACAGCTGCCTATACACTGGAACTCTCCCTGTTACTGGAACCAAAAGTCTCAGGTAAGAAGGTACAGAGCATCTAGCTCCAAGACAGAGCCCCTTCCTACAGTAGGTCAGGAGGCTGGCCTGCCCTGAGCAAAGCCAGAAGGCACATGACCCTCTGCCAAATAATTCTGAAGCTTGTCCTGAAGATGTCTGGACTGGGACCCTGTAGGAGTTCAGAGCAGTCCAAGGAATAAGAGTCCCCAACTCCAGACTCGTGGAAATGTGAGATCATCGAGCGCAATTCAGGGCTGGGCAGGGATGAGAGGTACCGAATGCCTAGTCCCACCAGGTACCTGGCAAACCTCGGATAGCTCAGGGTGAGGGACACAGGGGTGGTTAGGTGCATAGAGCGAGAAGGCTGAGTTAAAACCCTCACTCTCCTCCACTCGAGGCTGTGTGGCCACTCGCAAGCCACAAGCCTTCCTCTGCTTCAGTTTTCTTTCTTGGAAACTGGTGATAACTTTGTTGTCCACCCCATAGTGGTATGGGGAAGGATTGAATGAGAAGCTGAGAAATCCAGACAGTGGCTACTCTCCTGCTGAATGCTGCTCCACTGAGCCATATAAGGGTTCGAGTCCAGGACCTGCATGTGTTAGTCCTCTCTGAGCTCCTGCACCCCTGTGCCCACATTTTCCATGCCGTCTCACTGGAGTGTTTTTATGTCTCTCCCCTGCACAAGTCAGACTGTCTCATTCATGTTTGTCTCTCAGTATTGAAGACAGATCCTAGTCCATTCAAATACTGTTATAGCCAGGAGATGGACTGACGTCACCGTGATGATGATGATGCCCATACCACTGTACCCGTAGCTCTTACTCTCCTTGGGAACCCACTGTGGGACCTCGAGTTATTTTATTCACTCACCATCTCAACCTCTGTGACTCATGCATGAAAACGAAGGTGTTAACCTGGAGTGATCTCCAGGTCCCTACTCAGCTGGAGGAATCTTTCTGATTCTGTTTTTATTTTATCACAATGTACCCAACCCCTTCCAAGAAGGGCCTGTCTCCTACTTTGAGGGAGTATAACGAATGCTGGGATTTTCTTATTCTTCTTATTATTATTATTTGGGAATGGGGTGATCAATAAAGATGCAAAGAGTGAAGGAAGTTTCTTCCAGGGCTGCTGGAGGGCTTCCTGGAGGTGTTTTGATGCATACCAACAGGAAATGGAGATGGGTCCGCAGGAAAGTCTTCTCCTGGTCTTGATTTTTGCTTATTAGTCTGGAATCCATGGAGATAGGCTATCTAGGGGAAAATCATTTTAATAACTGAAAGGAAATGGAATTAAGGATGTCGGCTGCTGGCTGGCCAGAGCCGGGTGACTCTTCTGTGGGGAGTTAATTTGTGTCTGCTCATGTTGCCTATCTGATTAGATGCTCATTCATGTGTCACGCTGCCAAGAATTTCCACTGAGATGGTCCCTTGTGATATGACTTCAAGGGCTTTGTGAGGGCAAAAGACTGGGGAGGTGCCCAGGGTAAGGGGAGGTATAGTGAGGGACGCTTGGTTCATTAGCCACAAGATGGGTCTAAATGTGGAGCGGACATGGCAACACAGAGGACCGGACCTGAGGGTCATTAGCCTCCTTTGAGGAAGGGTCTTGCTTTCCACAGCATGCTGGGACAACACCCTATAATCTCTACAGTTCAGTGTGCACCTGCACTTCCTGTCACTTATTCAATGCACAAACCACAGATAGCTTTGATCATTTACCTCTATGCCAGAAACTGTGACCTGTGACCCTTCAGGTAAAAGATGATACAGAATTCAGTTTGCCTTGAGGTGTGAGGCCTGATATCACCTCATGTTGAGAAGGTGGGGGGAGTCGGCGTGTGGTTTCATCAGTGTGTGTGGTGCACCCAAAGCTCAGGGCAGGCACTGAGGCCTCAATCCTGTATGTGAGCAGTCAGGGTGGGCTGCTCTCAGGCCTGGTCACGGAGTGGACACGGCAGGTGTGGGAACCTGAGGGCCCTGTTCGGCATCTGCCGCAGGTCACAGAGAAGTCAGCCACGTTCTCTTAAAGAATTAAGATTCATTGGTCTAGACTGGGCTGGACAAGGACGGTAACATCAAAGAGCAGATCCAAGGTCAAGGAGATGCACACGCTTTTGAGACATTTCATTTTCTCCTAGTCCATTCTGTTATTGTTGCTACTAAAAGTAAGGTCGCTTGATAAATCTCTTCAAGTTTTATTTCTTTACTTTTGCACCATCCCAGAACCAGGACTTTTAGATGTAGGCAATCCCTCTATCACTGTGCCTCTCTCTCAGTATTACATAGTTTAAAATTTGAGACAGAGTATCACCATGTTACCCAGGCTGATCCCGAACTTACTTTGTAGCCTATGGACATCTTCAACTCGTAATCCTCCTGCCTCAGCCTCATAAGTGACTAGGATTACAGGCCTATGGCACTATGCTTAGCCCCAGCCTGTTGGTTGGCTTCCTTTTGAGACAGATTCCAGCCAAGCAGCCTTGGATAGTATAAGACTTTTAAACCTCCTGCCTCAGCCTCCTGGGTGCGGGGCTTCTTCCAATATTTAATTAAATCAGCATCTCTAGGTGTGGTGGGTGATGAGGATTGATTTTTTTTAATTAAGTAAAGCCATCAAAAGTAGCATAAAACTCAACTATTTAAACTCCCAGATGATTTGGGCACACATCCAAGGTTTAGGAGCAGAGCTAAGGATCATGGCCTGGGCTAGGCAGATAAGGGACACAGAGCAGGCTGGATGTGCTGGGCTGTGGTTTGGGGACAGCATGGTGCAGGCTGACTAGGGGCGGTGAGGCTCTGTCCAGATAAAGCCACTTTGCTGATTTCACTGTCAGCAGCACTTGCTGGGTTGTTGGTGGCCATCACAGACAGGAGGACATGCAGCAGGGTCACTTATCAAACCTCAGATAGATGACACTCTGGTTCAGGGGGTCCGTGGTTTAATTTATAGCAAGAGAAAACTGGGTCAGGCTGAGGAAAGTGGGTCATGGCCCTAAAAGGGTTCCCAGTGAATACAGTCCTTTGAGATGAGGGAACAGAGTGGCGATGGTACTTCTGGGAGCTAGGGAACTCTGACAGGTGCTTTACAAGGGATAGTAGGGCTGAGGCTCTCTGTGAGTGTTGTTTGAGGGTGGGACACTGTAGCTAGAGTTTTTCTGCCTTGCCCACAGTCAGGACAAATCTCTCTCACCTGCCATTCCCACAGCCGCTCAGACCCAACCAAGTAAACACAGAGACTTATTTTGTTTACAAACTGTATGGCCATGGCAGGCTTCTTGCTAACTGTTCTTATCGCTTAAATTAATCCATTTCTATAAATCTATAGCTTGTCACATGGCTCGTGGCTTACTGGTACTTTACTTCTTCCTTGTCCTGGTGGCGGCTCCAGGCAGTCTCCTTCTGCCTTCCTGTTCTCTTATTTCTCCTCTCTGTTAGTCCCACCTATACTTCCTGCCTGTCCACTGGCCAATCAGGTTTTATTTATTGACCAATCAGAGCAACTTGACATACAGACCATCCCCCAGCACAGCCAAGTGCAGATCATCTCAGACACCTGCACTCAGGTCCGTAGTCCTAATCATCTTCTATGCAGACGTGCTGGGTAAAGCCACGAGGAACCCAAGAACGGGCTCCCACAGGACATACAGAACATCCCACAGCAGTTCACCTCTTTGCTGGAACACCAAGTGGAGACTCTGAAAGGCTGAGGACAGCAGCCCCTGTGGGGTCGTGGCTAGGCCTCAGACGCTGGCTTTCACTCTGGGGTTCCTATGGAGTGGAGCAGGACCAGCCTCAGGCTGCAAACTCTCCGTACCTGAGAGGAGAGGGATGGGCAGAAATAGGGACATGGATCTCATGAATGGAAACTGCTCTGGGAGGCGGCAGGGTGGGGGAGGGGAAGAGGCGGGGTGGGGGAGGGGAAGAGGCGGGGTGGGGGAGGGGAAGAGGCGGGGTGGGAGGGCAAGGAGGAAGGAGAGAGGCCTCATCTGCTTGCTTGTGTTTTCTGCATGCAAGACTCCAGCTTCTAGCATATTTTTAAATCCATCAGATGTGAAAGGCTGTTTTAAATAGACCCATGGTGTGAAGTCGGTAACTCCACTTGCTACAATAGAGAATGTGGCGGGCCCTGGCAGGGACTCAGCACCTCTGCCCACCCCAGGGATGCTGTAGAGCTCTCTGGGGGACACTCAGGCCAAGTGCTTCCCTCGGCAAGATGGGACCTACAGGAAGGAGGGGACGGAGGATGGAGGAAGAGGACCTGGGTGATAAGGAAGTGGGTGCATCCTTTCCCTTCATGGAGTCTGAGGATGGGGACTGCAGGGGTGTGGCCTTGGGATCCATCCTTTCCATTTCTCCCCTTCCCAGGAGCAGAGGGCCTGGAGTGCTTACTCTATTTCTGGTCAGTGCTCTGGGAGGTCAATTCCCCAGAGAGGTACTTCAACCTTCTGCTCTGCTTCCTGGCTCTAAGCCAACCTCTGGAGCTGCTCAGAGCGAGCTTAATGCCCAGGTCTGCCTGTGCCCCTGGACTATGAGCTTCCCTCTCCCTCTCCAGCTTTTCTTTGCCAGTAATGGTTTCAATGCGAGTCTCTAAAGCTCAGGCATCCCTGGGTGCTTTTGAACCCATTTCTGCTGTGGTCGATGCAGTAGAACTCCAGAAGCAACAAGAGTCGTCTGTTGTCTGTTTGATGTTCTCACTCAATACGTGCTCTCGTATCTACTCTGGGGCCCGTAGCTCCTCCTGTTCCCATAGAGGGTCCCACTGATAGGGGACTTGCCCTAGTGGTGGAGGCAGATACACAAACAAGCTTGTGCATCGATAACATGCATGCCAAGAGCCCCGAGGACCACCTTCTGCAGGGTGCAGGTGTTGGGAGAGGTCCTAAGGGTGAAAGACGGTGGGTACTATAGTGTCATGTGAATGACAAGTTCCTTGTGGGTTTTTAGGAGTTTCTTCCTCTCACGTGTCTTGGAACTCCGAGGGCAGGAAGTCTGCTCGTTTTCCTCTATACCTCCCTCAACTCCTCATGCACCAACTATAAGCACCCTTGGGCTTCACTTTCAGATGGGAGAAAATCAAATGTTCCCAAAAATGTTTTTTCTTAAGTTGTGATCAAATAGGCACACAATTTAGTTTAAACCATTTAAAAATGTATAATTCAATACCTTTAAGTACATTTGCATGATCACATCGAGCCATGCCCACCCTCCATTTCTAGAACTTTCTCACCACCCCAGTGTTAAAGTGGTCTACAAACCATGCATATAAAGGTGGGTCATTTTGGAGCATGCTGTCTCAAGTATTTTCTCGTCTATCTATCCAGAATCTATTCTTTACCACACCCTGGTTCAGAGCTTGAAGTAACACTATTTAGTTAGTTCTTCAGCAAGTAATGGGAGGCATTTTTCACCTGTGACCACTGCATCTCTTATTTATCCAGAAGTTTGTTTTCCCCACCCTCTGCTGTTGCCAGAGTCTTCCTGCCTTGCCCACAGTCAGGACAAATCCTTGTCACCCGCCAGTCCCACAGCCGCTCAGACCCAACCAAGTAAACACAGAGACTTATATTGCATACAAACTGTATGGCCGTGGCAGGCTTCTTGCTAACTTTTCTTATATCTTAAAGTAACCCATTTCTAGAAATCTATACCTTGCCACGTGGCTGGTGGCTTACCAGCATCTTCACATGCTTCTTGTGCTGGCGGCATCTGGCAGTCAGTCCTTCTGCCTTCCTGTCCTTTTATTTCTCCTCTCTGTTAGTCCCGCCTATCCTTCTTGCCTAGCCACAGCCGAACAGGTTTTATTTATTGATCAATCAGAACAACTTGACATACAGACCATCCCCCAGCACAGCCAAGTGCAGACCATCTCAAACACCTGCACTCAGGCCCATGGTCCTAATCATCCTCTATACGGACCTGCTGGGTAACGCCACAAAGAACCCAAGAAGGGCTCCCACAGGACATACAGAACATCCCACAGCACTCTGCCCTACCATACTTTGGTCCCGTTCCTGGCAGCTAATGTAATAACTATGACTTGCTTGGAGCCATTCAGTTGAGTAGACCTCCCTCTGAGTTTTTACTTGTCTTTCTTCCTTGTCCATAATGGGTGGCAGAGTGTTACATTACAGATGTGTAGGTGGCCTCAGAGCCATATCAGAGCTTGTTCAAGGCCACACACTTGTATGTAGGACCTTATTCTGAGCAGCCCTTTGGAAATTAGAGAAAGTGTTCAGGATGGGCACGGTAGGGTAGGAAGGGCTGGTTTCCTACCAGGATGAAGAAGAGCTGGGCAGGGAAGCATCTGCTATGCACAGGGCATTGAGCCCAAGTCAATTGAGCTGTTGGGCTGCCCAGGGGTAATGGATTGCCACTAGCAGCTGGGGTGACTGCGGGGGATGAGATGGAGCACTCTGATGGGCATCACACTGTCTGAAAGGCAATCGAATCACAGCAGCTGGAATGCTCCCCAGCATGTTGTTTTAAAGCCAGAAGGAGTACCTCATTTGAACCAGCTGAGTCTGCCTAGACTGAGCTGCCCAGCCTGTAAGACCTGGGCCTCCAGAACAGCAGCTCCCCCAGGGATGGATGTTATTCTGAAGAAACAATGCTTTGCTCTCAATAGCTCATGTAGACCAAACTGGAGCTGTAAAGATGAATGGTCCCACCCTTGGGAGCTCAGTCCCATGCCTGTCATTCTCTAGAGCCCTGTGGTCAGTGTGTGAATGAGCATTATCTACAGTGGTTAGCCATTTAAGTAGTATTATTACAGAGGGGCTTGGAGAACCCATGCTTGTGGCATTGAACCACAACCCAATACTGAACCTGCTTAATAAATCCCATTTCCATAGCCACATTTCCCAAATCCATGATGTAACACGTAGCATTTTGCATCTCATACTCCTGTATTTCAATTCTTGTTTCCATATCAAAATTTAGCAATCCCATTCTCCGTGTCTGTGTTCTTTGGGTATTTTTGCTTAGGAGTGCAGGGTTTTTATGCGTTGTACTTTTTATAGGTCAGATGAATCCAGTCATAATTCATCATGATGGCACAGGCCTCACTGGTCCTCAGAGTCCTCATTTGTAGGGAGAGGAGCTTCCTGGTACTATGACAAGTCCCTTCTGGATCTGAGCCATAGCCTTGATGAAGTCCCAGCTAGGAACAAGGGTCAGTTATTGGCCCTGATTCAGCCAGGATGATAAATGGTACCACCTCACCTGTGCTCCTCAGTTTCCACATTGATTTCAGGGCCTCTGCCAAGCACCATATGGTTTCCCCAAATCCCAACATTCCCAGCAATGTTCTCCTAAGTAGGACACTTTGATTAAATTGGCCCCACTGAATCATGTGGAAGGTTCTTCAGTGTGGCTGCTACTGGTAATGAATATGTCCACTAATAGACACACCACCAGAGGTAACTAGGGAGGGGGCTGGAGAGTCAGATGGCTCTGGCATCCTCTTATCTGTCCATAAGGAGGGTGGGGTTCATCAATAAGTCACATCATGTGGATTCTGGCTGAGCATGAAGAGAGGAGAGGTGCCTTGCTCCCAGGGCCAGGGCCAGGGCCAAGATCAGACCTGGAAGTCAAAAAGGGGCTTTGATTCCAAGCAGCAGCCACTTAGGAATTAGACTCACCATGCATGTGGGCTCTGCTTTCATTATTTGCAGTAAATGGCCTTTTGTTTTTCAAACTTCAGATCTGATTTTCAACCTTCCCACACTTGTCCTTGCCTAGCAGAGCTTTGCAGGGAGCACATGAAGATCTATCTGAGGACACCAGCATCCCTCCACCTACCCAAGGGACTGAACTCTCCCTGGGGGAGCTCATCTCACCAAGGGCTTCCGGGAGCTCATTTGGAGAGCAGAGTTTCACAGATTGAAATGCTATCTTCCCTTGTTCAATTCAGAAGAGAAGAGAGACTGAGAAGGAGCCCAGAGGTGGAGCTGACAGTGAATCCAGGTTCCTGCTGTACAATATGCTCTGTGAAGAAGGAGGGAGGGACTTGATTTGCACACAGGGCAGATTTGAGACTCGAAATCTAGGCTATTTAGAAAATTACTTATGCATGATTTTTATCAGTGGTGTGTGTGTGTGTGTGTGTGTGTGTGTGTGTGTGTGTGTCCGTGTCCCCAGAGTGCACAATTGCCTCATATGAATATGGACGCCAGAAGATAACTTCCAGGAATCAGTCCTTCCTCCATGGGCTCCTGGGCTCAAACTCAGGTCATCGGGCTTTTGTGGCAGGTGCTTCTACCCACTGAGCCATCTTGCCTTCCTAAAAGTAAGCCATCTTAATTGTGCCCACACGACCTAGGGGGAAGCCACCCCTGAGGAACCAGAAGAAAGGGTGAGTCATGTCTTACCAAGGAAAGGAAATGAACCCAGACAGAAGAATCCTAACAATGAACGTGGACATTCTGGAGCTACAAAGCACAATGATGATCATAACATTTCACATAAACCTGCATTTGATCAAGCAGAAGAAAGAATCAGTGACGTTGAAGACAGGCCAATTGAGGAACACAAAGAAAATGGGATGAAGAGAAATAAATGGAACTTCAAAGATCTCTGGAGCCATCAAGAATATAAACTACACATAATGAGAATTCTGGAAGCAGAGGAGGAGGTCTGTGAAGAAATAACAGCAGAAACCTTCTCAAACTTATGAAAACTATCAACCTAGTCAACCATCGAAGAAGCTCAATAGAATCTAGGTAGGATGTACTGAAAAAGACCCATAGTCGGACACCAAAAACCCTCCATGAAAGGCACAAAGAGAAAAGTGACATCTCGTAAAAGGGATCCTCAATGAGACTACACTAATTTCATACCAGGAACTATGGGCGTCAGACACTGTGGGATGGCAGAGCCATGGTGCTCAGAGAGAAAAGAAAGTCGACTAAAAATTTTACATCTGGCCAAACTATACCCCCAAATAGAGTAAACTAATACATTTCCTGAGAAGCAGAAGCTGAAGGCGTTCCACTCTAGTAGGTAGGTCCTTCTGAGAAGCACTAAAGGGAGTCCTTCAGGTGAACAGAGAGACCAGATAATATGAAAAACATGAAGGAATAAAGCACACTGGTAAATACCATACAGTTAAATATGGAAGAGAATATCAATGTATTCTTTACTTGTAACTCCTTTAAAATAAATACTTTTATTAATTCTTTGACAATTTCATACATACATATATTTTGATCATATTCAAGCCCCATCCTTCCCCCAACTCCTCCCAGACCCACTCTCCACACTCTCTGAACTTCTTGTCTTTTTTTGTGTATTTTTAATAACACACTGAGTCTAATTAGTACTGTCCACATACTCATGAGTGTAGGACCATCCACTGGCGTGTGGTTGATCCCCCAGGGGCCACACCCTTAAAGATAACTGAGCCTCCCTCCCCAGAAGCCATCAGTAGCCCCTCATCTTGGGGTAAGGGTTCATGAGCAGCCCTGCCCAATGTTGGGATACTGACTGGCTTGATCTTGTGCAGATCTTGTACAGGCAACCACAGCCGCTGTGAGTTCATGTGTGCGGTCGTCCTGCCATGTTCAGAAGATGCTGTATTGTCTCAGTCCTCCCCAGTCTCTTACAGTCTTATCATCCCCTCTTCTGTGGTGGTCCCTGAGTTTTGAGGGTAGGGTGAAATGTAGATATCCCATTCCATTGACATTTATTCTCTGCACCTTGGCCACTTATAACTCCTTTTTAAAGGACAAACTAAAGGATGAGTACATGAAGCAATAATTGTAAATCTACATGACAGGCTCAGAAGGGATAAAGATAAAATTGTTGATAATAAATATCAACATAAAGGAGAGGAGAACAGAACTACACAGAATCAGAATTTTGTGTCTTATTAAAATTAAGTTGTTATTCAACTAATACCCAAGGTGGGATTCATAATTTTCTGATATTTGCAACATCTCAAGGATACATCTTGTAAAAATCACATATTAGGATTTACTTAATATTCGGAATAAGTTCAGCATTAAAAAACAAATAATTAAGGTTTTTTTTGTTGTTCATTCATGTTGCTATCTTAAGTCAGTTAACAGTCAGGTGAAATAAAAAGTAAAGCCCTAAATAAAAAAAATTAAGTTGTTATTGATTCAAATATACTGTTATAAATTGAAATGTTCATGGTAACCCTCATTGCAAGTACAAAGAAGATATATTTTTAAAATAAAGCAGGTAAGATAATTATTGATGAACCAGATAATATCTATTTAATAGAAAAGGTGGTGGTGATGGAAAAACAAAGGACTAAAATATATATTATATATAGGAAGGAAATAGCAATGTGGCAGACATAATCTTTTCTTATCAATCAGATTAAATGTAAACAAACTAAAATTTCCAATTAAAAGATACTGGAAATGGATTTTTTTAAAAAATGAGCCAACTATATTGTGTTTATAAGAGACTCACTTTAAAGATACACAGGTTGGAAGGTGAAAAAATATACCATGTAAACAGAAAATAAAAGAGGGACCACAAAATTGACTCTACAACAAACGTTCGTACTGAACACAAACGGTGCCACTGGAGACTGAAGATGTCATAGTTTGAATATATTTCAAACCCAGCAGTGGAACCCCCAGTGCATGAAGCAAAGAGATCTCTGAGAAGGGCAGAGAGAAAGGCAACATGGTCTCAAATATTTGACCCCTACAAACTACAAGGACTTAAAAACACCCCCACCAGAGACTCATTCCTTTGACCTGAAGCACTAGCTTTCTTAGAGTTCTCTGTTAAAGCACAGTAGGAGCCCTGGGCCCCCACTTGTTAGCACCTTAGTTGAGACTAGATTAAAACCCTTTGGAGCACTACTCACTGCAGACACAGAGTAGGGCCATTTGGCAAAGTTCATACAGAGGTCTGGCTGCGGTGAGCTTCTGCGGAGAGTGGGGAATCCAGAATTAGGTGAAGAATGGAACAGAGAGATTCCAAAAGGTGTGAAAGGAGAGACTGTATGTTCACAGGGGAACATGAAATACCCCCAAGGAGTCTGAAAGAATCAACCCCTAAGCAAGAACGAAGTACTTGGGACATCAGTTTGGTGCTGGACTTCCTGACTTGGCAATCTAAGGTTGTGAGAGGCGGCAGACACAAGTCACCATGAGTCAGCGAAGGGTGAGAAGGTGCGGGAGCTGTGGGGCCGTCATGAGCCAAGGTTACTCATAGGTAAATAGTCATGCACTGGCCCCTGGTCTCAGCTGCTTCCCCAGTTCCTGATGAGTGACAGGGAGGGCAAGACACAGCCTGGGGCCTGGAACCAGCAAGGGCCACTGATGGGATACAGGCCCACATAGGAAATTTAGGAATCCTGAGAGTCCATGGGAACAAATGATGTTAAGGTCAAGAGCAAAGTCAGCTCTGACCCGGAACCCAGTCAATGAGCTGGGAAGAGAGATGCTCAAAGGAAGTGGTGTTGGTCAGTGTGTCCATTCAGGACAGATGTCTAGAAAGTGGGCTGGGCAGTGACTCTGTGTTCCCAATGAAAACAAGCCCTGGTAACCAACACCTGTGAAGTACTGGGGACAGTACTGAGTCCTTCATGACCTCGGCCTCTGTAACTCTTGAGCTCCATGTGAGGAAGACATCGAAACTTTCAGTCTGTGATAGATGAGCAAGAAAACTGGTTAATCAGCAGGGGCACAAATGGAATGGAGCCAGAAGGCTCTTCTGAACACTCTGCCAGCCTCTAGGCCAGGGTGACAGCTCCTGAGGATGGCTCAGATCCGCACAGTATCTTAAAAAGAATGGGAGGGGGAGAAGCAGAGAGCTGGGGACAAGGGACTTCTCAGAGCCCCACTGAAGCCCATGTTCTTCTCTTTCCTTTATAGTGGGGCTAAAAAGGAGGCAATCTAGGCCTCCCTGCCCCATTCCTATCTACTCCTGGACCTCTAAAGAATGATGGAACTTGCCACATGCCCAAAGGCTTGGCACCGGTGTTCTCCTTCTGTCCTCCAAACTCTTCAAGGCTCTTTGTTTATGAAAAGGACAGGATAGCCCTAGTAGGGACACAGTGCTGGGCATTAAGTCATCTGGGGACCCAGAGGATCCCTGGTATAGCCCATTTGCTCTATGAATTCCAGTTCCATCTCTGGTAAGAAAGAAAGGAGCTGGCCACCCTCCCCATGGCAATCCTACCTTGTACCTGCCCCCCCCCCACACATGCACAGAGTGAGCACCGCCTCTGACTGGCTCCCATGCCCCTTCTGCATGCTCCAACCCACACATGTAACCACCACCAATGCCCTTCTGTTAGGGAAGGAGTTTCTTAGGAGTTGTCTCCAGTCTGAGACTGAGGTCTGGGGCCAGCCTATGAAGGAAAATGACTATGTCATCAGAGTTATCACAAGGCATCCTATGTATCCGAGCAGAAAGCTGCCAAACATTGAATAACCCATCTTTTCCTTAACTGATGGGGTAGGGGTCTGGAGTGGGAGCTGGCCTGCTGAGATCATGGACCTCCTCACAGCACTCAGGGGTGGATTCTGTTAAGTATCCTCCACAGGCTTTTTGGTCCTGCAAATGCTAGATCAGCAAAAGAAAAAAGCCTGCCCAGAGCAGGTGGGCACATGCCTGAGAGATTTGGGGGCTCTCATTCTTTGGGTGGTCTGGGGAAGAGGTTGTAAAACATGCCTAGGAACTCTAGTTCACTGTTTCTCCCTGTTTATTTGGCTGTGTGGGTTTGTCCCTAATATTCTGTTCTTTTAGTGAGTCTCACTTGTTGGGCCATCCATTTTCCCTGGAGCTGGTGCCCGGCTCGGCTGTAGACTTGGAATGTCAATCACTGGTTTAAAAAAAAAAAAAAAAAAAAAAAAAAAAGGCCCTTTGTGATCTTTCTATCCTACCTTCTGTCCAGGGCAAGGATGTACTTTCTAGCACCCAGACAGTCAACGCTGACCAGAAGCAGGGTTCAGGCCGTTCCCTGAAGCCAAGTGCCCTCTGCTGAAGCTGGCAGCTACTGGCAGCTCACTTCACAAGTACCAGCAAAATGTCAACATCACAGCTACATTTTAAAAAAGAGTATAACCTCCTGGAATAAAGGAAAATGAAACAAAATGAAGCCAATAATTATGGCCCTAGTGTTGGGTCCCCCACCACCACCACCACAGCTGCCTGTCAATCTACCCTGTCAATAAATAAATGTGATTTTTTCCAAAGAGGTCTTTGGAGAAACGCTCAGAAAATGCCTTTTATACAGTGACACATATCTTATTTAGACCCCCCAGAAATGGCCACTGTCTTTAGCCATAGATGGCTTCCTCTTTCGGTTTCTTTGTCAAAGTTATGTAGGGAGTACACCTGCTTTGTGACTCCAGGCGTGGAACTGTCCCCCGCCATTCACCCTGGAGTCAGGGTTGAGGTTCGTCAGGAAGCACACGGCAGAGACCCACAAGCACAGATCCAGTGGGTGCAGTGGCTGCTGGGAGAGGTTTCGAAGCCTGTGGTTCAGGAACTCAGGGAGAAGCAGAGAGAGTCTCGGGAACTGGAGCAGACACTTGAGCGTCTCAAGGTCCATGACGTGCGTGCCAAGAGCAGCTCTCTAGTTTCTGGAGAACAGGGCCCAAAGCAAGACAGGCTAGCCCAGCATCACCCAAATGGCACATCTTTGGCCTTCAAGAAGCATCAAGTTGTCCCTGCACAGTTACCATGGCAACCACAGCGCAGAGACTCCTAAGGGCATGGAGAGAGGAGAAGGGAGGTGGAGAAGGCACGTGGTGACTTTTCTGGAAAAGCCCATCTGCTCCTTTCTACCAGAAAACACTTTGGAGGGGGGAGGAGTAGGTATTGGGGTACAGAAGAGAAGGGGGAGCAGATATGAAGTAGAGAAAAAGCAGCCTTCTGGCTGCAGGTGCTTCCTTCATTAGAGGAGGCCAGTCACCAACAAGGACAAGGCAGGTTGGGCCTTGCCAGGTGTTGCACATAGGAGCCCAAGTGCTGGTTCAGGTAGCCACGTGACCTTGGCCTTCGGAGGACTGCTGGCTGCAGGTGACCGTGGGCACGGCTGGGTTAGGAGGGCCTGCTGTCAGCCACAGCAGGATTTCTTCTTGACAGGGGGGCCAACCTGGATGGTGTCCTTCCTCACTGTGTCCTCTTGCTCTTTGAGTAACCTGGGCAGTGGGGGGTCAGAGGAGAAGAAGAGATGGTGTCACCAGGCTGGTGGCTGGCCCCGGGGACCAGCAGCCCTCCCCTGAGCACCAGTGTTTAAAGTCTTCCCTGACAACACAGATGTATAACTATAGTTGTGAGGACAGAGAGCTTCGTGACACCTCCCCAGGGAAGCCACCCTTGACCATCTTGGTGAACCTCTGTCCCTGACAGCACGCTAATCCCTCTCCATGTGACTCCATTGCTCAGGGTCACATGCATTTGCTTAAGGACCAAACTGTGTCTTTATCTTGGTAACTCCACAGCTGCCACAGTAATGAACACGTTATCTGTTCTTTCCTGGCTGTCAGCTCTGCAGGATGGCGCCTGTGGCCACGACTCCAGGTTAAACACAGGAGGTGAGAGGTGAAAATAACAGGCAAGAGCTTCCTCTGTGCTTTCCAGGCCCTCTCACCTCCTCTGTCTCCTTTGATTTTCACAACCTGTTAGCAGGCAGGGAAGGTGTGACTGATTGTCTTATATTCCCAATGTAGTCAGTGAGTCAGTGGCAGAGAAAGGTCTAGAACTTTCCCCCTTGGTATATGCCCTAACCCACAGCCTCTCTAACACATAGAAGACTTGTTCCTGAGTCTTAATTACTCAAAGTCAGCTATTCAGAGGCCCCAGTATGAGTGTGGAGTGTAACATGGACAGCGTACAGTACTTGTTGGCTGGAGGGATGCACAGAAGCTCGGGTGTTGAAAAGGTCCCCGGTGTGGTTTGGTTTTCCTAATTTTTCACGCAGACAGGCTCTTGGAGAACGAGTCTTTCTATGTGGCCGGTCCTTTCAGCACTGTCCCTGCCTTTCCGAGGGTGCCCTGCTGGCTTCCCCTTTACACAACCCCAGCTCTCTCTGGTTCCTCACTCTCCAACCCAAGAGCCCATAATGTAGGTTCCACTTGTTCCCAAGCTGACCTCCCCTCCCCCACCAGTCCCATTGCAGTGCTAAGGGGGGACTTCTGATGGGACACTTTGCAGGTGCATTTTCTGGGCAGATGGCAGCCTCGGAGACTGACGGGGACTGCAGTAGAGGGACAGGCGGGGTGCTACCCTTCCCTTCACTGCTGTTTCAGAAGCCTGGCTTTGACTCCCAAAGCTCCCCCATAGAGTACCAGTTGTGCCTGCACTTAGGGGCTCAGGAAGACAGGAAAAGAGGCTCAGGTGTGGCCTGAACGGGGAGGGCAGACGGGCATCAGCCGGGTTGGCTGCAGCTGGGCTTAGCGGTATGTTTCACTCGCTGGGTGCCTTGCCTACCTGGCCAGGTGGAGCAGGGACTCTTTGGTGTTATGGCCCGAATAGGCGCTGCATTCATAGAAGATCAAATTGTTCTCCTGAAATCACAGAGCAGAGAGGGCATGCGGATGAAACTGGAACTGTGGGGACCAGAGGAAGCCGAGGAGAGAGCCCTCTCTGTCTACCTAGCCTTGGCTCCTCCCCTGACCCGGTTGGTTTCAATGGATGCTGGTTCTATATGGAGCTATCGGCAGTCTATAACAACCCTATGACAACCACCTGGTGTGGGCCTGTGCTTTACACTTTCTTGGAGCTCGGTCAATGGTGTGATTGCTTGCTTCAGGTTCACGTCAGTCTTTGAAGCAGGTAGAAAGACCAGGGTAGATAACACTTAGTTAACATTTTCAAGGCAGGGAAACTGAGTCTAGAGAGGCAATGTGGCATGTCTGTTCAAGTCAGGCATCTGATGAACAGAAGGGCTCCCCTAAAGCTGCTGTTACAGGACATTGTTCTTCTGTAGACCTTGGACAGATGTCATGGGGCTCTGGCTGCCCAGGCTGTGAACCTAAGTCTATGGGGCAACTCTCCATAACTCATTAGGCAAAGGGGTGCTGTGTACATGGGGGCTCTTGACCAAGGACCCCATGTCCATTGGTCACTTCCATTAAGAGGTTGCTTACTTCATAACAACAGCGCTAACAGACAGAGCTCTGGTTTGGATGCTCTGCCTTTGGAGGTTGGTGTCTGTGGTGACTGGGGCCAGGTGACTGAGACATTCTGAAGACTAGCTCAGGAGGCTTTGAACTCAGCTCTCTTCATCCACACCCAGAGACCCACCTCCAGTCTAGGCCTTGTGCCCCACATGCTTTATATCTTCCTGTCCACTTTCTGTCCAACACTGACTCTGGAGAAGGCTTTAAGAGAAGCCACTTCAAGGATGGAGGTATAAACAGACCCAGAACTTGGACCTGGAACACACGATGTACCTTCCCGCTGCAGCTGCTTGCCCTATCTATCACTGCCACACTTGGA
The DNA here is from genome assembly GCF_004664715.2 of Peromyscus leucopus. Classification (NCBI taxonomy): domain Eukaryota; kingdom Metazoa; phylum Chordata; class Mammalia; order Rodentia; family Cricetidae; genus Peromyscus; species Peromyscus leucopus. Next base: position 143,582,679 of record NC_051065.1, read on the forward strand.
ATGAATCATTCAGCTCCTGTCTCCATGTTTATTTACTTTTTACTAATTAAAATTTTAAAAAATATGTGGATTAGGGAGTCCAGCTCACTTGGTAGAGTCCTGGCCTACTCTGTATGAAGCCCTGAGTTTGAGCCCTAGCACTGCAAGAATGGAGCAGGCTGGCACACATCTGTAACCCCAGCACTTGAAGGTAGAAGCAGAAAGACCAGAGTTCAAGGTCAGCCTGGGATGCATGAAACCTTGTCTCAATACAAAAATAGACTCAAAAATGAAAGAGAGAGAACATAAAAGAAAATGGGATAATAATAATAATTCAGGTCTGTATTCTTCAGCTGAAGTATTTTTCTCTAGATTCATTTGGAAATCCAAAGTTTCTAATTTCAGAAAGGTAATAAGTATATACTACATATTACATAATACCCTCAGTGGGTCTAGGACAGCACTCTGTAATCAAATATATGAATATTTCTTCAATGAGACATTTGGATATTCACTAGAAGTGAGATAAAGTCCATAAATAGCCTCATGGCAGTTCTAGTCAGAATTCCTTCTAGATGGAACACAAAATCAAAACAAACAAACAAAAACCCTTTCTATCATCAAAGCATCTGGATTTCAGAACTGTGGACATGCTCAGCGACCCTGCTCAGACACCCGTCAGAGCCTGCCTCATCCTCTCCCTTGATTCTTACTGTTCTCATCTCAGGTCCTGAGATTAAGTCCTGTTTTGAGTAAGCAGTTCGAGAATCATGAATCACTGGGCGCTGGGCATCCTTCCTCCCAGGTACACAGTTCCAAGAACCCAGAGGCAAGAAAGGAGCACCGGGGAGCCCTTCTGCACCCCCACTTTCCACTGGCCCTACTTATCCCAAAGGCTGATGCTTATTTAGATACTTTCCAGCACCTCGCCTGCGTTTTTCTTCAGATTTCAGCTTTTTCTTATGTCAAAAACATTCTGCATTAAAGTGGTCCACACTGCTGCCTGGGGGATGGTGAGGTTTTCATCCTCAAGGTGGAGATGCAGATGGTGGGATTCCAGTATCCGAGCAAGATTAGAAGGAATAGTCTCCCACTCTCTTAGAACTTGTAATTCCAGTTCCACATAAAAGGGTTTAGGACAATTCTCCTACCTGGTGTTCCCTAAACAGCTCTGTCTTATGACCTCACCTCTTTGTAGTTGTACATGTTTAAGACTCGAGTCATTCCCCAAGATGACAAGATACCCAGTTGCTCAATTTCTTCCCTTCAATGGGGCTTCCAGAAGTTCCCACCAAGGCTCGTGAGCTTATTCCTGAAAACTGGGGGGGAAGGGGGGGTTGTCTGGCCAGAAAAAGAAAATGTGGGCTTTTTACCTTGGCAAGTTGCTCTCCCAGGCCTCGGGGGACTTCCCGCTCCTTCTCATTGTCAAGTTTATTGCCCAGCAGCAGAACAGGAATTCGGTCTCCCACAGCTTCCTGCAGAACAGATCATCCCTCCACTGAGAGAAGCCTCCCTGGATGATGCCAGACAGCAGGCTCACAGGGCTGCCTGGAAAGCTCCAGGTTCCCATGAGAGCCCAGCAATGGAGAGTGAGACTCACGTCATCTGAAGGTCTCTGTTCACCATGCTTCTGCACAGTGCTGGGACCTGTCCGTTTCTCCCCTCCCCCACTCCCCATCCTTGCAGTGATCTCTCTCTTTTCACCACCCTCTTTGGCTCCTGCATAGAACACATGGATTTCCCACTGGTGCTGAGGAGGTAGCAGGATGGGGGTTGGGGCATGGACACTAAGGGAAGGTGCGTTCTTTCTATGACTTTCAGTACCACTGAGAGCTTTGCTAAGTGACCAGACCCAATCTAACAGAGCAGAACAAACCTAGGCATTAGTCAGTGTAGCATGGAGCTGGTCTGTGGTTGCTTTGAGGAGAGGCGGCATCTTGAGCCTCTGTGACACATGAACTTCCTGAGGGGACAGCCAAATCTGAGACATCGTCAGCTCCATAAGTGGCTGCTGTCAGCCTCACTGGGGGAAGATACTAAGGACTCACACTACTGGAGCTTTGACTCCTAAGAAGGCCCAGCTTAAGGAAGATCCATGTGCCATGGCAGCTGCACTTCTCTGTCCAGAAGTGATGACTTCATACAAGGTGACAACCGTGTTTGTTCTTGTAGTGGCTGTGGCAGATCAACCACATCCTAGGGGCTCTGCCTTATCTGCAAAAGGGGGTGCTACCGTGTATGTGCCCAGAGGCAGAACAATGGGCACACAGTCATATAGTAAGTAAATAGAGTAATGTTCACATCTAAGAAGGTTGTTGTTTTTACTTTGTGAAATACTTAATTAGGGGCTTTTAATCATAACTTGGTAACAGTTATTCACTGTAGCTAGATGTTTTGCTAAGTAGAGGAGCTGTGGAATAACAGACGCTTATAAGCCTGAGTTATGGCTTCGCCAAGTCTCACCTTTACCTCGGCATCTCATGCAGATGGCTGAAGTGCGTCTGACCAGAGTGCCTGTTCTAGAGTTTAAATGCAGTTACCTCGGAAATAAAATCCTCCATGTCTCCTGAATCTGCACATTCATTTCTTACTGCAGTTCAGTGGGAGGAAGTCATTCTCATTCGCTAAACAGGCTCAGAGGACCACAGAGGCACCTTCAGCCACAAAACGAGAGCCATGAAGGCCACTTAGTAATGGTCCATCATTTTCTGAACTTTTTGTCTAGATTCATATTTCGAGGGAACATGCTGCTGGCTCAGTATGTTACTAAATAGAATGCTCTAAAAATGGCACCCACTGGGAAGAGAGTAATTTATGTTCACAGTGATGTCTCCTGTCTTCTGACCCACTAAAGGAAATTAAATCACATGGGTAGTTGAAAAGCAAATTGTACCACCCTTCAATTATTCTAAAGTGAAAAAACCAGCTAATAGCATATATAGACTTCTGTGGCTCCCTATTAGCCAAGTGTTAGTTAATGGGAATGTCCCAATCCATCCTGTGACTGCGCAGACAACAGAATACTTATGCAAAGAGTTTTTCACATAAAAGGAAAGAGGAGGATTTGGGGAACTGGGCCAAAAGACTTGCTGTTTAGAGCACATGAGAAAGATATATTTGTAGACTTATGTGTGAGGAATGACTAAGGTTTGTGGGATTTCTTGACATGGAAACTCTGAAAATATGAGCATCAGCCCGAAAATCTTAGCGTAGAACTGCAACCCAGGTTTTATTAGTAGGTGGAGCAGGTCACGGCTGCAACGTCCTGCAAAGGGAATGAAGGACACTGAATGTCTGACTAGGATGGGGTGGGGCCTGAGTCTCATGCCTGATGTGTAACTTCTGCAGAGCAAACAACACCACGCTCTCAGGGAGAAGGACAAACTTCTTTGAGAGCTATTCCTAGACAGAGAAAGGGCAGAGTTTAGAAAGAGCAGAAAAATAAGCCCAGCTCCCAGCTGCATCCAATTCCGGGCTTTTGCTCGCTCGTCCATTTTGCAAATACTCTGGACAACTAACTCGCTTCCCCTGTGGGCTTCCTTGAAAACAGAGAACAAGGCCCAGCTCCAAAATAAATGAGATCACACAAGGTCAGAAGGTATGCTAACTGTGACAAGTAGCAGTCCTCATGACCCCAGCCCATCACCTGTAGAGTGATAGGGAGGCTTGGCTTGGATGTCTGCCTTGGGGTCCTCCCTGAATCCTGAACTATCTGCCTAAAGTTTATGCCTTCCTTATTTCTAACTAGGTTTTCAGCCTGTCTGGTAGTACTTGGTACAAAGAGACACTTAATTTACCTATTAGATGTCGCCACACTTTCCTTTTAAATTTATCATTATTTTAATTATCACTATTTCTCATTATCATTATTTTGGTGCTGGAAATTGAATGCAGGGCCTTTCCCCTGCAAGGCTGGCACTCTACCACTGAGCTATGCCTCCAGCCCGACATCTCCTTTTGAAAGTGCAAAGTGCACTTCTACTAAGCCTGGGAGACTTTGGAGAACAGCTCTACCTTACCCTCTGTTGCTAATAATGCTCTAGAATCCCAGAACGTGCACCACAGGCCAGTCCCATAGCTCTTAGCCCATTGGCCAGGCACACAATCTGTCCTTAGGAGATTGAGCGCTGACATCCTCCCTCTGGATGAGTCCTCTAGTACTTCCTGTGCTCCGAGTCACTAGTCTCTGATCTAGGCTTCTAGAAAAAGTCTCTGTTCTAGAATGTTCTAACAGAAAAATCTCTCTACAGCGTTGATTGCCATAGCTGCCTTTCTCTGTATTTGAGTGTGATGGAAGACAGATCTGTTGAAATTTAAGATCATCCATCTCTAACTTTACAGAACAAGAGCTGTCAACTAGGAGCAGAGGACTGTCACTCAGCCCTGGGTGTGCAGCTGCTGGGTTGAGCATGTGTATGTGTGTGTGTGTGTGTGTGTGTGTGTGTGTGTGTGTGTGTGTGTGTATGTGTGTGTGTGTGTGTGTGAGTGTGTGTGTGTGTGTGAGTGTGTGTGTGTGTGTGTGTGTGTACTCGCATGCGCACAGGTGTGTGCATGCTCGAATGTGTATGTGTGAATATCTGTTTGCTGGAGGCATGAAAAAGCACTTAGCTGGGAGAATGTTGCTATTTCTCTAGAGCCAGAAAATTTTTTTTTTCTCAGCACATTAAAGCATGCCGTTATACTAAGAAAAAAAATGACTGCAAAATTATATCTTGAGGGTTTCCATATTTATCCACCCCCTGGACTATGAGTCAAAACAAGATTTATTTGTATAGTTCGTTTTAAACTGCCAGCACTTCAAGTTCAACTTGGAATGTGGGGGAAAATGAAACTGCTATTTTTGCTCCCTGCTGTACATTGTCACCAAGGACAAAGATCACAGGCTGAGATTTCACTTGCAACCAGGAAGGGAGAGGGAAGTGGGCCAGAACCTCTGAAGATGAAGGATCGTTGGCTTTGAGACTGGAACAAGAAGCCTGGAAAAGAGACAAATGCACCTATGTTTCAGCAGATTTTAGGATGGGCCACATGAAGAAGGGAGCACAATATGGTAGCAGAGCCGTGGTCCCGGTACGTGCATGCGTGTGTGTGTGTGTGTGTGTGTGTGTGTGTGTGGTGGGGTGTGGTGTGTGTGTGTGTGTGTGTGTGTGTGTGTGTGTTGTTGCTGCTTGCTTAGCTCAGAGATGCTGCTCTACATGGATTCACTTGTCCATCCATTTTCTACTTCCTTAATGTATAGGCCTTACAGTATGGTGCTACCTGGATGATTAAGAAAACAAATATTGAGCATGAAGTTCAGTAAGCAGAACAGACGTTGGAGACTGTACAGCCTGGACTTGGGGGACATGCCAGCCTGCACTGCTGGTCGCAGGTCTGATCTCTGCCGGCCTGACGCAGGTCCCAGGGATCTTCAGCTATCTAGTCTGTGCCTGGTCTTACCGGGGTGTGCTCATGTCCCACTGCTTTCTTCTCCAGGCTGGAATGGTCAGCTCCATTCTCCTAGTGGCGATGGGAAGCTGAGTGGGCTGGGGATGCAGAGCTGGCAGGAAAGACTTATGGCTCACAGCTGAGTCATCACAGACTGTGACTGGGCCAAGCCCAAGCCTCTTCTGAACATGGCTTGCAGGCAACATGGAGCTGGCTGGTATGGGGAGAGCTGGGGGTGGGGGGTGCAGGAAAGGCACTGTGAAGGCAGACCTGCCTCCTCACACAGGACATTTCTGTTCAGTGAGACTGATCCCCAAGGACTGTCTCTGCTCTCGGTGTGATGAAGGAGAAATGGGGCCTAGCAGATCGGATCAGGTCATGAGGCACGCACCCTTGGAAGACAGTGAGGTAATCCTCGGGAATCTCTGGTTAGTTCTTTTTGTTTTGTTTTCCAAGACAGGATTTCTCTGTGTAGCCTTGACTGTCCTGAGATTCTCTCTGTAGACCAGGCTGGCCTCGAACTCATAGAGATCTGTCTGCCTCTGCCTTCTGAGTGCTGGGATTAAAGGCGTGCACCACCACCACCCGACCCTGGTTAGTTCTTATAAGGGAGTTGTCCTAAAGAGAGCAAGTCTGGCCCCTCCACTTCTCTTCTTTGTCTCCCCACTGCCTTCCACTATGGTGAGATCCACCACGATGCAATATAACGAAGAGGATCCTGCCAGAGCTAAGCCAGCGCAGGCACCATGCCCTCGGTCCTACCAAACTGTGGGCCTAGTGAGCTTCTCTTCACATACAATCCCTCAGGATAGTTTTCCTGTAATGTAAGAGCCAGAGTAACTCTCCGGATGTTCTCTCAGATGACAGGTCTCGAACATCCTTCAAGCAGGACCGTCAGGTCCTCTCATGAACACTCTTGCTCTGTCATCCCCCACCCCTACTCCCAGGAGTTCAATGCCACGCACTGTAGAACCTGGGTGGGGACAGGAAAACAGGGTCCTGGCCCTCAGTGAATGGTTGGCCTAAGAGTCAGGGCCAGGAAGTGGCTGAGCTGAGAGGGTGAGAAGTGCCTTTCCAAGGAGCTGCACTTCCTGCCCTGAGCACCTGTCCGCTCCCCACACAACCTCTTCCAAGACCACATCTTTCCCATTCATGGCAAACACAGCAGTTTAAGGCCTCGTTTCCCAGACTTCAGGTGGGGGTGGGGGCACTGGGAACAGCTGGCCACCATTCAGTTAATAACAAGGCTCCAAGTCCTGAAGACTGTTATTAAAGCTCCCCCTCTCCTTCTCCAGGCGAGGGAGCTGGCAAAGTGCTCTGAGCTCTTTGAAAAAAACTAAGGTTCTCCACAAATATAAAGTACTTATTATTTTCAGTTCCCCTCAGATCAAATTAGGTGTCAAGTTTTAATCTATCAGCTGACACCTCTGATTGCTGGTTGCCAAGGCAGAATGACTTAGCTTTTCAAGAATGGGGGGAATAATTGCGTCTATGATGCTCCTTTTCCACACCTCGAACACACAGTCAAGCATTTGGCACAGCCTCCTACACTTGCTCCTGAACCCTGAGCCATGGAACTGGATGCCTTTCCTGGTCTCGCCTCTCAGGTCCGGTGAGTGTTGGTCATATGACCGGTGTTTAGAAAGGTCTTGGCCAGCGGTCAGAGATGCTTTGAAAATGGCTCAGAGCCTTGCTGTTCTGAGAGTGGGGCAGAGCACTGGCCTCCCTGTAAAGCTGTTAGAAATTTGAAATCTCATATGCTTGTACCTGTGACTGGGTCTGCCTTTTAACAAGACCCCCCCAGGAGGCTCCCAGGTATGGAGGAGTTTGAGAAGTACTTATTCATGGTAGGAACTATGGAGGAGGAAAATCCAAACTATCTGGACAGCTGGGTTTCGTTTTGTTGATTGCTTTGTTTTTTGTTTTGTAATCTCCAGGCCCTGGGCTGGTCCGTTGATAGGAAGGCCCTGCCTTCAGTGTCGTTCAGGTGAGCGCGATGCTCAGGCCTGTGTGTCACATTAGAGTTCCTTTCGAGTTCATCAGCGCCTTCTGTCAAACTTGTTTTAAAAGACAAGATTCAAACTACAAATTACCCACACTTAGAAGATCCCAAGTTAGCAATGTACAATTTACCAGCTCAGCCTGGTGTCTAAGCCCATGGTGTCAAGGCTCCTGTGAGGTGAGGTGCCTGCCTAAGCACCTGCTCACAGGGCTGATGACACCATTCCCCCAGGGAGAGGCACACAGTGCTCAGCACACTGATGTGTGGAGAGCCAAGCTCATACTCATCTGCAATGGTATCTTCTGAGCTCTCTTCCTGCTCACCAGATTCAGCCTGATCTCTGCCTCTCTAGTGAGATCCCAAATTCTCTGGGAGCCCTAGAGACTAGTGACACCCCCCTGAGAGCAGGGAACACAGTTCCGTGTTTGCCTCCATCACTGCCATCAATTACCAGACATCAGGACTTCCCAGCTCAGATCCCAACGTGGATGTGCGCGTGGATGTCCGAGGCTGGGGAAAGAATGAACGGATCTGGAGAAGTTACAGGCTCAGCTTCTTCACTTTGAGATGTGATGGATTATACTAGATTGTACTAGACTGACTATTTTCAAATGGAAGTTCTGCTCTAACAGCATTGTATGTAGACCTCCAAAGTACAAAGCTGGACAAAAGTTGAGCAGATAGGACGGAGAAAGGAGACTGTAGGGCCCTGAATTGTGACCACTGGAGAAATGACAATGTAGGGCCTGAACTGTGGCCACTAAACCTTTCCCTGCCTTGCCCCACGTTCTAGGAAATGTCAGCCCGATCCTAGGGTTCCAAGAACAGAAAGTCTAAAAAAAAAAAAAAAAAAAAAAAAACTGGATTAGATCATCAGTAGTGTTTCTCCTGGTGCTGCCAACAACCAAGAAAGTAGATCAGGGGGGAAGGGGAGGAGGTGGAAAGGACAGGAGAAGGAGAAAAGAAAGATGATGGTGATGATGTTGATGGGAGGAGGGAGGGAGAGGGAGAGGAGAAGAGAATGATGATGATGATGATAATGACAGGATAAGGAGAAGAATTATGTCATGAATTTCAAAGTTCAGATAGGATCTACCCATGCCATTTGCTACTTTTATTAGTTCAGTGAAAAGACAACTCATGGCATTTCAAATTTTAGCTCTTCACATTCATAAGTGTTTCAGGGACAGGAATCTTGAGAAATGATTTGTATTAAGCTGCTCTCTTAGAAACCTTTACATCTGCTTACATTCTGTCCTTCAATGTTCTTGGTGATGGGACACATGCGGATTGGCAGTGACAAGGGGCATGTTCCACGTGAGTGATGCCGAGGGAGGGGCAGATTTGGGTTGGAGAGGTCAGACATCAGAGCCAAATGGCAGGAGGAGCCCAGGATGGGCAGGTGAGCCTGGGATGAAGTTGTGAATGCACAGAGGGCCACAAGGGAGAGTCGGGGAGCAGAGGGAAGTCTGGCCAGCCCAAGAGCCCCAGGAAGTGGCTGCTCACCTCCACACTGCTCAGCCACTGCCGGATGGACAGGAAGGATTGCTTGGCTGTGAGATCATACATAACCACCACTCCATCAGCCTTTCTGAAGAACTGCTGAGCGACGCAACGATATCTGCCATGGGAGAGCCAGCGTCAGGGGCATACCTTCCTTGGGAGCCCTGGCCTGGGACCTGGGTATGCAGCACCTCACCTCTCCTGCCCAGCAGTGTCCCACATCTGCAGAGCCACCTGCGAATTGTCCACAGTGACCGTCTTCACACGGTAGTCGATGCCTGAAAGATGAAACAGGCCCGTGAGAGCCACCTTGGTCATGAGCGCCCTCAGTTCCAAGTCAGGAGACGATGCCTCCCTGTCTGGAACCATGGCAACCTTCCCTGAGTTGTGTTTGCGGGACAGTGTGGAAAAATGGAGTGAGCACACACAGGGAGGCGTAAGCCTTGAGTTCTGGTCCTGTTTCAGACCCTGGGGCTTGACAACATCACTGACCCATTTTCGCTGCGGGCTCCTTGCTGTACCATCATGCACCTGCTCTAGGACACTGGATGGGGTCATGTCAGGATCTATGCACAAAAGCAACAGGCAATGAGCAGGTGACTTCCTGACTGTCACCACATGTATTCCATGCCTTCCTTCCTCTGTAGCTTATCCCTCTCATTCTCTTCTTTTGGTGAAACTACTTTCAAAATGTCCCTAATAAATTCAAACATCCTGAGGGGATGAAGCATACTTTAATATTCCTATCAGACAATCCAAAGGTGTGTAGAGGAGGAGTTTGAAGAGGAGGAAGAGGAATGGAGGAGGAGCAGGGGTTGGCATGTAACAGAAGGAATAAAGAAGGGATAGAAGAATGGAACAAAGGCAGTGATCACCCTTGAGAAGGGTCTAGGACTCAACCATCATGAGGCCATTTATAATTATCTCTTCAGTTATGTGACCCTTCCTAGGCTGGACTACCCAGAGGAAAAGGAACAAGTCAGTGACATGTGCAGCTCTCAGAGGCAAAAATCTCAATGCAGGGTCTTTTAGGGTTTGCCCACCTTTGGCTTCTCTGAGCCACATTAAAAGATGAATAATTGTCTCGGGTCACACATTAAATACAATGAAGTATGTACTGTGGTTTGCAAACATACCTATGTTTTATTTTGTGTGACAGAACTTATTCTATACAATGGTCATGTTTGAGAACCACAATTGAGTTTTACACACACACACACACACACACACACACACACACACACACACACACCAGGTTAGTTTGGTGTTGGGTCACTTTCACAGCTATCAAAGGGTACACACGGCCTCTGGTCATGGGTTGAACACCCCTTTCATAGGCTTTTCTCTCTCCTGTGATTGTAAGAATGTTCAAAATGATCCAGTTGGGGGCCCCTGGATCAGGCCCTCTGAATAGGTGAGACAGTTGATTGGCTTGATCTGTTTGGGAGGCATGAAGGCAGTGTTACTGGGTCCTGGTTTCATTGCATGAGTTAGCTGTTTGAAACCTGGGGCTTATGCAGGGAAGCTTGGCTCAGTCTGGAAGGAGGGGACTGGACCTGCCTGGACTGAGTCTACCAGGTTGATCTCAGTCTTCGGGGAGGCTTTGTCCTGGAGGAGGTGGGAATGGGGGTGGGCTGGGGGAAGAGGAGAGGGGTGGGAGGGGGGAGAACAAGGTAATCCATGGCTGATATGTAGAACTAAATGGTATTGTAAAATAAAATAAAAGAAAAAAAGAATGTTCAAAATGCTTAAGGATGTTTTTAAGCCTTATTATATATGGCTCCTGGTTACAGAACTCAAAGGCATCCCTTTCCACTTTCACAGACCCAAGAATCCTTGCCCTGCAGGGAACAGGAGCAGAACAAGAGACTAGCAGGAGATACTCGGCAGTTATGGAGAAGCAGAAGTGGTAAAGGTCACCCTAGGCCCTTTGCTTCAGACAGGGCCAGAGACAGGAATGGATTCATCTGGGGGAAAAGAACAGAATGTTTTTACTATATTTCCACTGTTTTTATGTAGGCCTCCATCCTTCAGTATCCTCAAGATACCCATGAGGGTTATAATTTGCACTCGTGTGCGCGCGCGCGCGCACACACACACACACACACACACACACACACACCCCCCATAGAAAGATGAGAAACTGCAATCAAGGCTCCTCCCTCCCCTGGCTGGCAGCTAGGATGAGGCTCCCCACTCCATTCCAGCATCCGTACCTGGAGCACAGGCTGCCTGGAACCTCCTTTCCCCAGGCAGCCCATGGCCGTGGGTACCCATCAAAGCAGAGGACGCCTGCTAGCTGCTGAACTGGGGGTGAGTTGTCTACTTGGTTAAAAGCATGAGAGTGAGGGGTACCCCAACTCTATGCTTCAGAGATGCCCTCTTTCCTGCCTTCTCACTACTTTTGAGCAACGAACCATGGATACTGCACCAGCAGGGCCAGATCTGAAACCACTCACAGGGCCTGAAGCCCCATGAACAGAGCTTTCTGTTGCTGGGACAGGAAACTGGGAAAGGGCAAGTGGGTGATGCTGGCGTGGCTGTCTTGGCTGCCTCCAGCAGGCCACCTCTGCCTTTGTGGTTGGCTGCTAGAGGATGGACAGGGTTTTTATTTTGCAGGGAGTGAGGTAGACAGAGGGCTGGACAAATGTGTTCTGTGCAGTGGTGAGCTTGGTGTGAGGCCCCACTGGATTCAAAGAGCATTTCTTTGTCCAGCATCAGACAGGCAGCTAGAGACGCATATAAGCAAATCCACAGAGAACACAAGGACAACACACGGTGAGGACGGAGTGATAGTGATGACACCCAGACACCATGGCAGCAGAACAAGAGCTCAAGAGGCAGTGGAATAATGTGGGGCCAAAGGGCCTGGAATAAATGAGTTTAGGACCATCCAGTGGTCTAAAGGTCCAAGCACCAGGAGACCTGGGCCCTGCCAATGCCCAGCGGTATGACCTTGATGATGTCATTTCAACTTAGTTTTAGAGATTCAGCTCTTTGTGTGCTGAGGGGATAGAGGTTTGAAGGAACTAAATTGGGGTTTCATGATCTCTAAGTTCTGCTGGAACATTCAAAATGGCATTGAGATGCCCTTCAACGTGCAACCTGATTGGGTGTGGTAGCTGAAGTAAAGAAATCACAGGTCACTAGAATGTTCTGTGGAGGTGGTGTGGGTTAGAGCCGAGCTGAAGGGTCCCCAGAAGGTGACATCAGCCTTTCTGGTGAAGACAGGCCAGGCCATTACCATGCAGGGAGGCGGGGAAGAAGAGATATGTCCATAAGTTGCCTTGCAGGAGGACCCTAGAGTGCTTCAGGAATTCTCTGCAGGACATGGGGTGGGGACCTCACTGGTGGTCAAGAGAGAACAGAGAGCATTCTATCAGGGCATGCTTTTGGGTTCTGGCCCGCAATTGAAACAGGGAGGTTATAGAGCCATGTGGAGTAGCGGGCTGACCACTGAAGTCCTGGCTGCTGGGGAGATTTGGTCCCTGACACGCACTCTGACTGTGGGCCTCTGTCCCCTCACAATCTGGCTGGTGGTGAATAGACCATTTCCAAGGGTCTTTCCAGCTCCAGGGCTCCACAAAGCTCATTAGTTGGTAACTATCATCCCCACAGGTCCAAACAGCTGTTCATTAAGGAGCAGGCAAAGCCCTGAGTAGAGTGAGCAGGACTCCACAAGGTGCGCAGAAGCAAGGGTTCTATACCCCGTGTTCTCATGGAGTGTGGGAGACCAGGAAGTCACTCCAAGTGACAGGGGAGCCTGAAGAAGGGCCCAGCGTTTGTTGTTCCGTGGAGCCATATCTGCTGCTCTGCGTGGGGACTGGGCTGCCTGCCGTGACCTTGGGAAACAGACCCTTCCTAAAAGGAACTTTACTTTGGTGGCTGGTGTAACGGTTGCTCATCCTGCCCACACAGGACAAGGCAAGGCACTCTGGGCTAGAGAACTTGCCCTAGAGAACCTGCTACTGCTCTGGTGGGCTTGTGTCCTACAATAAAGGACCTTTAGTTTGCCCTCTTCCTAAACTGTGGAAGTTTCCTGAAATGTGTGGTGGCCTCCTGGGAAGTACAAATGGGTGAGTTTTCTATCTCAGGCCTGAGGTTGGAAGTGGAAGTGTATTTGACTCCACTGTCAGGAGAGGCATGTGGCTTAGAGATGAGCCTGGGGACTCAAGAGGCATCTTCTCTGTCACCATGAGCCCATGACAGAACTTGCGGAGCCCACACTGGAGCACCCTCCAAGAAATCCAGCCTGTCTGCCTACAGCCATTACAGTACCACGGTTAGCACATTGGTTTCCTCTCGAAGGATAGCTAGGTCAGACTGTCCTGGGTTTGCATCCAGTGCCTGCCCTGCTTCCTTTCATGTCTGATGCTTTGTATTGGGATGCCCTCAGTCTTTGTGTGGAGTAGTAACACAGGAGGCAGGGATGAGATGCAACAGCCCGAGAAAAGACCCACCAGGAAGCACAGGGCACTGAAGCATGCGGAAGACACCCAGGGTAGGAAAGATGATGGAGGAGCCAGTTCAGGATGAAAGGAATAGGCTGAATCTCCCCCAGGAAAGGCCCTGAGGTTTGGGAAGTTCACCTGCAGAACCAGTTTGTCGGAAGCCAATGGTCAAGAGTAGTCTGGCCAGAGACCTTGCCTTGGAAGCAGGTGGGGAACCCATATCAAATCCTTTCTTTCTCACATAAGAAAAATCAAAGCCCAAAGGGGGGACTGTGTCCTCTTGAGGTCACAGAGCCAGTCAGTAGCAGAGTCAGGATGAGGACCTAGGATTTCCAATGTCCCACTGAACCTCCCTAGCCTTTCCTGCTCCCAACTTGTGCCCACCTCTAAAGGCAGAAAAGGGACCCTACCACTCACGGGGTGCTATGCCCATACAATACAACACTGCTAGGGTACTATGGAGAGGGGTAGATGATGTCCGGTGGGGGGTGTCAGCACTAATCATGGGAATGTGGTGCCTAATCTCTCTGGATCTCAGTGTCTCAATCTGTCAGGCTGATCACAATCTGAAGACAGGTTGAAATGGTGGATACATGGTCACAGCCAATGCTCAGATTGTTAAGACTACATTGTCGAGTTCAGCGGGCTCTTCAGTTCAGCTAAAGAAGCTCAGCAAGCATTCACATGTCATCTTTTGTTGAGTGACTCAACTGGGTAGAAGCTGAAAGGTTAACATGCCCTTGATCCCGCCACGCACTCCAACGCCATGTGCAGCTTTGGGTGAAACAATCAAAAGCTTCTCTTTGAATAAAGTATTATCCATAAGTGGGAACACATTCAGCCATGATTATCTAGTGGCAGCTGAGCCTCATACACTCCTACAGTCAATTCCTGATGACTCCCAGCAGATCCAGGATACGGGACAAGTCAAGTCAATGTATAAAGGAAGCCTTGCAGGGTGCTGGCTGTGCATGTGCCCACAGACCTAAGGGCAGGGCAGGCAGGAGTAGGCCATAGGAAAGGTTGGGGGTAGCAGGGCTTGGCTCTGAGGGAGTTCTCATCCTATCTGGGAAAGCATGAAGGTTCAGGGCCCCGCTGATTGGAACGGGGGCAGAGGGCTGGGGAGACGGCTCAGAGGGTAAAGGTACTTGTCAGTCCTGATGACCTGAGTTTGATCCCCAGGGCCCACGTAGTGAAAGGAGAGAACCAACTCCCCTAGATTGTCTTCTGACTTACATCCTTGTATTGTCATATGCATGTGTGTACACACATACACACACAGTAATGCATTACCTGCATACATACGTACGTACGTACATACATACATACATACGATGTATTATTTATTTATTTCCTTAAAGTGGGACAGAAGTAGCACAAGCTAAGTGGAGGCTCACAGAGGGGACCAAAGACCTCAACCGCACCTTTTGTCAACCTCAACTCCCCAAATACAAAACCGGAACTATGAAGCACTCACCCCACCCCACCCACACACCATGAGCTTAGCAGCCTAGCGGTGCCAGGGGAGATGGGCTTCTCCATGTTCCTGTTAGCCCACCACTCAACAGCCAGTGCCAGCATTCTTCCCTCCTTGAGCAGAGAACTCACCCACAGTAGCCGCCAAGCCTGGGGAGAAGCGGGCCTCACAGAGCCTCCTCAGGAAGGATGTCTTCCCCACAGCAGAATCACCCACAAACACAATCTTGAAGAGCCGATCTGGGGTAGAGGGAATGCGTTCCTCCTGGGGATGAAAGACAGTCTGACCACCTGTTGGGTGTGGCCACTAGCCCCTGCTGCTGCCAGGTTGCCTTTTATTATCACTGCAGTGGGGTCTCCATTGAGACCCCAGAACCAGGGAGGCCACTTCTGCCCCAGAACGCAGCTAGCACAGATCTTGGAGCATGGGGCTCCTTCTAGCGTGAACAAGAGATCGTTAGGAGAAATAACAGCCTTTCACATATGTTCATGCCTGATAGGACTTTGGGACAAGCAGGCAGGCCCTGGCTGATGGAGTGGATGAGCCAGGAATGTAAACAGTTATTGAGAGTGTGGGTTCCCAGAGCACTGGAGATGAGCATGAGAAAGGGCCAAAGGTCCAGGAAGCAGGGCCTTAGGAAGAAGGTAGAATTCTCTATAGGGGGCAGGGGAAGACAAGTGTGCTGGGTTTGTTTGTTTTGTTTTTGTCAACTTAACATAAGATAGGGTCATCTGGGAAGAAGGAACTTCAATTGAGAAAATGCCTCCATCAGATTGGCCCGTGGGGAAGTCTGTAGGGCATTTTCTTGATTAATGATTGTGTGGAAGGGCTCAGTTCACTGTGAATGGTGCCCCCTTGCACAGGTGGTCTTGGGTGCTACAAGAAAGCAGGCTGAGCAAGCCCTGGGAAGCAAGCCAGTAAGCAGCATCTTCAACGGCCTCTGCTTCAGTTCCTGCTTTCTGGTTCTTGCCTTGTGTTCCTTCTCTGGCTTCCCTTCATAACTATGAGCTGTAAGTTGAAATAAACCCTTCCCTCCTCAAGTTGCTTTTGGTCATGGTGTTTTTCACAGTGACAGAAAGCAAACTATGACCATAAGGTAGTCTTTGGAAGGGAGAGGAGAGAGATAGAAGACCTCCACAGGACTGGGTACCACTCCTTTAACTTAAAGCATCTCTCCAGGAGATGTTTCCTAAGACTCAAGAAACTTAGGAGGCTTCAGAAGCCCTGAACACTCCAAAATTCACAAGACTCCTTAAGGTTACATAAACAGAGACGACTGGTCTGGGGTATGAGATTCTCTGGAGGAGGGAGGTGCTTGCAAGTTGTGCAGGGGGTGCCAATGATACAGCTTTCTGGAGTCATCACCCTTGCTGGGGTGGGCTAGTTGGTGATACAGCTGCTGTGAGTTATTCATCTGTGGTGATATATTGTGTACCCCAATAAAACTTATCTGGGGATCAGAGGACAGAGTCAGCCACTAGATAAGACATAGAGGAGGGCAGACAGTGGTGGCACACACCCTTAATCCAATCTGGATCTCTGTGAGTTCAAGGCCACACTGGGAACAGAGCCAGGTGTGGTGGCACACACCTTTAATCCCAGCACTTGAGATCTCATGTCTTTGCTTGGGAAGCACTCATGCCTTTAATCCCAGAAGTAAGATGGCAGGGCACAGAAAGGTATATAAGGCGTGAGGAAACAGGATCTCTCTCCCTCTCTCTCTCCCTCTCTCTCTCTCTCTCCTGAGGATTTCGTAGAGGTAAGAATGTGGCTGGCTTGTTCTTTTGTTCTTTCTCTCTGATCTTTCAGTTTTTACCCCAATATCTGGCTCTGTTTTTTTTTTTTTCCCAATAAGACCTTTTAAGATTTGTGTTACATTCACCCACACTCTGGTAAGGAACCCCAATTAGTCCACTAGCTCTCTCACTGGATGGAATCATTTATTTACTCTGCCATAGGTGCTCTGTCTATAATAAATAGATGTTAATGTTCATGTGTCTCCAGAAGTCACCAACAGGATATAGCCTCTGGTGGAATGGAGACCCTCTTGAGTCTCTGCACATGGCCTTTGTCTCCTCTCTTCAACTTCAGTTGTGACATAGTTATCTGCCATGGATAGCTCTTGTGTGGTTAGTTTTTGTCAACTTGACACAAGCTAGAATCATCTGGAAAAAGGAGCCATTGAAGGAATTGCCTCCATCAGACTGGCCCGTAGGCAAGGCTGAGAGGTATGTTCTTGATTGATGATTGATATGGGAGGGCCCAGTCCACTGTTGATAGTACCACCCCTGGACAGGTGTCCTAGGTTGTATAAAAGAGTAAACCAAGCAAGTCATGGAGAGAAAGCCAGAAGCAGCATTCCTTCGAGGTATTTGCTTCAGTTCCTGCCTGAGTTCCTGTTCTGACTTCCTTCAGTGATTCAGTGATGGACTGTGACCTGGAAGTTGTAAGATAAACTCTTTTTTCCCTTTCAGTTGGTTTTGGTCAGTGTTGGTTTGTTTTCTCCTGGCAACAGAGAATCCAAACTAGTACACCCTTCCACTCAGGAAAGCAGGAGGGAAGTCTTCACAGGCAACCACACACTGCTCTGTTCATTGAGCTCCAGAGAACAAAGAAGGACTAGACTGCCACCAGCCTGGGACTGTGATCCCAGGATGGCTGAACTTTCTCTGGGACACAAATTGAGCAGGAGGTGGTGTGAGGGTGTGGGCAGCCAATCCTTCCAGAGCACTATCTGATCACACGCCTCACCTTCAAGCTCAGCTCAGCCCTGCCGAGCAGAGGGGGAGGGGGCTCTTTGGGTGGATTTAAAAGTGGATTTGAGGGAATTAGCTTATCTGGCTGAGCAAACACTATAGCAAAGCACAGCTGATATGAGCAGCACTGGATTTCAGAGCAAAGTCACCAATAGACTTGGGTGGAGAGGGGAATGCAGCAGTTAGGAAAAAATTTAAGGTCAACGACAACGACGACAAGAATTTAAGATAAAATTAAAACAATGTCCTCTGCCCTATTTTCTTTATCCACTGAATACACAGGGCACTGTCTCCTGCCTGTCTCTTGTCCAGGTACCTCCAACTGTCATTTGTTTAAGCCAAGTGTGGCAGAACAGGCATGGGTAAGAGGTGGGAACGGGAAATCCGAGGTGGAGGTGGTAGAGATGTGGCTGTGGCTGTGACTGCGGTGTTGCCCGGCCTTCCGCCCATGGCGACCTTGTCCCTTTCCTGGGAAGAACTCTGCTTTTCAGGCACCAGCCTATAATGCCATAATGGCCCAGATACAGGCAGCTTAACTCACAAGAGTGGGGCAGTCCTTCAGCCTGCTCTCCTTTCTTGGGGACAGTCCATCTGTCAGGTGACAGACAGATGGGTTGAGGGACAGGCGAGGTAAAGGAGGCCTGGATGTGACATCAGGACATACGCTGCCGTTTTTCTTTCCCTCCCACATGCTTAAACAGCGAGGGTCAGGGTGTATCTAACACATAAAGGGTTTGCCCCCCATCACAGGACCCTGAGTTTCTGTCCCCAACACCACAAAACAGACAGACAAAGAAGCAACAGTAACACCCAGAACCCAAATCGGAAAACGAAAAAGTCCAAACAGAAATGATGCGTTCTGGGCTGGCGAGCTGGCTCGGTGACAAGGGCACCGCCCCCAAGGCTGACGACAACCTGAGCTCTCTCCTGGGGACCCCCTCAGTGGAAGAAGAGAACCGACTCTCGAAAGTTGTCCTTTGACCTCTGCACACATTAACAAATAAAATAAATATTAAAAATTTAAATCGATGGATTTTAATCTCTAAGCTTGGGAAATATATGGTTATAGGAATAAAAGTAAAAATTCTTTATAATCTGAGATAGTCACTATTCACATTTTTATGTATTTTCAGCCTTTATAGATATGAGAAAATGTTTTATTCAAGTGGATTTGAGAAATAAGTATATCTATACATATATAATTTTATCCCAATTATCATAATTATTCAACAATACAAATCCCTCTGAGTCACTAAAGATTTTTTGGAATCTTTTAGCAGGGATGTAATAGTCTACTAAATTATTATAATGTAATCTATGTCCCATAGTTGCCTTATTTTGTTGGTGTTCTTCTGTTCTGAACAGTACTTACAGTCTTGACTTTTCACTAGGAGGAGAAGTGTCAGTTGAAAGGTCATGGTACTTGGTTCCCATGACCAGGTTCTCTCCAGAAGGGCGGCATGCCTCACAGAGGTCTGCCTTTCACACAACTGACCCTCTTTATTCTCTCTCCTGTTGCGTCAAAATGGCGGCACAGCCTTGTGAGGAGACTTGGGGGTACTGGGGTGCTCTGTGAGGGAAGAGCAGTTACAGAACGCACAGCTTCAGAGGCGTGTGTGCTGGGCACCCTTACGCTAAGAGCCCAGCAGAGAGGTGGCTGCCCCAGCTTCTCCCTCTGGGCTCCAGCTTCTCCTTCTGGGCTCCAGCTTCTCCTTCTGGGCTCCAGCTTCTCCTTCTGGCAGTGGGGACAATATTTGTCAGGCTCATCCATCAGACCACAGTGAAGACAGGACTCAGCACACAGGAGCACAGCCTTCTCCTCCAGGCCTGTCTCTTACAGACCTCTTGGTCACATATTGTGATCCTGGCCAAGAGTTGGATGGCCAGTATCAAGGGTCAAGTTACAAACCAGCAGAGGGACATAGTTCCCACAAGGCCAAGAGGCATCACCCTTCTAGAGAGCATTTGGTAACAGGAGTCACTTGAACTGCTCTCCTTACAGAATTCAGAGGGAAATCTAAGTGAGGAGAGGGAGGGCAGAGTACACAGGACACTGGGGAATGGAAGAGGCGTGGCCGGCTGAGATCAATGGAAAGATGGCAGCGTGCGCGCTGGACAGAGCTGTACCAAATGACCACTTGTAATGGATCTTAGCAGACACTGACTCCAGCAGGTGTTCAATAACGCTTCAAGTCTAAGTTAGAAGAGAGAGTGTGAAATACGGGGGAACAGAACAGTTAACAAGGAGAATTTATTGAATCTATGATGCTCAGCTGAGAAGGTGGAAGGAAGGGAAGGCAACCTTTGGGACACAGAATATGGTGAATCCCCATACCCACTGCAGCTGGGCTCCTGAGTGTCCTTTGGGGCTCCTGGGCTCAAAGATAAGGGGGCATATCTCAGTAGCATTGCCTGGACCTTACCTTGTAGAGGGCTTCTTTCCCGACAGGCTGCCCTCGGGGGGATGTAGGGAGGAGTTCCGAGGCTGGGGCTGCCATGTTGTGTCCTTTTGCCTCCTGGTCAAAGACCTCCTCTTCTTCTGGACATTTGCTCAGTGGCTTCTCAAAGCCACCTTCCAGGAGCTGAGGCAGGGGGTCTTCCTCAATGGAGATGATTCTGCGGAATGTCTGGCGGCGTGGAACCCCAGCCCCTGGCTCCCCAGTTCCCGGCTCCTCCTCTGCCAGGAGATATGCACTCAGGCCCACAGAGCTCCTCCTCCTCAGGATGCTGAACGCCTCATCCTCCTCCACTGACTGGCTATCAGGATGGGGGTGGGAGGAAGATAAATAGGAGGAAATGATAAACTATCAGTACCGAAGTGGAGAGGTACTTGCCTGCAGGTGGCACTGGAGAGAGCGCTGAGGAAGGGGAGCCATCCCTCAGCTCATGTTTTGACAGCCTCATAAGGGCTGACACCTGCTACCACTGCCACGGCCACAGCCACAGCCATGGCCAGAGAGAAGATGCTCATGAAGATTATCACCAGGTATCAACTCGAAAAGGCCCTGTCCTCATGCGGTGCTGGACCAGAGGAGGACCGAAGCCACAAACAACACGACTATATTCTTATGAGCTGGGTTGTTAGTGATGGGAAGGAAATGAGGAGAGGAATGAGCGGGGTTGGAGCTCCAGGACCCTGGGAGGACAAGAAGGTGGTTGGGCTCTGCTCCCACTACATGCCCCCATTAACTGCGTGTCCTTACGGAAAGACATCACTTCCTCACACCTCGGTTCCCCCACCTCAAATCAGGGTCTGTCTACCCAGTCTATTCATATATAAGAGAATGCATAGGAGAGGATGACCACGTAGCACACACCCACACAGGGCACACCCACACAGGGCACACCCACACAGGGCACACCCACACTGGGCACTCTCGCATAGCACCTGTCCACACAGCATCCCTCAGCAGTGTAGGAGTACTGTTACTGTGGGGAACCTCCTCTCACCTATGACAGATGTCCCCTGACTCAGAGACAGATCTTTATGAATGGGCTTGGGTCAGAAAGCACATCCCTCCCCATCTCCTTCCTCTCCCTTTCTGAGTTCCTGGAGTAGAGGGAAGAGCAGGGGCCCTGGAAGACTTCAGTAAATACTTGCTTCTGGAAGCATTTGGGTGCTCTGAGCAAAGAAGACAGTTGGAGGTGGAAGGAAGAAGGGCCTGGGCAGTCGGGGCACAGGGAGAAGCACAGGCTGTATTTTCTAAGAGTTTGGAGAGCAAAGTCTGCACACGTCTCCAGAACACTGGAGTTCCTTCTCTGTCTTAGCAAACAGTTCAAAATGAGAGTACTTCAAAGGAAACAGGCATGATCTATGAACATATATGCATGCACGCACATGCACGTGCATATACACATGAATGCGTGGAAAGAATTGCAGATAAACTGGCAAGGTGACAAGGTCAAAGGAGAAAGGGAGGAAGGGACTGGATCAAGGGACACAGGAACAGTGAAATTCAAGAGAAACACCATTGGCCTTGCCCCTGGCTTTTGGTTTTGTTTTGTTGTTTTTGTTTTTGGGGTTTTTTTTTGTTTTTTGTTTTTTGTTTTGTTTTGTTTTGTTTTGTTTTCAGGACAAGGTTTCTCTGTGTAGCTTTGGAGCCTGTCCTAGAACTTGCTCTGTAAACGTATTTGGTCTTCTTAAGGCCAACAATAGAAAGGAAAAAGAAAATCAAAGTGAACCCATCACTTTCTGAAGCTAGCTGTGATTCTGAAGGGCAAATTAAGACAGTGTTTACTTTTAACAGCGGTGAATTGGTTTGGATAGAGAGTAAAAGATTTATAGCAATTTGAGCACCTTTCTACTTAGGAAACAGGTTAAACAGAAGCCAGCTGGCTTCTTTCCAACACCCTTCCTCTGTACGCTATTGAGCCCATTACCCAACTATCTAGTTCAGAACACAGTATCCCTGTCCATTCTTAGCTGCTTCTGTATGCAATGTGAACATGTACATACACGTGTAAGCAGACACACACACACACACACACACACACACACACACACACACACACACACGACACATATTTTCCCAAAGGTTTTCAACCAGAAAAAGAAACAAGCATTTAAGTGTGCCCTAAAATGAAGCTCTTCTTGGAAAAAGTGTTTTATTTGGGAACATCTCAAGTGCTGTTGACATTCCGTAATGGCGTCAGCTTAGCATGTCTAAGCTCATCTTTGTTTTGCCACCAAACACTTCCTGCCAGCAGGAGAGAGAGTAGCTGCTTTTGCCAAAATCGATATTGGAATTCAGAGTGCACACTTTGATGTTGAGCGGATTATTTTCTATTTCTGCCGCCTGGCTGTGAGCTCACGAAGGAGGGAAGGGTCTATTTTGCAAGCCTCTGCTCCAGAGACTGACGCTGGATGTCACAAATAGTGGCCGCTCAATACCTAGCTATTAAATGAGCATTTGCTAGTGGATAGACAGAGTGGGAATATCACAAAACCTGAAAGAATGTCAGATGCAGCGTAGGTAATCTACAAATGACCGTCAAATCAATCAATCTAGAAATACACTCAGTTCTGAGAAACCAACAGGCTAACAAATACTAGTGTAGAAATTTAGCTTCCAGACTGTAGCTTATTATTGAGTTATTGAGAGATAATTCATGATGATTTAACCCAGGGGTTTCCCCGATTGGCCCATTTCCATCCCAAAGTCACTTTTTCTTTACACATATTTTCAGTCCATGTTTGCACATCTTCTCTGTGAGTGGGTTTACACATCTTCTCCCTCAATCTGATACTGGAGGGATTAGCCGCCATAGGCTCTCCTCACCATCCATGTGGATGGAGTGAGGACCTGCTCAAAAGAGGATGAGGAGGGGACTGGCTTGTCTGTGTGAATGAGCAGCAAGCCAACCCATTTCAAGCTCAATTCATGTGCCCTCCAACAGCAACAAAACATGTTGTCCTTGAGTTAGTTAAATATGAATCATTGGAATGATCTGTCAATCACAAGCCCTAATTTTGTCTCTAAAGGGTTTCGGCTAATGGTGATTCTATACAACATTTTAACTCAGCTCACAGTCAGTATAATTATATTCTAGAAAACCCAAGTGGGTCCAGGAAGTGGAGCACTGCCCGGCCACGCCCTGCATCACTCCCACCCTGACCTTCTCTTCCCCCTCTTCCTTTCCCTCCTCTTCCTCCTCACCTTCTGAATTGGTCTGCAGTTCCCATCAGCCCCTCTCTGCAAACCCATAGCAGGGCAGGAGGGCCTCAGAGATGGAGGTGTCTGTCCTATAGGTTTGCTCTGCCTAGTCCCCCTCCAGCTGGATGTCACAGCAGAGAGGGCCATGTCCTCCATGATTCAAGGCGAGTAAGTGAGACTGACCTCAGGCCTCCCTAGCAGAGCCACACCTCAAAGACTTGTAAATGTGGCCCCAGATGCAGCTCCCCAAAAGCGTGAGAATGAATGGAGGGAGGAGGAATGGCGGGTGATGGCTTACCTCCTGAGAATTCCCCTGCCATCCACATATTTGCCGATCACAGAGCCAGATCTCTGCTTCTTGCTTGCCTTGGAAGCAGCTGTGTTTGCCTTGGCCGCCTTATCTTTCTGCAGAAACACAAAATGCCCTGAGATCCATGTCTGTGGATCTGTCTCCATGCTTGAGCAGAAATGAGGGAAGGCTCTAGACAGGACTCTAAATGAGAGAGCAGGGCAGGCTCTCCCTCCACTCACTGCCCCCCCCCCCAGCCTTCAGTCACCCACTACCCTGTTTTTCCTCCCCACCCCCAATCCCAACTAGGATTCCTCCACCTCCTTTCCAGAAATACACTCAGAGGAGGGAATACAGAGTGGAGAGCCTGGGGCCTCCTGTGTGAGACTCTTCACAGGAACACTGGTAATTTGCAAGAGATCAAAAAGAAGACAAAGCTATTTACTACATAGAAAAATATTTACAGAGTCCAAAAGCTCCTGGTATTTTAGGTCACATTCTTCCTTGTGGCTCTAATCTCCCTTTCCCACCAAAGCCCATGAGGTATTGAGATAGGGAACCGCCCAGAGGGCCAGTTAGCTCAGGGCTCTGTCCACCACACCCTCACTAGCCTAAGACCTCTGCAGTCCTTTGTGGAAGCAGGCTGGATGTGGATGAGCTGCCCAGATACCTGTGCCACAGAACCTGAGAGCAGCAGGGCTCAGAACCCCTTTGCCAAGACTCTGGAACAGACTTCCTCCAGGAGACATGGGAAGTCAGATCACAGGGAGAGTTGTGCCTTCATCAGCCACCCCATGCTTCCGGTGGACTCCTAATGAGAGGGGGAACTGCTGAGCCCCCAGCACCCCCGAGGGCATGACTCTAATGATTCCAGGCAGATCTTTAATTTTTATTCTGCATCAACTGGGCTCTATCCCATTTTCTTTGATTTCCTCCTGGTGCTCTTCCCTTCACCTCCTCTCCTTCAAAACAAAGTGAGTTTGGCAGGTGAATGGAAATGAGGAGAAGGGATTAGGTTAGCATTTGGTTGAAGTTAAAAAAAAAATCAGTATTTCTTCTAAAACAATTATAATCGTTATCATGATCAGACAACCATGTGTAGGCTTAAGTCTCGCTCTGATAGTTCACACAGGTGAGCAGCTGAGATGATTGCTGCTGTCTGGTGATGTCAAAGAAGCAGTGTTACGAGAAGGACCCTTGGGACAGTGGCACAAGCAGGGCAGGGCCTAATTCAGGGCACACCAGTCCGCAGAGGCTGGCCGTATCGAGGTTATTGCTCAGCCAAGGCATGCACCAACCACCCTCTCACTGCCGAGACTTTTTTTTTTTCTCTCAAAAATCCTTACAACCTGGGAGGAGGAGGACAGGAACTCCCTTTCCTTCTGTAGCAGTTGGGATCATGGGCAAAGGTAACCACTGCCTTCTCCAGGGACACACAAGTTCATGGTGTGATAATCTTACAATCAGGGAGTCCTATCGAGCTGCCCTGCCCCTTCAGAGAATCCAGTGTCTCCTGTCTTAAAAGGGGAGATGAAGAAGGAGGTGCAGTGTTCTGGAGTCTCTTCAGTGTGCCCCACTGTGAAGACCTGTGAACAACGTCACACTGTCTGGAAAGTATGGAGCACCATGCTCAGGTGTGGGAGAGGAGAGGGTCTGTATAGAGTACAGAAGACGTATGTGAGATCAACTGTGTCAACAGCTGTGTGTGCATTGTAAATTTGCTCTCTGACAGCATAAAGCTTGAGATTTTCATCAGGAGATAAAAATTTAAACGAAAGAACAAACTAAGTCTCTCACTTCAGGTGATAATGACATTTCAACGGCGCCATCTCACGGATGCAACGGTCACTTTTGCATCCAAGAAATGCATGGTTCTTCTAAACATATGAGTCTGATTGTGCCAAGAGGAAGGCATTTTCCTCTATGGAAGATCCATGTGTGATTACCTTTTTATTGCTTGAATAATATCTTACACTTTCATCCTGCCCACATAGAAAGGACCTAACATACCATAAGTGTCAGGGCAGTCTTGATCAGTCCTGGCATGGATCAGATTAGTCCTGGGCCTTGACTAACTCTGCCCCAGTCCTAAGAGAGCACTGGTCAACCAATTACCTGAAAACTCATGTCCCGTTCATCCCGGAGATGTTTGTTCCTTTCCCTGTGGATAGTAAAGGAAAGCTATTCAAACATGGACTCTGCAGTTGACAGATCTAGGGGCATCTATTAGCCAGCCAGATGGGTGCAGGAGAAAGCCTGATATGGAAGGCCCAGGGATGTGGCTATGGACAGAAGAGAGTTCATGTGTAAATCAGCTCAGAGGCGGGGGATAAGACTGAGTGGTCTTGTGACACACACTGCCCTTGAGGAACACTCAGCCACCATCACTTGAGGGCAGGATGGCATGTCCCCCTTCCAGTAGGCTCCTTCTCTTCCCAGTTTATCTGTCCATGAACGCACGTGGAATATGAGTTGCTTACCAAACTTTGTTCAGCATCAAGGATGCAGAAGCGAACAGCCACAAAGTTCTGGACTCGGGAAGCTTGTGTTAGGCTGGGGGTGAGCACTACTGGGAAACCAAAGCAGGAACATGGGGAAAGGAGAACCAGAGAGTGTCAAGCATTTTAATCAGGGTGGTCAGGGAAGCCCTGGCTGGTGAGGCAGCATCTGACAAACCCTAGCAAGGGTAGGAGAGCTGGGCAGGTGTCTGGGGAAAGAATATTTGGGCAGAGGGTTGAGCAGGGCAAAGGCTTGATTGTGATAAATTCATGTGTGGGAGCAACAGGAGGGAGGGACACAGGGCACCCGAAGAGATGCAGTCGAAGAACAGTGGGTGGGGAAAGACCTGACTAACCACAGCCTCCTGGACCACAGTAAGAGCTTTGATAGTCACTCCAGACAAGACATGAAGCCATGGATTGGTTGTGTGCGGTGGGGTGGGATGTCTGGCAGAGGGTGTCATGGTCTGATTCCAGCACTGAGAGGATCCCCTCAGAAATTCTGCGGAGACTGTTGGTAACAAAGGTGCAGCCCTGAAAGTGGACTGATGTTTTTGAAGAAGTTGAAGTCATTGGTGACATGGTCAAGGACAGTTTGGGTGGAACTGCGGGCGAGAAAGCCAGACATCAAGAATGGCAGACAGTGTGAAAGCCAACAGATCGAGACAGCATGGATCCAGTTGAGAACCCCAGCCGGGAACAGGGATGACATGGCGGTAGCCTTTGCTAGGAGCACTGGGAGCTCACACCACCTCCACAGAGTTGGAGACATGGGTGCTGGCAACATGGAGCAAGCTCGGTGAACCTGTTCTGGCTATTTCTGAAGCAGGAGACCAAGTGGGAAGGTGGAAAGTGGAAGGTTCCTAAAGATTTAGTGAAAGCTCAGCGTGGGTAAGAGAACAGGACAGGAGGTGGGGTGTTTGTGAGGTGCACTAGACACAAATAAATGGAGGTTCTTGCTGTGGGATGTCCTATCTGCTGTAAAAATATGTCGCTATGATTGATTGATTGATAAATAAATGCTGATTGGCCAGTAACCATGCAGGGAGTATAGGCAGGACTAGTAGAGAGGAGAATTGGGGGAACAGGAAGGCCAAGTGGAATAGATGCCAGCCTGCCGTCCAGGGAGCAACATGTAAAGGCAGCAGGTAAAGCCACGGAACACATGGCGACACATAGATTAACAGAAATGGGCTGAGTTAAGTGTAAGAGCTAGTCAGTGGTAGGCCTGAGCTAATGGCCCAGCAGTTTAATTAATATAAGTTTCTGAGTGATTATTTTATAAGTGGTTGCAGGGTCTGTGGTGCTAGGCAAGACTGGAGAAAACTCCAGCTACAGGTTCTTCCATTGATGTAAGAGGGAGGGTCCCCTCCCTCATCTCAGCTCAGGCCTGTGATTCTGCATCAGTTTGTAAAGATGACCATAGACCAGTTCATACTTCTGAAGGGGAGAGCAGGCTCAGCAGTGGCCAAGCACTAGTTATCATAATACAGTGATCTGCTCCATGTGACTGTGAACAAAGCACTTTGTTAAGTGCCCTGTGCCCTGTAGGGTCAGATTTCAGGCTGTCCCAGGGAATGACAATCAAGATGTGGGACCTGCAAAGCCATCCCTCTTGAAGAGAACACTGCTGGTGTATCTTACTGTTTTCAATGACAGCCAGGCCTTTGGGACAAGTCTGGGGAAGAAGAATGGAAGGTAAACCCTGACCATGGCAAAGTGAGCTGCTTGTGTCTGAAGGACCCTCGCGCTGGCTAAGCAGTAAGCTGGCCACTTGAATGAGGGTTTAGAAGGCCTTCAAGCTCCTCCCTTCCTGGCAAAGTATGCAGTGTTGTTTTCTGTTTTGTTTATACATTCTGTGCAGGAACAGGAGCAGGAGTTAAGGAAGTCATGCCTCATACTCCAGCCATGGTCCTTGTCTCACTACCACCCCACATTCCACTGTCCCCCTATTTCACCTCTACCGCCCCCACCCCAAATTCTTGGTGATTTCCTGGATGAGGAAATCTGTCCTGCCCCCTCCTTCTTCTTTGCTTAATTAGAGTAACCATGTGATAGCACAGAAAGGCTCCCTTCGAGCATGTGCATCTGAACCTCACAAAGGCTGACCTCCAAGAGAAAGACTCATGAACGTGTGTAGAGAGCCATGCCCAGGCCTTCGCATTCATTCTCTTTGGTCTATGGTCCACCCCGCCATTATCGTTTTCAAAGTACAATAGAATGAAGAAAAACAAGTTAAAAAACAAACAGTGTCCTATGCATCTTGTACTCTTCCTAAAGTCTCCTGAGAGCAAAGACCTTGTCTCTAATGGAGTAGAACATGGCCACTTGGGAACTCTTCCATATTCCAACCAGGAAGGGCCTGGTTTCTCTCATTCTAAGCAGAGCACATCTCAGACGCAGGTGGCTTTTTTGAATTCTTCACCACTAAAGATGCCAGACAATGGCCTCACCTTGCTGTCACAAAAACAGATACAAGACATTTCATACATACCCGGAAGTGACTCAAAACCACTTGCACTTTAACAACGGGGACCCCAAGCCCTCTGTCATCACTTTCCCCCATGACGTCATCAGCAGATGGCAGGAAGAGCCTATAGAAAACCTAGACAAACCCAAAACCTCGCCCTTCTGTGTTTGCTTCACTTGGTAGGAAACTTTTTCTAGACCAGTGAACTCTGAGCTCATTTCAGTGGGGTTTAGAACTGGGAAACTCCTTTCATAGCCCCACGTGTGATGCATTCACTCATCCCACGGCTGAGGTAAGAGTCAGCCAGACACGGATTTCATTTCTCTAACACCAAGATGCTCTTGGTTGATTCCAGAATTCACCACTACCTGAGAGACTTGACGTTTTCACTGGAGGTGAGATTGTACGCTGGCCATAGAGTAGCTGTCCATCCAGACCTACTCCTTCTCAACCAAGGGTCATGAACTGTCCTACAAAGACACCAAGGATGAGGCAGAGCCTGCCACAAAGAGGAAGGTGGGCATGTGAGTAGATGACCACGTGTCTCCCAGTGGGTAGCACTCAGCAGTCCAAACCATATGCTGGTGATGGGGGGAAAGGGAGCACTCTTGGTTGTTGTGGGGTATTTGTACAGTGTGTGAAGATGTATTCCTGTGATTGGTGTAATAAAAAGCTGAACAACTAATAGCTAGGCAGGAGAGTCTAGGCGGGACTTCTGAGCAGAGAGAACTCTGGGGAAAAGGAAGGGGGGTCACCAGCCACATGCAGAGGAAGCAGGATGGGCGTACAGAGATGAGGCCATGAGCCTCGTGGAAGAACACAGATAAAATATATGGGTTAATTTAGGTTATAAGAACCAGTTAGGAACAAGCCTAAAGTAAGGCTGAGCTTTTATAATTGATTGTAAGTCCCTGTGTTGTTATTTGTGGGCTGGCAGTTCCGATGAGAAAGTACTGCCACACTTGGTAGCAGTGTTGTCCCAGAGTACAGGCAGGGAAGAGGTCCCGAGAGACCCACCTTAGGAAATCCAGCTGCTTCAGGAGGCCCGACTTCTCCCGCTGCAGACTCTCTGTCACTCGGTACACTTCCCTGAGGAGGAGGCAGACACAGCCAGGCGAGTGGTGGGCATGGAGAAGGGAGGAGGGGGTTCTGATACCACCATACAAGTAAACAGCAGCATTTCAGAGAGGAAAGAAGGGAGGCCAGGCAGGGAGAAATGATGGAAGGGAGGAAGGAGGGAAGGGAAAGAGGAAGGGAGAAAGGAGGGAGGGAGGGAGATGGGAGGGAGGGAGGGAAGGGAAGGGAGGGAGGGAGGGAGGAAGGGGGAGAGGGAGGGAGGGAGATGGGAGGGAGGGAGGGAGGGAGGGAAGGGGAGGGAGGGAGATGGGAGAGAGGAAGGGAGGGAGGGAGAGAGAGAGGGAGGGAGGGAGGGAGGAGGAGGGAGGGAGGGGAGGGAAGGGAAGGGAGGGAGGGAGGGAGGGAAGGGGAGGGAGGGAGATGGGAGAGAGAGGAGGGAGGGGAGGGAGGGGAGGGGGGAGGGGAGGGAGGAAGACGGGAGGGAGGGAGGAAGGGAGGGAGGGGGAGAGGGAGAGGGAGGGAGATGGGAGAGAGGGGGGGAGGGAGATGGCGGGGAGGGAGATGGGAGGGAGGGAGGGAGATGGGAGGGAGGAGGGAGATGGGAGAGAGGAGGGAGGGAGATGGGAGGGAGGGAGGGAGATGGGAGGGAGAGAGGGAGAGAGGGAGGGGGGAGGGAGGGAGGGGATGGGAGGGCGAGCAGAGGAAACAACCCAAGTGGGCAGCGCTGGGCTGGAGTTCCCCTGTGCCCCATCTTTGCCCCTGTGTCCTGAACCTTTAGCACAGAACCCAAGCAACTCTCCTGTCTCACCACCAAGGCCCCAGAGTTCCCATTTCCACAGCAGTGTGGTTCTCTGGCAGAAAGTACCCAACAGCCGATAGACTGGTCACTTTCCATCTGACTGAGCTGCCTGGGCTGTGAGGACGTCACCCCTCTGCCACCCCTCAATGTCATGACTGAGCGGTTGGCATCAGCATCGGCCTGGGGCCCCTCCCACTAAGCACCTGATAACTTCAGTCCTTAGGCGTCGTCTGTGTTTTTCCTTCTTCTTCTTCCTTACAGAATAATTACCAAGTCGCTTGACGACCATAACAGACTGAATCAAATTCTAAGTTCACCTCAGACAATCCTAATTAAGCAACACAACTCTGCCGGCTCCTGCAGAGACGTGAATTCCTCACATTTTATTACCAATTATATTTAATTTCAACTTCAGGGAAAACAGTGTATTTCCCATTATACAAACTGGGTCCCTGAGCCCCTGTCTGGGACTCTGTTCTGATTAGCACACCACGTACTGCCTTGCCTGCTCCTGTCTGGGTCCTGGCTACTGAAGAGGCCTGTGCCCAGCTCAGGGGCTCTCCTACCTGGCTCCTACTCCTGCCTGGCAGGGGCAGCAGAGAAATTGTCCCCTGCTGAAGGCAAGAACTCACTGCAGAGCCGAGGTCTGTGTCTTCAGTGTTTGACTGAGAAAGCAGTTCATAAGTCTCATGCTATGTGGGTCTGCCTCTGTGTATGACACCAGGACACACACACACACACACACACACACACACACACACACACACACACACGGCAAACTTATGCAAATACATGCTCATCTGTCTGTCAAGTGAACACACATCTATGGTGGTCAGTATATACATATACACACACATATGGATATATCCAGCTATACAGTTTTTGTGTGTTAGTCAAAGGGCATCATTAAAACAGCAGCTCTTAGAGATTTGACTGGCTAACCTTTGAGTCCCTCTGAGCTAGAGGTCACCTCTCCCTGGGTGGCAGCAGACTGGGAAGGAGAGGACCAGCTGCCTTTTGTTATAGTCCTTGATGAGAAGTTCATAGTTTCCCTCAGGGAGTTGCTGTGGCTTTGTTTTTAGGAAAGAGATGAGCTACGAAACAATCTGCAAAGTATGTTGTTAAATGAAAAAGACAAAACAAACCCGTATGTCTGGCTGGCTGCCAGTCTCTAAAGGAGAGTATTCGTGTACATATGTGTGTGTGTCAGTGTGTGCTTATGTGCGTGCTTATGTGCATGCATGTATTTATGTGTGTGCATGTGTATACATGTGTGCTTATGAGTGTGTGCATGTATATATGCATGTGCATTTTTGTGTATGCATATGTGTGTGTGTGTGTGTGTGTGTGTGTGTGTGTGTGTTATACATGAGGATGTATTTGCACATGCATAACAGACTCCAGGATCCACAGGAGACAGGGGTCATAGGAGGAGACAGAATTCTCTTGGGGAGTCATTCTTTTGTATCTTGTCTTAAACTATATCTTCAAGATAAAAGTTAATTAAAAACCAGCTCAGAGGTGCAGCTTTGGGCTGGCCTTCATTTTTGTGTTATCTCGCTGCTTGAGGGTTTGTTTTTTTTTTTTATCTCATCCTCAAATCTAGTCTTCCTACCTTCAATGTTTTCAGAGAGTGGGAAAATTAATTTTGTCCATTTGGAATGCTTGCTGATAAACGATCAAGTCTGTTTACTCCCTGTCTCCTTCTCCCCTCCCAGCAGCTCTGAAGCAACACCACACCACAAGACCCAGGAACACTGAGAGGAGGAGGTTTGGACCCTGGCCTAATCTCAGCTGGCTGTGTGGCTTCTCTGAGCCTCTGGTTGTCCTGTGTAAAAATGGAGGTAGTGAATGGGAGCTCCATGGTGTAGTCCCTGGTGTTGGTCTGAGTCTCCAGTCTCCAGAAAATGAGTCAGGGCTTTGCTCTCTCTCCTGGCTTCTCTGGAGGGGAGGCTCTCTTGGGCCCATCACATCCATAAGATACTCCAAGCTCCTACACATGAGCTTCCAGATTCTCCTTTCCTCCTCACGCCCTTGCCTCCCTCTACAGAGATGCATCTCTGGCTTTGTTCGTGAAGATAAGGCACGCGAAGGCTTCCGACTCCCTGTGCTGAGCCGTGATGCTCCCCGAAAGTGTTTGCTTCCCTTCACTGTCTTAATGTTTCTGCCTGCAGTGGTTGGCAGTTTTGAGAGCTTGGTTGGATCTGAAGTGCCTGAATCCCTAATTCTGTCATATAGTCAGGTGCCTGTGCCTTGGCACCCTACTCTCAGACAGGAAGAACTGACTCAGCCTGTTTATGATGAAAGGCATGGTCCCTCTGACTCGAATTCTGAAGCACTGGCATGGGGGCTGGGCTCCGTTCTAAGTCAGCTTCTTGGGAGTCATTTATTTATCTTACAATTTGAGATACCTTACTAGGGTGACATTCCCAGGCCAAACACATTTTGTCCCTCTCATCCAGACAGTCCATCCCAAATGATTCTGACTCCACACGGGAGCAGAACTGTGGGGGCATCTTGGATGTACTCCATGTACCAGAATCTTGATGGCACTCAGATAAAGTGAGGGCTTTTATCCTGAACAAAGGCACTTAGGATGCACAGAGCCTTTAGTGCTGGTCAGCCTATCATCCCATGCCCTGAAATCAGACCACTGGTACCCATGGTGTCTTTCAAACACACACGGCCCCTGGCAGAACGGATGTGTTTATGAGTGAATTAGTGAAGAGCAAGTGAATGAGATGAGTCCTGGTCCTAGCTGTGAACAGTGTATCTGGAAAGTTTATTATCCTCTGGGGTGTTAGGAGGGTATGTGCAGCATTTAACATCTGGGGCTTTGCTTTGCTTGCCCATCAATCAGACTGACAATACACCAGCCACATAAGAACATAGTATGATCACATGAGAGGAGGTCAAGTTCTTGACCTCGGTGAGATGTGTTGAAGGCCCAAGGTACCTAGTGTGTAATGATTTGCAATGACCATTTGTCAGGTGAGGATATCAATGCGTATGTAGATAAATGAATGACCAAATAAATGGGTCCCTTTGCCTGGTCTCAGAGTCCTTTGCTCTAAAAAATCTAATGTCCCCGAAGGTGAAGGGCTACTTTGGCATCATCCCCTCCAGCTGTAGGGGGAGACCCACTGAATTTGTTTTTAGGCATGGCTCTGCCTCTGTCTAGCTGCTTGAGCACAATGGCTGGGAACTAAGGGCAGTGAACGGGAAGCCAAACTTTGAGAGAAGTGGGGTTCCCTTGTAGGCTCAGACAGTCTTCTCAGAGAAATACTGCTAGAAAAAAATGGCTAAGGATTGAGACAGGATTCCAGAGCCCTGTCATACACCAGTCACATTATCAGCTGACCCCAGAAGCCTTCCACTCTATATACCTGAGGCTCCTAGTATTTAGCCTTCAATGGGTACCAAGGGCCCTCTGCTCTTTCAGCCTTTGCTCAGGCTGCCTCCTTATGTGTGGGTAGAATAGCTGGTCTTTCTATCTGCAGAATACATTTCCCAAGCCCAGGACTGTGATAACTAATCCTGGTTGTCACTTTGACATACCTAGGAGGAGGGGACTTTAGGTGAAGAATTGCCTCCATCAATTGGCCCATGGGCATGTCTGTGGGCCATTTTCTTGATTACTAATAGATGAATGAGGGTGCAGCCCACTGTGGGCAGTGTCACCCCTAGCAGACGGACCTGGGCTTTTTAAGAAACATGTTGACCCTGAGCTGGAAAACGAGCCAGGAAGCATCATTCTCCCATGTTCTATGGTTCAGTTCCCGCCTCCAGGGTTTCTGCCTTGAGTTCCTGTTTTGGCTTCCCTTGATGATAGACTGTAACCTGTAAGCCAAATAAACCCCTTTTATTCTCAGGCTGTTTTGGTCAGTGTTTTAGCAACAGAAAACAACTAGGTCAAGAGCTATTTCCTGTGAACCTCTGGCCACACCTAGCACAGCACTGCTTTGCTTAGTAGTCTCAGATCCTTGAGGAGGGTTAGAAGTCTCAAGGAGCATTGGGAGACTGTGTGCGGGGTTGGGGGGTGGGGTCTTGCCTGTCACCTTAGAACTCAAGAGGCTGAGGCAGGAGAATGATAAGGTCAAGGGCAATCTGGGCTCTACAGTAAGACTCTGTTGAAGAAAAGAAGGAGAGAAGGGGAGGGAGAGAAAGGAATCCCAGGGAATAAGGATGCTACCTCTCCACTTCACACACCAGGCAGAAACAGGATTTGGGGAAGAAAGATCCTGGTCCCCAGCAGAGAGCAGAGCAGCCTGCCGCGTCTGGGGCTGAACTCACATCTCCTTCTCCTGCTGCAGCTCACAGGCCTCTCTCTGGAGGCTCTCCAGCTGCTGCTGGGCCTCCTGGAGTTCTTGGGAGGTGCGCTCCAACTCTCGGGCCAGCTCCTGGTTAGTGAGTCTCAGCTTAGTGTTCTCAGCCCTGGTTTCGTGTTTGTCGTTGTGTAGAGCTGTGCACTGGCCTTCCAGCTACAAAGGGGGCAGAGAGGAAGGATGAACAGGGCCAGGGCCAGGGCTGGCTCAGCTCCACACCGCCCTCAAGCCCAAGCTAGCCCTGCTCCTGTTCCATCGCTCCCCTGCAGACACTTCTGCAGGCAGCAGTGACTTTCACGGCCCATTCACTCTGTCCTTCCAGTCTCCACATGGGACTGCTAGATGGGCCTGGGGTGGCCTCCTCCTACAGGATTGCTAGCAATGAAAATTTCACAGGTGACCTGTGTCTTCCTTCCCAAAGGCACCATGGGCAGGAGACCTCATCTAAATATCCCTTTTGTCCTCCAAGCCCATGTCTTTGCCTTGGTCCCTATGGGAACCGAGAACAACAGTTCAGTGGCTGTTCATCATAAAGCCACCTTCCCGGTAGTGACCACAGGTAGGAAATTTATCAATTTCCTTTCTCCCCTCAGCTACAGGAGCCCAGTTCCCCCTTCATCTAAGAGACCACTTTGCCCGAGTCCCACGGACCTTGGAGATTCTGAAGAAAGAATCAAACCAAGTCAAACAGACCCCGTGCCTTTTCTTGCATCCCTAAAGCTGCTGAAAAAAAATGTGCATTTTGATAACTTCAGCTCTTCTTGGCTGGTGAGCAGGCTTTGTGGGGCTTCCTAGCCTCTCCAGACTACGCGGCACACCAAGGCAAATAGATCATAATAAATTTAGTTTCATGAATGTGGCCAGTGAGGGGAGAAGAGCTGCAACAAGGAATGTCGTAAGCCTCTCACGAGGCTCCCGTGTTATCAGGCAAGCGTGCAGTAATTAAATGGAGTGGCAATCATTCATTGGAGGGATGAATTTAATTGCTATGAACTTAATACTTAGCAGAGAGGAGGCGAAGGAGGAGTGAGCCAAGGTATGACTGTGGATGGAGAATGGAAAGGCGGCAGGCAGTTCCCAGGGTTTGCAGCCTCTTGCTACAAAGGAGAAAGAGGCTTAGACCTAAAGCTTAGCGATCAGCAGGGGCCGCAGCCCTGGCCTCAGCAGGGGGGTTCTTCAAGCTTACGTTCTTATGTTGCTAAAAATAGTCTTCTCTGTTCCCAGGAAAGCCATGCATCGGTCTGTCCAGGACTGGATTTCTTCCAGAACCAAGCAAACTGAGACTGGAGGCCAGTGCTACATCCCTTTCCCCCACCTCCCTCCCCCCACTCCCAAGAGGTCTTGCTTTCCTGAGGAGGCTGCTGAGCAAGACACGCGCCCTGGCTACCTGGTACTGTGAGCCAAGTGTCCTGAGCTCTAGGTACAGCTGCCACCTTGTAGAGCATGCCACACAGTCTGTTTCTCTGCTCAGGCATGAAGAGGGGAGTGACCGGTGTTCGCATCTAGCTGTGTCCCAGAGGAGGTCATGGACCCTGTCCAGGCATGCGGGCAACTCTTTGAAGAGCCTTTTCCAGCTGGGGTTATCCACAGCTGTGCCCAAGAGGACAACTGCTTCTGCACTTACCCTAAAGTATGAGTGTCCCACAAGTGTCCCTGCACTCCCTTGGGTCCCTCCTTTCTTCTGCAGGATGCCTGATCCAACTTCAAGGTTTAGCATCCATAATTACCTTTGGGTATAATTATGAGCTGTCCTCAGATCCCTGGGGGTTGGGTGACTCATGGGGACTTTTCTAGGTTAAACACACAATTGTGGCTTTATCTAGGGTCATCTGTGACTTGGTTTTAAAATTAAATTTTAAAATGCTTAAAGTAGTTTTAGCATTTTGAGACAGGGTATCACTATAAAGCCCAGGCTGCACTTTGAACTAGGTCCACGAGGCAGTCCTGGAACTCAGAATCCTCCTGCCTCAGTCTACCCAGTGGTGTGATTACACGCCTATGTCAATATATCCACCTTGTGGGGACTTTGAATGAAGACATATGCAGACACACAGGTCTTCTGGGGCAAGTTTAAAATACATGAGGGAATGGCGGAGGGGGGGGGCAGAGGCAAAGATGAGTTGGACGAGCTGAGGGACCAAGGAGTCTGCGCAGTAACCCACCCTGCTCTGCTTCTGGATGAGACGTTCCAGCTCCTGCTCCTTGGCGCTCAGCTTCTTTTCCAGCTCTCGACTGCGGGCTTGGAACCTCTCTGTGTCCTGCCAAGCCAGAAGAGAAGACAGTGGGTCCTACACTCAGCACACCCGACTTACAGCCTTGGAAGTATGCACTTGAACTCCTTCATCAGCTGGGCCAGCTTAATCGCTTTTCACTTTGAGGCCCATCCCCTGAAACCCCAGGCTTCAGTGGCCCACTTACCCCACCACTGAGGATCCATGAGACCAAGCTAGTGCTCAGACATACACTAGAAAATGTGAATGTGGCCACATCCTGTGATGGTGCCTTACCATGCTTTCCCACCCAAACAATGACCTAAGGACAGCCATTGGTGGAATGGGACAGGGAGAGGAGGAGCCTGAGTGTGACTCATTGGCCAACCTCCCATCTATACACATCTAAGACGGCCTCCAACTTGGAGACTCTAGGTCACACCGTCACTGGTCACTGTGGACACTGTCACTGGTCCCTTAAACCACACTAGCTCTGGGCACAGTGCTTTACTCCTGCCTCCTTGGAGGATCTGAGTGCTCACTACTCATCCACGATGATTCAGGGTTCCTGGGCCATGTTCCTCATGATGTCTCTGTCCTGAACTCAACATCTTCCCCTCACTCCCTAGACTAGACTTCTCCATGCAGAGCTACTAAGTTCTGAGGGTACAGATGTAGTGTCATGGATAGTGTGGGGTTTCAGAGGCAGACCATTCCCAGCAGAGCCAGGTCAGGTGGAAGACTTCGAGGCTTTGAATCAGGAAACTTGGGTTGAGTCCCTGCATTGTTCATCTTACTGGCTTCATCGCTCTGGATTTCAACAGAGTGGACGCCAACAGCCCTTTGTTCCTGCACCACCCCATCTATGGCAAGGTAGGGGCAAGCTATCGAATAAAATAAAAAACAAAACAAAAGAAAAAACCCACACCAGGAGCTACTGAAGGCCCCAGGATAGGCCATGGCAGAGAGATGCCTTCAAGAGGGGCCAGCTATGAGATGCTACATTGGATGACTATGGGGGTCCTGGCTACCACATCTGGCAGAAAACAGTTGTTCCCAGCTCACAAGCCTTGGGCAAACTTTGTTCAAAGGCTCATGCTTCTTCTGGTGATGCTGCTGGCTCCTCGGCTCATGTCCCAACAGATCAATGCACAGAGAGATACAGGAAGACCTGCGCCCATCCTTATCTGAACCACGTGCGACGGTCTGCATGGGGTCCACTCAGTCTCGGCCCTCACCTTTGATTGAAGAAAATCAGCTGCAAGGGACCAACTTAGTTCACTCAACCACTTTTCACAGAGCAAGCACCTCATGATCTATGCGCAAATGGTTTCTGAATCCCATGCTGATGCACCCATTCCCACAGGGGCCATAGAGCACGCTATTGACCACATTGGGACATCATTGAGGGGTATCTCCCAGTCTGGAGTTGGAGGATGCAAATGAGTGGGTATTTTTCTCATGGTCAAATGTATGATATGGGTATGACCAGCATCCAAACTCTGGTCAGAGGCTCTGGCCTTTTATATGATGTCACAGACGGCAGCATCCTTATCCTAACTCCAGGCCCAGTGAAAGTCTATGTCTAAAGGCGCAATGGCACTGCCAAAGCCATCCTTGGTGTTTTCATGCTCGCAGCCAATGCTTAAGTGCAAGCACTAAGCTCTCTGGACCAAAGGAGAGGCTGGAAGGGGACATAGCGCCAAAGCCAGAACATCTGAAATGATGCTAACTTGTCCTTCATTTCTTTCCTGCAACCTCTACTCACTCCCAGGCCTCCCGGGCCTGAGTCCACCCTCTGTTGCTGGAAGCATTACCTTAGCTACAGCCATGCCTTGGGCAGAGGGGACAAAATGTCCTCAAAGCATGTCTCCCTGTTGCAGTCTGTCACAGGGATGGAGGAGGTGGCTTTCCTACTGCGGAGGTGGGGGGACTGCTGTTGTGGGAAGCTATTTTAGGGCTGCTGATGGACGTGTGTGAATTCTGTTTGCCACACACGAATCCAGTTTCCCTGAACACTGGAACAGTCAGAAGGGTTCAGAGCACTGAAGGACAATAGGGGTGGTCTGGGAATACTGGCAAGCCTCCATGGGCTCTGGCCAGATATTTCTGGAAGGCATTCTGATTTCCCTGCAGTGTGAATGGCATCTGTGATTATAAGTGGAGCAGTGGTGTGGATAATCCAAAGCAGCGGAAAATTGAAATCTGGATCAAGTGAAGAGCCTGAGACAATAGCCTGGGCTTAGCGCTGAGAGGCAGCGGAGGCTGCTGTCCAAGATCGGCAGCCCTTTGCAGAGAACTCACAGAGTAAGGGAGACAGTCACAGGAGGCAAGACAGTGTTCCCTGGGTTTTTTGCTTTTGTTTTTCAAATAGGATGCACCAAAACAGATCTTGCTTTGCTTGGGCTTGGCAGAGAAGAGGGTCCTCACCTAACCAGTCCTCACCTCCAAATATAACAGCAAGGGCTAGAAAGGTCTAGTAACAGGGGTGCATGGGGAATGGGATGCACGAGAACAGGGGTACATTGGGAGCCGGGTACACTAGGAACAGGGGTGCACAAGGAATAGGGGTGCACAAGGAACGGGGTGCAAGCTTCACATTTTCTCTCCCGGTGCTGAGGATGGTGGTCTTGTTTTTTCTTGGTGATTGTATTTTCCAGCTGTCTAAGAAGAAAGGGTGGACAGCCTGGTCTCTAGCGACTGTCTCCCTCGGGGCTGCTGCTCAGGGAATAAAATAGGCTGGTATGTTTTTGATGATCTGCTATATAGGTACAGGGCTCAACTGAGTGACACCCAATGTCCAGGTTGCTTTAGCTGCAAAAATATGATCTGTAATCCATCCATCACATGTCTCTTCCTTCCTTCTTTCCTTTCTTCCTCCTCCTTTCCTATTTCCTTCTTGTTCTCCCTTTCTCCTTTCCTATCCATACACCGACAATCCATCCATTTATCTTTCTCCATCCATCCATCCATCCATCCATCCATCCATCCATCCCTGGCTCCCTCCCTCCTTTTCTTCCCTGTTTTCTCCCTTCTTTTCAGTCAGTTCATCCATACCCATCTCCATGCATTCCTTTGCTCACTCACACAATGGTTGAGCAAACACCTATGGGGCATCTCCTACAGTCCCAGGCATGCTCTAGAAACTGAGGCTGGATTAGTAAGCAAGTGAACTTACATGTTAGTAGGAGGAAACAGACAATGGCCAATAAAAACAAATAGGTACACTATATATTCTGCTTGAAGGTGATAAATGGCTTGGACACTAAGGCAGAAGAGAGCATGCTGGGATCTTGATGGGGAAAGGCATTCAGAGTCTGCAGGCCAAGTAGCCATGCCCCAGTGCAGGGCAGGGAGTGCAACACTCACTTTTAGGAGGAACTGCTCCCTTTCGCTTTTGATCTGCTGTTCCATCTCCTCGTAGAGATGCTGGATTTCTTCATCATAAGCCGCGATTTTCCTAGAAGTGGCAAAAGGAGAAGTGACAGGGTCCTCCCCAAGATCCACTTACCACACAGCTGTAGTTCCCGGAGATGAGTCCCTGGGGCTGTGGATGGCTGAGGGACTATCTACATCAGGCCAGGCCAGGCTTCAGAATCAGTTCTTCAGAGCTGACTAACCAGACAAGGCTGCAGCTCACAGAGGCCAGCCACTAAAAGGCATCATGGGTCCTCTCCTGTCTTCCAACCACTGCAGGACCACCCATGTGCTCCCTAGTGAAGCTGCCCTGGCTCTCTTCCTGGACTCTGCTTCACTCCAGCACTGAGCCCTGGTCTCCTGCACTCTCCATCCCTTCTGCCTCTGATGCCTGTGTAGGTCTGGAATCACACCCTGTAGGGGTTCCTTGCTGTTCAGTGTCTTGGTGTATCCCATTTCCAGTTTGGATGCACTCTCTGCTTCTCTACGTCAACCCTGACACTGTACAACAGAGGACCCTAGTGCGAGTGTGAGCTCAAGTCCATGCCATTCACAAAGATTTCATGATGACAATGGCCTGCGGCAAAGGACAGGGCCTTGTGTCATTCCAGGCACAGGGCCACAGCTGCACAGTAGGAGACAGGTGGCTCTGGTTAACGGCTGGTAATGACACTGAGGTGACCTATTCCTGTTCTGTGTCTCAGCATCCTCTCCCCACTCCAAGACCCCACAGGACACGATCTGAGAAGTGTGATAAACACATGCCACTGTGCCTGGCTTTTTTTTTTTTTTTTTTTTTTTTTTAATGCGAGTTCTGAGGATGGAACTAAGGTCCTGGTGTTTTCAAGGCAAGCACTTCACCAACAGAGCTACCCTCCAGCCTATGGTAACTACATTTTCATATCTCTCTCTCTCTCTCTCTCTCTCTCTCTCTCTCTCTCTCTCTCTCTCTTCTCTCCTCCACTTCCCATACTTTCCCCATCTTGTAGAAAGAACTCCTTCTTGGTGTTGTGGCTGTCAAGAACCATTTTGATTGAATGTTAAAGCAGTCAAAATGCAAACACACAAAAAAAAAAAAAAAAAAAAAAAAAAAAAAAAAAACCATTTTGAATGTAATGCACACACACACACACACACACACACACACACACACATTGTCACTTGCCACTCTAAAGTCCAAGATGGCAAGCCCACTCTGACCTTCATGGGTGGGTACATTATTAATGGAGGAAACAGCCCTCCTTGTCAGCTCTAAGAAGTTACTGAGGGGACATCTGAACAAAATTTAAAGGATGGGAATATAACTATTCCCCTGACCTCTCCATCACTCTACCCTCACATCCCACATTCACTTGGGATTCTGATCTAGGGCCAGGCTTCCTCTACTGCCCCAGGCTTTGCCATGACCCAATCACTGCCTTTCCCTCTTCTGGGGAGAAGGGGCTTCACCACATGTGCATGTTAAGCAATGAGGATGAGCCATTTTGG
Source organism: Peromyscus leucopus (assembly GCF_004664715.2). Lineage (NCBI taxonomy): Eukaryota > Metazoa > Chordata > Mammalia > Rodentia > Cricetidae > Peromyscus > Peromyscus leucopus. The sequence continues at coordinate 143,624,501 of NC_051065.1, forward strand.
CTGGGGTCCTTCCAGCCTTCAGAAACTACACATTGGACTCAGAGCAAAGAACTGGAACGAGAGTCATGGTCAGGGTCATCATCTCAGACTCTGAATTCCAGTTCACAGCTCTCCTCCTGAGAGCCAGAGAAGCAATTGTATAGTGCATTCAGAGCACCCATGGCAGAAGATGCCAGTCCCTCCAGATCCACAGTCCAGGGCTGTCTGTGAATCTGCCCAGCATCCTAGCAATGTGAGGTTCCTCCAGGCAGGGTAAGACATCTCTCCTTGGAAATGAAAGATACGAGGGTTGTTGCTTTTTCTCTCAGCTAACCCATCACAACAGAAAGAAAATCATGGAGGGAAAGTAAGAAGAAAAGGACCGTGTTGTGAAATAGGGGCACCTCAAGGTCACGAGTAGACACAGTTCAAAGGAAGCGAGATGTTTTCTCTTCAGCCCTGAACCATCTTTATGTGCTTGAAACAGCCTAGACTCTGGATGGCAAACAGCGTCAAGAAAAACGTCAGGCAGCAAAATGCAACTATATAACTACCAAAGAACCAATAAAGTGGGACGAGAGCAACTTAAAAATGGATTTGGCTCTGCTAAAGCAATTCTAATTAGAGTCATTCATATAAGCTGTTTACCATCTACGCCTAATAACCATGCCGGGCATTAATTCTATGATACCATTAAATGTGTTATATTAATTTTGCTCTAAGTTTTACTTGATTAAACCAATACTCTTGATGCTTTCCCACGCTCACATGACAATTTGCTTGTCGTGAATTAACTTATTTTACAACCATTCTAAGATAAGTGAAATGAGAGCAGACGCAGTCTCTGCCTAGTACCCAATGCTAGCCCTCCTTTGCGAAAGCTGGCTCCACTGCAAAGAAGCCCTGGGGCCTTATTGGGCACCAGTGATGCTGGACCCGTCTGGACTACTCTGTGGACTTAAGGCTCCTGGGAGAACATACCAAGTTTCAGGCATGGGAACATGAAGGTGCTATTTTCAATAAGGTATCGCTAAGCCTGCTCAAGGGTCAGAGAGCCCTTATTCCAGAACAGGCTTGTCCCCTCAGTGAGACCTTGAGCAAGTACTCTGAGGTCCTCCCTTTCAAGTAGCTCCTGCCCTGACATTCTTTCCCCCCGCACTGTCAGGATGGACCAAGGAGAAAGTGAATGCAAAAAGCATCCAGGACCACAATGCCCTAATAAACATAATTATTTATTCTTGTAATTAGGATCAGGAGCCATGGGGCGAGGAGAGGAGGACGTGCTTACTTCACAGATGAAAGGGCTGGGTTTGGAAGAGCCCAGAGGCATCTGGAGATGAAGAAAAGGCTTTGCGGCTAAAAGCTCCCATCAGAAGAGTCTATCAGAGGCTCTGGCTGGGCACAGCCGTGGGAGCCTCACAGTAGCGGTGAGTGCTGTAGTGGCCAGAGACACCCCCAAAAGATCAGTGTGTGTCGATCAGCAGCCCAGCCAGGCATGCCATACTCTGCAGTCAAAGTAAGGGGTGACCTGTTGTGTCTGCTGACTCTGTGTGTCTTTGTCGCTGTGATTTCAAACCCACTCTTACTGTACAACACACACACACACACACACACACACACACACACACACAGACTTTGAAGTGTTCCGAGAGCATCCCCCCATCTTTCCAACCCTCTCTGACTGACGCCTTGTTGGAATGCCTAGGATACCTGTGCCTTCATTTGACCATTTTACGAGGGATTGTAAGTAGTCCTGATCTACGTGGGCTTCACTGGGGGCTCAGACAGTCTCTGTTAAGTTGTGGATGCCCGGACCTTTACATTAGCCATAATACAATAATATATCAACCTCTTGGACTCAAGAGGTTAATGCTGGAAACCTGTAACAACCCACTTTACATTTGGATATCAAACTCAGATGCTAACTGACCATAGTGAAAGAATACTAGATGCCAATGAATTGAAGAATTCTGGGGCTGGGAGCTTTGTCTCATCAACCACTTCTTTTTACTGGTGTTAGGTTCCTTTCCATGGGATTATAAAGATGGCCTAGCAGTTAAAAGCACTGCACCAATACCACCCTGGTTCACATGGCCTGCAACTCCAGTTCCTGAGGATCCAATTCCCAGCTTCTAGGGTACCTGTGTGAATGTGATGTACATGTGTGTGCACACATACATGAATAAAAATAATGAATCTTTAAAAGGTAGCCCATGCTGCTCTTTATAGCAGTGGGTTAGAACACTCTCTGTGACCGGGGACTGGCCATCTTTATGAGCAGTTATGTCATCTTTGGAATATTCTGAGTCATGGAACTCTGTGTTCCCATGGCCGTGCCCTTCTACATAAAAGCCCTCCATAAAGTTGAGATCGGCTTCAAGTTCAGGGGATGCCTTGGATCAGGACACGCCTTTCTCTTCCTCCCACATTGTTTTACGTAAAGTTTATTTTGTAAGCCTCCCACCCCCAGGCTTCTTTGAAGAGACTGAATACTCTCACCAGGCCACCGGAGCCCCAGACCCAAATGCCCAATGCATGAGTGTAATGTGTACAGAGTGCAGCTGACTATTGCCTCTCTTGTTCTAGAAGGTGCGCATATCTAGTCATGCAGCAGAAAAATCTACATTAGCTTTGATTGGCAGCCACACGACAATTGGTGGATTTTGTCACTTAAAACTTCCAAACGCTATGTGATGTTTTCCCTACAAAGACGGGGCTGTTAAATCCTGCCTCGCCTGCCTCTGCCTCTGTGCTCTGGACACAGGAGAATACCCTAAGTGTCATTCTGTTAGATGCTGTGTTTGCTGGCATTATGTTAATGATCCCATTTGGCCATCCGGTGTACTCAGTGACCTTCTATGTTTTATTGACATTACACATTTAGCTCCTGCTCAGAATATAAGCTAAACTATCCATGATACTTGTTTTAATAATTTAATTTACCTGAGAGTTGTTTTAATAACTAAATTTGTTTCTTTGATGATTTCATGTATCTATGTAATGCATTGATTACTTTCACTTCCTCCCTGTTTCTTAGCTCCCTCCCACCCCTGTCAAGATTTTGTGGGTTGTTTATTTACTGTGTGTGTGTGTGTGGTGGCATTGGGACTTAACCCAGGTTTTTGCACATCCTGCAGAAGTACCCTACTGCCAAGCTGTACCCTAACCTCAGAAGAATGTTTTTTAAGCTATACCAACTTTTTATTTCTTGTCTTATGGTGTTATAGTAAAAGAATCTAGAATATATTGGGAAAGTGTTTATGGTTTGGAATCTATTAACCTTTGTCTGTAGCCAAAAACATTATTAATTTTTTATAACTTCCGTGAGAAGAATACACATTCTCTTTTTAAGGTACATGAGTCTACATTTACTTCTTCAGCTTGCTGCTAGATGGTTGGAAAATGCTCCCCTCCTCTTACCGCTTGCCTTTAATGCATTTTTGCCTGACTAACGTGTCAAATCTGAGATGTTTCTCAGCTTTGAAAAGTCTATTTTTTAAATGTAATTTTCTTTGTTTTTTCCAAAAGTTCCTTTCTGTATACATTACTGCTGTGTTACTTGGTGCATGAAGGTTTATATATATTTAGAATTTTGTGGGCGCGCACACTTGCCCCCCTCCCCGTGTGTGTATTGTTTGTTTATTTGTTTGTTTTGAGACAGTGTCTTGCTGTGTAGCCCAGGCTGGCCTCATATTCAGGACTGTCCTCCTACTTTAGCCTCCCAAGTGCTGAACCCTCTTTCTGGGTGGAATTTTATATTGCTATAGAGTAGAGCTTCTTACCTTCCTCTATTTATGCTTCTAAGACGGTAGTAGTAAGTGGTCATAACTAGCTGACAGCTGGTCTCCTAACCATTCCCAAGGCACTCCCTGCTCCACTCAGTCCCCAGCGATGTCCGATTGTCCTGTTCTCTTGATATCTGCTGCTAGTCATTTAAGCCACAGGAGGAGGGGGAGCGGAGAGGACAGGAAAGGGGGACAGGAATTCTCAGCGAGACCAAAGGAAGTGGTGTGGTGAGGTAGCCACTCAGAGTCAGCAGCAGCCGTGAGCACTAACACGTATCCTCCCTTTTAAAACTCCCTGTGATGGCTAGATAGTGCCACGGAAGGCACCGTGATAGCCCAGGTGAGAACCCAGCTGCTGAGACAGCTGTGCTCACATTGCGGTTCACTAGACCAACACCTGGGAGGCCTGGTTCTGACATTTAAAAGTTTTCTGGCCTTGGCCAAATCACATCACACCAGTAATCCCCAAGCTTATACATCTGAGAATGAAGTTGTGACAGTTAATGTTGCGGTTAAAGATGTTGCCTGTGAAAAATACCTAGAACAAGCAGCAGACAGAATGCAGTTAATAAATTCTAGTTTAATAAAGTCTCTGGGGCCCCCATTTGAGAGTCGCTACTCCACACTCTTTAAACATCAACCAGGGGCAAGTAGAAACGGGATGAAGAGGACGCGTGGGGGAGTGGTAAGTCCCTGAGAGGTGGATAAAAGCTGACGGGGTAAATATTCGGAGTTCACATCACCTCCAACATCACAGCGCCGACTAAGCCTTTCTTAAAGTACTGCTACGGGTAGGAGCAACTCAGATTTCAGCTCTGCTCTGCACCCAGGGACTAGACTCTCAGAACACCAGGTCCAAAGCCACTGGGGTACCGAGAGGATGGGCTGGGAAGAAGAGGCCACCATTCACCAAAGAAATCCCATAGTCTCTTCATGGGCTCTGGCCCACAGTCACTCTGTGACCTTAGAGCCCTGGCCAGAAGTGGAGGGAGCTGCCTGTTCTGCTGGTGGGGAGGGTGGCAGAATTTCCTGACTGAGCCTAGGAAAGATAAACAGGTAGACGGAGTCCTTGTTACATACTGATGATGCTGCAAGATCAGCGAAGGGTCCGAAAGAATGAGTCCTATGAAGCCAGGATGGAAATCCCAATTTTAAGTCAGAGGATAACGTATTACACGAGATGTCTCACTGTGGCAGATATTCCCTCCTGCAGGATCACCACTGGTGCTGTGTGTGTGTGTGTGTGTGTGTGTGTGTGTGTGTGTGTGTATAAGTGTGTATGTCTGTGTGTATCTATGTGTATGTCTGTGTGTATCTATGTGTATGTCTGTCGGTCTGTATCAGTGGGAGGTATATGCATGTGTTTCTCTGTATGTGTGTCTGTGTGTATGAGTGTGTATTTATGTGTATAGCTGTGTATATGTATAGCTGTGTGTATGAGTGTGTATGTCTGTATGTATCTGTGTGCATGTGTGTATGTGTGTGTGTGAGAGAGAGAGAGTATGGGTATGTACATGTATGTTTCTCTGTGTCTGTGTGTCTGTGTATGTATTTCTGTGAGTATGCATGTACATTTGTGTACATATCTGTGTCTGTGTGTGTGATATTAGGCAAATGAGCACTAAGGATGGGTTATGTGAGAAGGAAGTGAAGAACCCCAGACTTTAGGGTAAGTTCCAGGCTTAGGGCTGACAGGCCTTTCTAGGATCATTTGTAAGAACTCAAAGGTGAGGTGTGGTTAGCAATAACTCATCCTGCCAGCCTCCCACGGGGACTGTGAAACTTAATTAACCTTCACAAAGTGCTTTGCACCTCGAAGATGAAGGTGCTACATGAAGAAAAGCATTAGCACTCAGTGCCGTGGGGGCTCCAGGTAGCAGCCTGCAGGTCCAGGCTCCCTACCACAGACACTGCAGAAGCAGTTCAAAGACCTCCCATGTTCCTGCCCCCTTTCTCCTCAGCCTTTACTCAAAGGTGCTGGGGATTTTGAAAGGTCCCTGAAGCCATTTAGTCCACCAGCTGAGTTTCTTCTAGGTAAGGGTGTACTGAAACCATCCAAAGACTGAACAGCTTCTGCCTTTTCTAAGTGAAGGCATGGCGCTGACCTTGGAGAGAAGATGTAGCTATGCTCTGCATTTTGGACACACCGCATCAGGAGCTTGAACTCCAGGCAGTCCCAGAATGAGCTCCTGGCCTGGGAAGGCTGTCATTCTGACCTCATGTCTCTCTAGGAGTGGGCATGGCTTGGGCTCCTGGTTTGCAGACTGGAGACGTGGGCAGGAGCTCCCGGGGAGTGTATGTGGCCAGCATGATGTCTCAGCGGGTAAAAACACGATTCACAAGCCTGATGACCTGAGTTCAATCCTGTGAGGAAACCCACGGAGGAAACAGAAAAGTGGTTCCTGGAAGTTGTCTTCACACACGCACACACGCACGCACGCACGCACGCACGCACGCACGCACGCACGCGCTGTGGCACATAGCTGCTCTCCCTAAATAAAAATAATTGAAAACATTTTTTAAGGGCGCTCATGTATTTCCAACCCAATCTGTTTCCACTTGCATGTGAGGAAATTTACTCAGAACAGGGGAATGCGCAGGTGAACAGGTGAGCAAGGGTCAGAGTAAAAAGAAGCCAGGCTTTGACTCGACTCCGGGCAGGGACAAGGGAGGCAGCATGGCTCCCCACTGCCCACCACCACCCTGTGATGCTTCCTGCAAGCAGCCTCAGGTGTGAAAGTGATAATGCACATTTGCAACTAGAATCGTCAGCATTCCCAAATCGCCTGGAATCTGGCCGGTGGGAAGTGCAGGAAAGAGTGAGGTGTGGAGACCCACTGTATTGCAGGACACGTGATGGACAGAAGGTGGGAGGACCTTGATGCCCCTCCCCATGTACCCCTCAATGCACCACCCACTGCAGGGTGAGGACCTTCAGCTGGAGAACTCCTGAGTTAAAAATACAAGGAAGCAGGTCCTGCTGCAGCCAGCTTTGTGTTTGGAGACTCACCACCGCCCCCTAGCGTCTTTGTCAGGTAACTGCAGTCTCTGAACAGCAAACAAAAAAACCTGCTTAAGGTTTTTCACTGTCCTTGAGGCTGGCCTCTGTGTAATAGAGTACAGATGAACAGAAGGGAAGTGTAAGAGTATAGAAAGTTCTGCAAAGGGGTGGGATTGACAGTGGATTCCAACAGAGATGGCTTCTTACTAACTGATGCTGCCTCCTGTATAAATCACCTCTGCAGCATTACTTCATCCCAACAAACAAACCACTTTTCATGGGGCGGGTCTGCCAGTCACGGCTGCGGCTGCGGTATGCACAGAGTGCAAACGGTCACCACCTTTCAACTTGCTCACCGGGCAATGTCCACAATGTGTCTCTGCCTCAGATCACATTATGCTCATAAAGCTCCTGCATTTGATTAAGCCGGGCATCACCAAGAATCCCCTACCACAGCCAATGCACATGACCAGACTGGCAGCTTAGAAGGGCAGCTTAGGTAACAGCTTTTGTGGGCTGGAAATAAAAAGAAACTAGCAGTCTCCGAGGGCCATGGAACGACAAAGCTATCTGAAGCTGCGTGAATTCAGACCGATTTTTTTTATATCTGTGATTTTGTGTGTGTGCAGGAGGAGAGGGTGGGCTTCGGCTTTTGTGGATTCCTTCTGGAAGAACAAATTGGAATAACATGTCTCAATGTGTGATCTGCATCCCACCTGTTCCACAGTCACCTGGATGCACTGCCGCACCCATTCCCAGGCCATCGCTGGGACCCACAGGTTTAGTCCTCCTGGGAGAAGGGCTTAGGATTCTGTGATTCACTCTATGTCCTCTGCTGATTCCAACACAAGCGAACATTTGAGAGCCACCAACTGAGGCCTTCCAGAAGGCAGTGAGCACCTGTGGCATGCAAGGGCCACCTGCCATGTGCAAAACACATTGTTATTCTATTTGGAGTCAAGGCCAAGGGCATGCTGGCTTCCTCCCCTGCTGAAGTTTTCCTGCTTCTAGAGCTGCGACCAGGGAAGATGGTGATTGGAGGATGAGTACTGGAGGCTCCAGTCCTGGGGTGCCTGGCCTGCTGTGTAATACAGGCTATCCCTGTCATGGCCCCTTCTTGAAGTCTGAAGAGGCCACAAAGTGAGCCTGGGTAGATGAGGAACTGAGACCAAGGACAGTGGGCTTAGGGCAGATAGGGAGGCCATCAAATACAAATACACAAGTGTGGTCTTCCATGGACACAAAGTAGGAAGCCAGGCCAGCATTTCAAGGCCATGTAACTACGGGTGCTGGACCCAGACTGGCAGGTCAGCCTTGCTGGCCTCTGATCTTCAGGAAGCCTTAGGCCCTCCCCCACCAGGTAAAATATGACATATTCTCAGGCTGATTTTTAAAGACAAAATAAAACATAGACTTCTTTCCCACCGTCAAGTAAACTAGACAGCCTGAGGTAGGATCCTGGCATCACCATGATTCACAAGACCCATCTGAATCCATGGAGCTCCGCATAGCTTCATTGTTCCATGTCCTTTAGAGACTGCTAGCTTCTTTTTGTTTCCAGAAAAGGGTGAGTACTGAGAATCCTTTCCATGGCCAAGAACTTCCTAAGTCTGGCATCCAGAAATTCTTCCATGCATCTAACAACCTATAACTCTTGCTATGGTGTGGGTATGAAATGTCCCCACAGGTTCATGGGTTTGAAACCTTGGTCCCTGGCTGGGAGCACTAAGTAAGTCCTTTAGGAGACGAGGCCTTAGTGGAAGTGGATGTCTAGGAGATGAGCCTTAGGGTTACAGCCTTACTTGTTTTGGATTTGTCTCTTTCTCTCCCCCACTCCTTCCCTCCCTACCCCCCATGTATGTGACCCCCCTGCCGTGTGTGTGTGTGTGTGTGTGTGTGTGTGTGTGTGTGTGTGTGTGTTTCTGGTCTACTGAGATGAGAGTAAGCCATTGCACACTTACTCAAAGCCATGCTCAGCCATTCCTTTCCAATTACATTCCAACCGTGAGCCTAAATCAGTCTCTCCTCCCTGATGTCACCTGCTTCTTGCCAGGTAACTAGTGCACCCCTTATGCTAAAATGCACAGTTCCCTCCATTTCAGAGGATTTAGGTATCATGTAGGTATCCGCTGAGGCATCATGGTACATCCGCATCCTCAGAGCAAAGCAAGGCTCAGAGGGAGCAGTTCTTATTGAACACTGGCCAGAGGCCATGGGCTCCAGCCCGGCTCTTGCATTTCACCCAGCCTCATGGGGGCTGATGTTACTTCCCAATGGACATGCAAATACAGTAGGAGATCGATGCTTCCAGACACATCTCCTCCTATTTCGATCATATCCATGGCAACAATGGTAGGCAGGCCCTGGTTCTTTCTGACAACCCCCTGGCACACTCTGGGGTTGGTCTCTGAAGTCAATGCTTTCCTGAGCATCCCCCTTCTTCCAGGGGCATCCTCTCCCTCCCATAACCTGGGAATGGATGGGAGGTGGAAATGGACACTTTCCATTGACTGTAGCAAAGCTGCATCCCAGGGTCTCCAGTCCAGCCTGTGGAGCTGAGAACAGGGAATGTGTGCCTCAACTAACCAGAGGGAGACCTGCCTGCCCCAGGAGTCAGCCCATGGGCCCCACAGGAGAAGAAGCAGGCTGTGAAGCCTGCAAAGAAAAGAAACAGAAGCCGTCTATACCTGCGGCCATACTGCCCCAAGCTCCGGTGGGGGTTTCCTGGACAATGTTGGGCAGATTTTTTTCAAATCTGCCTAGTCAAAGTGACCATTGGCTACTCAGGGATGGTGACTAACTCAGAGCCTGGCATAGAGGAAGCACTAATTAAATGCTAACTGGTAACACCTATCAGTCAGTCTGGGGCCGGGGTGGGGGGTGGGGGTGGGGCGGGGACACAGCAGCCATGACTTGTTTCTGTCACTTCCAGCCTCTGTGACAGGTGATTATTTCCGATGGAATTGAAATGTCACACCTGTCCTGAGCTGGAGTCTGGCAGAGCTGGAAACATTCTGGCAGCTCGGCAGGATGCACGGTCCCAGGATGCTCTGGTTCCAGCCTGCTTTCTGAAGCCCTTCTCGTCCCTAAGCCTGCTTCCTTCTCCGAAGCTTGGACACATCCTCCCCTAACAGGTCCCAAGCTTGAAACCTCACCTTGTGCCATCTGCAGAGAGACCATTTAAGAGTTCAACACCCGATTTCTAGTTCCTTGTTTGATTTCTGAGCTGCCAAGGTCATGGATCACGTGGCGCTTTGCAGACCATTTGGCTCACTGACAAGGCATGACCAATTTTTTAATAGAATAATGAGACTTTTATAAGTCTCTAATAGAAAATCGCATTGTCCCATGAAACATGAGCATGAGCTGGCTTACAAAACTTGGCCTTCAGTCGTACACACAAATAAGTGGGCAAAGGCTGCAAAGAAAATGCATTTCTTCTTCTCGTAGGTCACAATCACAAAAGGTCTGAAAAACACTCAACCCATTCACACATGTTGTCAACAAAAAAAGCCCATGCACAGAGAGATAAAGCAAGTAGCTTTTAGTCACACAGCTTGTAAGTGGCCCGACCTGGGCCAGAACTCCAGTTCTTCCGCTGGGCTGTGTTCTTCTACTCCCTACTATCTGAAGCTCCCTGGTTCTGCAGCCAGAGGGTCCCCCTGGGTGAGATTGGCAGACAGCACAGAGCCCTCCCTGCCACCACCATCCTCCCCCAGGAGCTGGCCACGATCAGCCTCAGCCAGAAAGACTATGGACAGAGGATGGCCAAGAAGGGGATGAGATGGATTTGAACATATGGCCGAGAGTGTCCTCGACTTTCATCTCAAGAATGTTAAAAGCAATTACTAAATTAAGGCCCGAGCATTTCCTGCGGCCACTCTCAGATGGATGCGAGGCTAAGAGGCTTTGCCTGGCAGGGATTGCCGTTTCTTGCAGGAGTGGGGCCAGCAGAGGCCCTGTCTGTGAAAGCACAAGCCAGGCAGGCCAACTGCCCCTCCATCAGGAAGCAATCTCCTCCTTAGGGAACAAAAAGACCGCCTCCTGTGTGCGAGGGGCCACCTGTTCTTGCTGTGGCTCCACTCAATTAAGCCATCAGTGCTGGGGTCAGGAAGGAAACCAATCCTTGCCCCTCACTTTCCAGATGTGAAAAAAATAGAGGTTCAAAGAGGCCAAGAGACATGAGCAAGGTACCAGCCAGCTGGTTGCCAAGCCCTGCAGGGCTCACCCCAGATATCCTGGCTACCAGCCCCTGTGTCTCAGGTACACACAATGCTCACGGGCGTCACGTCAAGATGCAGCCTTGCAATGGCACATCTGGAATACACTTCACTTAGGATGATGGCAAAACTCAGACTTCCTCTTTCAGCCAGACAAATTCCCAAATGGACCGAGATACAGCGGACAACAGCTATTATTCTCTTGACATTTACAGTGTTCAAATACAAGTGTGGTCCCATTGGCACATCCAGCTCTGCGAGATAGATACTGCTACCATGTCTGTCTTAGAGGTAAGGAAGCTGAGACTCAAGAGAGGTTAAGTAATGTGGTATATGTTGCACAGCACAAGAGGCAGAATCAAGATTCAAGCTGCTTCTGACTGATTCCAAGTTGCCTCCCATCCCTTCCCTCTCAAGCCTTGTAGGCTGCCCTGAAGTGCTAGAAACAATCTTTCAGGTGTCTACCTAGGTATCCTTCTGCATGACTTAGTCTCAGTCTTACCGGAGCAGCATTCTATAGGCTTTCCCCTAGACCTAACTCTTCTCTCGGCAAGTTATTTTGAGAGTTAGCTTGGGAAAGCACCAGAGAAAAAGGTGTGGCGTAGTATGTAGACTGCAATCTACCCAGCAGCACACACTCAATGAGGAGCCTGTGGGCTTCCTCTGGGGTATTTCAGCCCGGCTCCTCTGTAACTCTGGGGAAGAAGCATGTCACTGGGCAGGTGCCCAGCAAGAGGGAGGGCTCAATGGGGTGTCACAGAGAATGTCAGTCAATCTGGGCTCAAACAAGAGTGCACAGGGCTGTGAGGTGTTCTATTAGGGTGCATGCCAGCTCTGCCTGCTCTGCCTTGGGTCTCTCAGCCTCCCCTTTAGGGTGATTGACCACCCTTCATTACACCACAGTCAATGCCGTGTTTCCAAATGCCAGCTCACTGTGTGGACACATGTTACATGACCAGGAGCCAGGAGAGCATCCTGAGCATAGGTTAGTTCTCGGAGGGGATCCGATCCATCTCTGTTCTGATGCATCTGCCTCTGCTGACCCTTGGTTGGCAGCAGGTCCTTGGGGGTCTTCGTCCTGTCTTCTTACAGACTATCAGTGGCTTAGCAACCACTGAGAGACGAGGCTACAATGGGGGAAGGCTCTTCACCCCCTTACAGATATACTGGCTCCACAAAGCAAGGGATACCGGGAGCTGGGGGAGGCCCAGAATACTAGGGCTTTACTGTCTACAGGCTAGGTAGGGTGTTCTTCCTTCCTGTCCAGGGCTCTGGGCTATCTACCTCTGAATCCTGCCTCCACCACTTACAAGCTGTGCATTCTTGGGCATGTCACTTTCTGGGTTTTATTTTCTCATCTGTAAATGTGGGTAACAGTGGATAGTCCCTATCAAATGAGATAATGAACATAAAGTATTTAACACAGCTTCTAGTAAACAGAGGGTGCTTAGTAAGGGTGAGCTGGGACTGAAAAGCAGACATACCAGGCTGGCCACAGCACTCTGACCCCCTTTGGGAGACAGTGACAAAGACGCATCCTATAGTGAGCCCATAAGAGAGAGAGAGGAAAAAGTGCACACCCCGTAGAAATGGGCACCTACTTTCTGAGGGCACACTCCAGCTCATTCTTCTGCTTATGGGCTTCTTGGAGCTGAGCGAAGATTGTGGTGAGGAGGTCTTCGAAGTTGGACAGTAAGTGGGGTTCGTCCTTCTTCAGCTGCAGCCACAGCTGCCTGACATCACTTTCACTGGGAGGGAAGGGGAGACATTAATGGGGAGTGAGTGAACGAGGTTCTGGGGGAAATACAGCGGTTCCAGCCAGGGGAGTGAACAGCTGGAAACATCATTCCAATCACCTTCAAAATAGCAACAGCAAGAGTTCACGGCACACCGTGTTTTCTGCACCCTGCCTGCCTCCATCCTCACTATGACCTGGGAGGCAGGTGTGGCGTGCTAGAGACCATTCCCTGGGACGAGAACAGGCTCACGCCCAGCAGCATGACTCCTGTGCTGATCCCTCACTGTGCTGCTTCCCTCCTCTGTGATGCTCATGACTGATTGGACACATCACACTTGCACGGCAATGTGCTTGCCTGTATCTCAATAGTGAGAAGAGATTGCAGGCAGTCAGTAAGGCCAACAAGGAGAGCTGGAGGAGAGAGACTGTCACCTCTGGGAAGGATGTCCTCACGCTGAGAGTGGACATGCTGTCTTATGGATGGTAGAATGTAATTGTCACCACTGGGAAAGGAGGCAGATGCGCAGCACCCCACTGGGGCCGGGTGGCACTGGGAGTGACTGGCGGGGGAAAGAGTGAATCTGAAGGATGTGGAGACACAGACAGACAAGCAGAAAGTCAGACTCTGCAGGGAAGAGGTCAGTGACAGGTTACGAGAATCACGAGAAACAGGCATGTGGGGGGTGAATACACACCCAAAGGAGCAGCAGAGGGAGAGATGGGCCATGATGACCCTGTTGTAAAGAGGGGAATGGGGAGCTGCATGTGGGGGCCTCACTCTCTCTCTTTCTGCACTTAGATATCTACAGCTGTGACTGGAGTACGAGAAGCACCAATCTGACTCATCCCCATTAAATCCTAAAGTCAATATGACCAGAGGGCAGGGCCAGGCACTCCCAGGATAAAGGAGAAAATCCTTCAGACCAGTGTAAACACCTTATTTGAGAAGCTTTGCTCAGAAGGGATGTTGGGTCGGATCATGTCAGTAGTGTTCTCATGGCACAGATAGTATCCAACAGAAACAACTACTGCTGACTGAATCTACATCTGGTTAGGCTATGGTCATCACTGGCCCCTCTTCCTTCTCTCCTGCCTTCCCTCTGTCCTTCATTTCCACCTTTCTGGCTTCTAGCCTATTCAAATGTCTACCTGTTCATTGAGACTATCCAATCACCAGCCCACCCATCTACCCATCAGTCCTCCATCCGTGTCTTCTCTGCCATGGTGGACTGAAGCCCTTGGAAGCCACCAAAGTGGATCTTCCTTCCCTTATGTTATTGTCATTAGGCCACAGCAACATGAAAGAAATGAACTGAACACAGGCCAAATCTTTCAACTTGTGATGACAAGTCACAGCTCATTAATTAGCAAAATCATTCCACTAGACCTCCAAGAAAAGCCGGGTATCTGGGTGTCCACTTCTGGAAGCTACCTCTTGTGGGACCACCAAGCAGTGTAGGTTAGAGAGGTCCAAGGAGGTCAACCAGTCCACCTCTCTGCTTCTAGAATAACCCACAAGCCCTCTGTTGAGCAATAGACAGCTCTGAAGCCATTCCAACCTGCCATGCTTCTTGTCTGTGGCTATGTTATCATGAACAGGCCCCCACAGGCTACAGGGTGAGCCTATGTCAGTGAGGATGGGGACTGTCATTGTCTTCTCTGTTGGCCTTTATAGGCCATTCTAGAAACCATCTTTCAGGCATAACATTTTATCTCAGTTCTACACAGGCATTTAACATGGTCCTCGGTGTTGTGGAATATTAATTATAGATGGGTTACATTTGTTTAATGATGCAAAGATGTGTTGCATTCTTTTATGTTGCATTTGTTTAACTCTGTGAAGCTGTGTTACTTTGCCTGTCTAAAACATCTGATTGGTCTAATAAAGAGCTGAATGGCCAATAGCAAGGCAGGAGAAAGGATAAGTAGGGATGGCCAGCAGAGAGAACAAATAGGAAGAGAAATCTGGGAAGAGAAGATGAAGGAACAAGAAAAGGAGGAAAGGAGGATGCAAGGGGCCAGTCACCCAGCTACACAGCCAGCCACAGAGTAAGAAGAAATGGAAAGATATATAGAAATAGAGAAAGATAAAAGCCCAGAGGCAAAAGTTAGATGGGATAATACAAGTTAAGAAAAGCTGGCTAGAAACAAGCCAAGCTAAGGCCGGGCATTGGTAAGAAAAAAATAAGACTCCATGTGATTTGAGAGCTGGGTGGTGGGCCCCCAAAGACCAAAAGAGTAAAAGAGTCAGAAGAGTAAGAAAACAACACCTCAGTGTGACATCTAGTGAGCACTGACTTGAGAGCCCTTCAGGAAGGTGCCTGGCGGTCCCTGCCATTTGTGACAGTGGCCAGCTCTTGGCACTGCCCTCTCCTTTCTCACAGCAGAAGGCTTTATGGAGTCCCTGGCAGTGGTACCTGGGCTCTGGCCTCGTGAAGCTGAGTCATGAGTCTGACTAATGAGCTTGCCCAGTGCCTGCCTATGTCCCTACCCTCTGTGTCCTGAGCATCACCCTGACCTTATTCACAGCCCACATTCCTGCCCTGCAGCTGGTGGCAAGTTTCACTTCCTACCCATCCTCCTCTACCAGCTAGACTCTCTCCTGGGCCTCGGCCTGGCTCCTTGATGCCTGGCACGCTCTTTTGTCGGCCTTTCTACCTCTGAGACTGAACTGGTCTGCTATGAGCAGTACATTTCTCTGCTGACCTTACTGGATCACTTTCCACCCTGGGCCCTTCTCTTCCTGAAGGCATGACTTTCCAGTCATTAAACCAGTCCCACCCTACATGAACACACACTCAGGCCATCTCTGATGCAGGGCACTTTTCAGGGTGAGCAGACCCAAGGTCTTCAATGATGACAAGAAACAAGAAGAAGTGAGTATGGTGGCGAGCATGGGAGAGAGGTGAGCAGAAATGCATGGGGTCCAGCATAGACTTACTCTTCCAAAACCTTCTGGGCTCCAAGTTTATCCATCAGCATCTGGAACTGTGCTTCCTCATCGTGGTCCATGTCTTCCACATCCTCGCCCCCTCTAGACTGATACACCTTCTCCTCTAGGAGCTGGGCCACCTGCTTGCCAGTTTCCTTCTCACTTTGGCTATTTTGACCGAAGAAGAAGTGACCTAGGAGAGTAGTTGGCAAGAACTTGAATCAGACATCCTCAGCCCAGGGAGGACTTGGCTTCCTCTTTTCCTGGAAATCAAGCCGAGTTTGCCCTAGAGAAGCAAAAGGGGGTCCCTCTATAGCAAAGATCCATGGTCACTGAATCTGGAGATTGTGTTCTTTGATCTTCCATTTGCATTCTGTCAGAGATGGGAGAGCCTGGAGACAGTGCCAGGGAAGCAGACTGGCTCCTCAGAGGATCTCTAAATATTAGGTGTAGAGCATGTGTCTTTGGAGGATGCAGCTCAGTGGTAGAGCATTTGCCTAGCATAACCAAGGCCCTGGATTCAATCCCAAGTACTATCACCAAAGAAAAACAATAAGGAAAAAAAGCACATCTTCTCCTGTTTGGGTATTAAGTGGTAAGGTTGTGCCCTCCATCCCTCTCCAGAAGCCTGTCTTGCCATGCCCATCATCAGCACCACCACACATGTATAGGCAACTTTCTCTATATTCATGCTGGCTGGCATGACAGCAATGTGTCCCACCCTCTCAAGTCAATGGAAAGCTCCAGGAGATCAGGAAAGGCATCGGATATGCCTGAGGAAATTACACAGCCCTTTGCAGGAGGCAGAGAGATGGAGAAATTGGCCTACTGGTTCATCTCATCTAGAGGTAGGATCTGGATTCTTAATCATACTCCCAGATCTTAGCTCTCTTTCCTGCTAGTGACCTTGAGCCTGACTGTGCTATTCAAACCTAGAAATTTCTCAGGTAGCTGCTGCCTCTCAGCGGGACTTAGGTTGAGCTGTCCTGTTATCACACACCTTTGCTTGCTTATTTTGTCTATCAAGGCAGGAAAGATGGGTGAAAATCCTGGCACAGCTTCCTGCTGATGCCAAACCTGCCCGAGCTCCCATGTGGGGGCCCTGGCAGGGACAGTACAGGGCCACAGAGGATACCATGGTATGAACAGTCAAGGCAGGCGTGTGAAACGAGCCAAAAGTCTACTCCCCTCAACCTCTGGCTCTGTACCCCCAAAAGAAGAGCAGAAAAGCCCCAGAGAGAGTCCAAAATAGGCGGAGGGAACAGGAATATGTGTTACACAGCTGCACGGAGACTCCCAGCCCTGGGTCCCCAGCACCCACCAGAACTTACTAAATCCAGCGGTGAACTCCTCTGGGGTCAGAAAGCCATTGCCGTCAGCATCCAGGGCATCAAACACATGCTCCAGTTCTTCCAGACTTAGGGGTAGCTCCTGATGTAGCCTCTGAAAGCAATCCAGACCACACTGGTCAGCATGCTCATGGTCAGAGGGACCTAGAGCTGGGCTCAGGCCTGCAAAAGCCTTGAACATTGTCCTCTCTTCCATATTAGTGTGGAGACCCTTTGTTGGGTGCCAACTAATGGATCAGACAATTTTCTATATGATTTATAAAGAAACACATGTATGAGCGTTTCTATTTTCATTTAATTCTCATGATACCCCTTTGGGGTAGATATTATTATTCCCATTTTAAAGATGAAGTTTAAAGGTACATTGCCAGCCCCAGGGTCATACAGTCAAGGAGTCAAATTCAGATCTGACTTCCAAGCTGGTATTCCTAGCACTGTCAAGGACCAATGCTGTACGGAGCTGAATAGCTCTAGGGAGATTCTGGATGCAGTGTTCTGAAGCTAAGTGGCACCACAGATGCCTAGGACACAACATCTGTCATCTGGAAACCACTCAATCAAAGCAGGAGAGGGAGTAGGGCCTGGTGGCACAGGTCTGTAATCCTAGCTGCTTGGAAGGTTGAGGCAGGAGGATGCCAAGTTCAAGACTAGCCTGGGTAACTTGGCGAGACTGTGTTTCAAAATCAAAAGTAAAAAACAGGCTGAGGATGTAGCTGAATTGTAGAGAACTTACGTAGCCTGCATAAGGCCCCAGGTTTGACCCTTAGTAAATAGATAGATAGATAGATAGATAGATAGATAGATAGATAGATAGATAGATAGATAGATAGATAGATAGTAGTGGGAAGGACAGAGAGAGGGAGAGACAAAGGCTCATGGAGCCACTGTGTGCATCCTGGTCTTTTCCTCTGGGTACCCCCTTTCCTGAGCCATGCTACCTTCCCTATTATGTGGGTCTTTCCTAGTGGCAGCCTTCTGTCCCAGGTCCCCAATACTATTCTTGTAAGTAGCTGTGGACATATTTGGTTCCTTGGCTCTGAAGATGCCGGATAAGCCCCCTCCTAACTGCAAGTGAGCCCCACATACAGTGTCCCACTCTGATTTGAATGTGAAATGTCCCCCACAAGTTCAAGGGATTGAACGCTTAGTCCCTCAACGGATGGTGTTGTTATAGGAGGTTGTGGGGTCTAGCTGGGGAAGGGAGGTCACCGGGGAGGGCCCTGGAGGTTCAGAGCCTGCACCCACTGTCAGCATGAGGAATGAGGTAGCTGAGCTGTCCACACTTCCCTCTGGCATCTGTCTGTCTGGTGCGAAATGGCCCCAGGCCAGAGCAAGAGTCCTCCTGTACCTAACAATCCACCTCCGAGTGAGGATCCCCAAGAGACTTGTTAGCTCTCAGCCGGCCCTCCTTCTCCTCAGGAACCCAAGGGCCAGCTGCACGAACTTCTCCTGTGCGAGTGGCTGACAGCATGAGCCAGCACGCACAGGGCTTTGTAAGGAGGAAAGTGGACACACATGTGGACAGCTAGAGTCGGCAGGTGTGACAGCCCATGACACACCTGGAGGGAGCGCCTGGCTCACTGTCTTTTAGCTGATGAGCCATAAAGCATCATTTGGCTGGTCTGTGCATTAACGGTGGCATTTAGGACACATTACCAAGTGGGAAGGCAGGCTAATGGGAAAGCCATTTGGAAGAACTGAATTAAATATGGATGGGTTTTTCAAGAAAGGAAAAGAGAGGGAAAGCGTTTGCAAGGACTCTAGAAGCTCAACGGTATAGCGGACATCAACAGCCCATAAACCAGCTGTGGCAAGAACGCAGGGAGAGAATTCAGGGCGGGAGAGTGTTGGTTTTACAAGTAGGAAGCTTATTGGCTCCGCTGGAAATGAGAGATGTTTCCCCTGGAGGTAGGATGAAACCTCCTTGGCTCCCACCACAGTGGGATCCCAAGGCTTTCTTTGGGATTAGATTTCTTCCCTCCCTAGTCAGCCTCAGGTTGCTGGATCTGGCAGAACATTGATAGCTTCCACTAAACTTGAGCTGGAAAGATCAGGAAGGAAACTCTAGAGGTCAGTGGACCCTCAATCAGCCTTTCATCCTCTACACATGTGTGCACATGAACACACAGGCGCCACACCAAGTTTGCAGGTGGTGTGAACCAGGGAGGAGTCTCCAGACTCAAGCTCAGCCACCATCCCCAAGCGCGTGGTTACAGTTTCGCCCTTTCTCAAGTGACACTCACATAGGAGAAGAAGCTGGAGGAGAGCCATGTTTAAGGCCAGAAGTGCACACACCCTCTTCCTCTGGGTGTCCACAGCAGCCTGATCAGACCTGTTTCTTGCCTGTGGTATAGCTCAGCTATTCTGAGCATCATTAGGATAGCTGAAGCTGTATCTGTCTCCATCCCATGACAGACTGCCATGTGCTTGACTTTAGTAGGTTGATTGGTATAGACTGGGCCTTTTCAACGTCTGGGAATGGACCATTTCATTCTCAGGAGCAGTTGAGGGGGTCAAGGGGGTAGGGGAACAATGTAGCACCGGCCTATGTATGATACTCCTAATGCTAAACCTGTCACTGCCTGGTTTTGTATGGTCAGTGGAGTAAGAATGGCAAGGCCAGGTGTCATAACTAAGAATAAGCCTCTGTGTGTGATTTGGGAGCTGGGTGGTGGCCCCCCCCCCCCAGAAGGTCAAAGACCAACCAACAACATTTTGGCGTACCAACGTGGGGCTCGAATTTCCATAGTGCCTGAGACAGCTGGGAAAAAAAAAAAGTAAAAGAAAAAGAAAAGCTTTAAGAGGCGCTGCTAGAAGGGCAGAAGCTAAGTTAAAAAAAACACCTGTGGCAGCTCAGGTATTGGCACTCCATAGATAGGAAGGTTTAACGCAGTTCAGAACCTCCCACCAGGCTGCGAGCTTTAGGCCTGGCTTTCAGGACTGGAGAAGCCAGCAGAGCCAACTGAGAGCCTCCTGTGGAGCATTCAGGTGTAGGCTAGCAGTTTAAAGGTTTGCTCACATGGTCAAAGAAGGCTAAAAGATACGCAGTAAAAGAGGTCCAGATGGAAAACAAAAACAAAAACAAAAAACCCTCTCTGAACAGGTTATCGTGTTTAACAATGTGCGTAGGCTTAAGAATAAGGGTATAGTCATAGAAAGAAATGAACAGTTTAAAAATAATAATAAAGTCTTTAAAGAGAGAGTAAAAGTGATATAAAAGAAAAAAAGCCACGTAAGATGGGAAATACACAGGAAGTCTTGATCCTATATGTTTATTGTGCTGATTTTGAATTTTTTGATTATTAAAAAGCAAAAGACAGCTTCAAAGAGACCTGAATTGGAAGAGGGACTGTTGAAATAAATCAGCCTATATACTTTAGGAATGCCTTAACTTTTTTTTTTGTTTTTTGTTTTTTGTTTTTTTGATTATTTGTTTTTGTTTTTTTGTTTTTCGAGACAGGGTTTCTCTGTGTAGCTTTGCGCTTTTCCGGAACTCACTTTGTAGACCAGGCTGGCCTCGAACTCACAGAGATCCACCTGGCTCTGCCTCCCAAGTGCTGGGATTAAAGGCGTGCGCCACCACTGCCCGGCTAGGAATGCCTTAACTTTTTAAAAAGTCAAAAAATATAAATGAAATGAAATTGAATGAAAATCAAAAATGAAAATCAAAAATGCTTTGGAGATTGGTTCCAACAAGAGATGTGAGGCTGTGGATTCCTTCAGGGTTAATATTGATCAGGTTTGATCAGGCAAGACCTCCTGACATTTGACAGGTGATATCTATCGGTAAAGGTTACTGCTGGTCTTCCCAGGATGTGGTCATTATCTCAAAATTTTCTCTGGGACCCTAAAGGTACTTCGTCCACAGACAGCAGGAAGCAGTTTGGAGAACATGACCTCCACATTCCCAAGAGGGGTGTGGGAGGCTTTTGGTTATTTGGTGGGTTATGGAAGTTTGTTAACATTTAGGGGAATATAGTATATTGACACAAATTTAAAGTTATTTTTGTTACACTGTATACATGTTTCTACTCTTGTTTAAAGGATTTTTGTATATTGATAAAAATTTAAGATTATTTTTGTTATAACATATTGTATACATCTTTCTATTCTTGTTTAAGGTTATTGTACTTATGCAGTTCATTTAAATTTATAAGGCAAAATTCTAGTTTCTGAAAGCTGTTATTATAAACTGAATAAGATAATCAGGAAACATAGGTTAGTCATTTATAACAAATTTGTAGATATGTTAGGAATGCTTTTCAGATCATACAGAGATATTTTAGATAGATAGCTAGTCTTCGAACTTTTCAAAGACCTACAGAATATGGCATTTAAAATGTTTGCTAACATAAAATTTTCATGACAATGGCATTTAAAATGTTTGCTAACATAAAGTTTTCATGACAATGAATGAGACACATCTGCTCTTGGCAGCACCAATTTACTTCAGAGATGATGAGCATTGAAAAAACTCCCTATGGAGTTTGCTTTCATTGTGGCAAGGTTAGCCACTGGGCAAAGAAACTGCTCTTGCCTTTGACTACTGAGAATGTACTATGCAGACTGGACATGCAGGACACAGGAAAAAGAACTGTTGAACTTTGTCCAAATAAGGCAGGTTAGTCCTTCAAAATTTCTGCTTCGCAGAAGAGTCTGTCAGATATTCTGCAAGACATAGAGAAAAGTGACTGATGAACTTAGCCAATACAAGGCAGGACAGTCCTTCAAAATTCCACTTCACTAAAAAGTTTGCCAGATATTCTGGGCCTGTAGGCTGAAAATGGATGCCCCAACATTGCAGAGGAACTCTGGGTGACTCTCCAGGCAGCCAAATGTCTCTGTTGTTAGGTTATATTATATCCTTCTGGGTCTTTGATGAAGTTGAAGGCTAAATAGTTATGGTTGTAGTTTTCCTTAGTTATGATAGAAAGTAAATTAGGTGTAAAATTTTGGATTCACTAAGATAGAATAGATAATGCATTATTTTCTCTGAATATGCTAACTACAAATGGACAGAATATTGTAAATGTAATTTTTACTTGATAACTGTTTTTGTTTTATGTAGTTTTACTATGTTAAAATTAAAACCTTTATTTTTATTTAGACAAAAAAAGGAAATACAGAATATTATTTCAAGGTATTACTTTTGTTTATGCTGCATTTGTTTAACTCTGTGAAGCTGTGTTACTGTGCCTGTCTAAAACACCTGATGGTCTAATAAAGGACTGAACGGCCAATAGCGAGGCAGGAGAAAGGATAGGCGGGGCTGGCAGGTAGAGAGAATATATATAGGGAGAAATCTGGGAGGATAAAGGGAGGAGCCAGCCACACAGCAAGCCATGAAATAACAGTAAGATTTACAGAGAACAGGAGAAGCCCAGAGGCAAAAGGTAGATGGGATAATTTAAAATTAAGAAAAGCTGGCAAGAAACAAGCCAAGGCTGGGTATTTATAACTAAGAATAAGCCTCCCTGTGTGATTCATTTAGGAGCTGGGTGGTGAGCCCCCAAAAAAGACCAAAGACCAACCAACAACATAATGGCTTTTACATTTTTAAGTGGCTAGAAAAAAAAGGAAGTATCGTCCTATTTGATGAAGTTAATAAAATTGTCCTAGTAGAATAGTAGCTTTTTTTCTTATGCTAATACAAATGACAGAATATTGAAATGTAATTACTCTGAGCATGTATTACTATTTATTTAGACAAAAAAGGAATACAGAATATTATTTCAATTACTTTGTTTATGCTATTGTTTAACTCTGTGAAGCTTGTTACTGTGCCTGTCTAAAACACCTGATGGTCTATAAAGGACTGAACGGCCAATACGAGCAGGAGAAAGGATAGCGGGCTGGCAGTAGAGAAAATATATATAGGAGAAATCTGGGAGATAAAGGAGGAGCCACCACACAGCAAGCCATAAAATAACAGTAAGATTTACAGAACAGGAGAAGCCCAGAGGCAAAAGTTAGATGGGATAATTTAAATTAAGAAAGCTGGCAGAAACAAGCCAAGCTGGTATTATAACTAGAATAAGTCCCTGTTGATTCATTGGAGTGGTGGTGAGCCCCAAAAAAACAAAGACCAACCAACAACATAATGGCTTTTACATTTTTAAGTGGCTAGAAAAAAAAAAGGAAGAATCATAGTGACACACAAAAAATTACATAAAATTTAATTTTTTTTCAGTACTGAGACTTGAACCCATAGCCTTTTGAGATGCTAGATAAGTTCTAATATGAACTACATCCCCACCTCCTTTTAATTTTATGTTTGAGCAAGATCTCACTGAGTTACTCACTGGCTTTGAACCAACAATTCTGCCTCAGCCTCCTAAGTAACTGGGTTTACAGGTATGTGCCACCACACCCCATTTATGTAGATTTATGTGGTGTTAGAGATTAAACTTGGGGGTTCACCAATGCTAGCTAGACAAGCACTCTATCGGGGGTCACATCCTCAGACCCCTGTGGTATACTAAGTCCATCACGTGACTACCACCAGGTTCTATAGCCTTGTGGTAGAGGCAGGGAAGGCAAACAGCCCAACAGCAGGTAAGGGCCATCGAATGAACAGATACCAGGTTCCCCACACAGCATATGCTGGCAGCGGCTCCAGAGCAAAGGCCTTTTCTGGAAAGAGGTTACTTCTGACAGATGGCCCATGTGAAGCTCAAGGTGGGGACCCCTCTCACCTGCATGTCCGTCCTGGCGATGAAGCCCTTGCCTTCGGAGTCACATGTCTGGAAGAATTCCTGTGCTTTCCTCCACACAATACTCTGGTCTGGCACTTGCTCCTCCACCTCCAACCTGACCGGGTGGTCCGGCTGCTCCACACAGTTTCCACTTTTCTGCCATCCAGGGCCTGGTATCTGGGAGCTGGAGTCTCCCCTTTCCTTGGGGGTGGCCATCAGACCTGTGGATTTCTTTGTGGATTTTCAGAACCTGAACAGGGGAGATGGGAAAAAGAAGTGTGTGACCAGGGTGGAGCAAGACAGAAAAGGAGCAGGAAAGGAGAAAAACAGGTTCCAGAGCTGGTCACTAGCATGTCCTGACATCTCTTAGCAATGGACTCTTAATTATCAGGGCTCAGGACCAGTGGGATTTATAGGGAAAGCTGTTAGATCAGCCAGTCTGTCAAATGAGAGAGAATCAAGAGAAGGGAAGGAACACATGGAGATTGAAAGAAGATGAGCTAGAGGGTGCCCTACACTCTCCCAACTTAAGTAGCCACCCAACACCAAAGGAGACAAATGGATACCTGTGGGGTGTCTACCCACCAACCCCATAGTTCCCCAGAGTTTTCTTGAGTGCGAGCAGCAGGAAATATTAAATAGAAGAATTTATATTGCAGAGATAAACAAATAGAAAATAAAGGATAGCCTTGAGAGGGCCTGGAACCTTTTCCAATGGGCCCCCGACTGTCTCTGCCCCAGGGTTTTTACAGAGACGCCAAGGGGTGGAGCAAAAGACCTCCTCCCCCAGCACAGCCAAGTGCAGACCATCTCAGACACCTGCACTCAGGCCCGTGGTCCTGATCATCCTCTGTGTGGACCTGCTGGGTAAAGCCATGAGGAACCTGAAAACGGGCAAATTGTAGTATGTACACACAACAGAAGCTACTCTGCACAAATAGGGAATGAACTGGATCTTGAGTAACAAAAACGGATAAATTTCAAAATAATCACACAAATACAAGAAGCAAGGAGAATACGTGTCACATGATTCCACTTACATAAATTTGTTTACAGTTTTGTCCAAGTTTATTATTGCATTTGATCACATGATTCCACTTACATAAATTTGTTTACAGTTTTTGTCCAAGTTTATTATTGCATTTGATCACATTTCTAGAAACTGGAAACAACCATGACAGAAAGATGATATGGGGTGAGGGGGGATGAGAAAGAGGAGATACAGACAGGATACAGACAGATAGGATCCTTACCTTCATCTCCTGAGTGTGACATGTGAATACATGGTAGACTCACAGATCTATTAACTTATTCATTGATCCCTAGTGGTCTCTCAGTATCCCTGAGGGATCGCTCCAGACTCCCCACCCTGCTAAAAAATCTGAGTGCTTAAGTTCCTTATACAAAATGGGTTGTATTTTTATATAACCTATACATATTCTACCATATATTTTATTTATTTATTTAGAGACAGAGCCTCATGGTGTAACCCAAGCCAACCTCATATTTGTGATCCTCCTGCCTCAGTCTCCCATGTGCTGGGGTCACAGATGTGCATCAGCCATCTAGAGAAGGCTTATAATGTCTGCTACAGTGTAACTCTTATGTAAACAGTTCTTACACTATAGAGTCTAAAGGAAAAAGCTTATGCCTGCTCAGTACACACATAGTCTTTAATACTTCCCATGTTTAGTTGGATGTAGAACCCCAACATATGGAAGACTGACAGCATTCATACACACACACACACACACACACACACACACACACACACACCCGTATATCACACAAATCTATGTCAAAATTTATCAAGCTACAGACTTCAAAGTCATGCAGCTTATCGCATGTCAATAACTCAATGAGTGTATTGAGAAGGAGGAGGAAGATGAGGAATTATTGTTGTGTTGGGGCCACTACCTTCTTCTGTCTCCCCAGGCCTAAGCAATATAGCTTAGTCTATTGCTTATATATATGCATACATAATTTTATGAGTATGATTGTTTTGTCTGCATGTATGTCTGTTTGGCCCATGTGTGCAGTACCTATAGAGGCCAGAAGAGGACAATGGATCCCCAGAACTGAAGTTACAGAAGGTTGTGAGCTGACACATGGGTGCTGGGAACGGAACCTGGGTCCTCTGGCAGAGCAGCTGATGCTCTGGACCACTAGCCCCCAGGCTACTGTATTTACCCAGAACTGTGATTCTTCCTTTGACTTTCAATTAAGCAATTTCCCTGTGGAAACTTCCAGACTGTGCAGGGAGCTAAGCAAACCCTAAACCAGTGGTTCTCAACCTTCCTAATGCCTCACTACAGTTCCTCATGTTGTGGTGGCCCCCAACTATAAAATTATTTCATGGCTACTTCATAACTGTAATTCTGCTACTGTTATGAATTGTAATGAATATCTGACGTGCAGGATATTTGATATTCAACCCTAAGGTTGAGACTTGCTACCCTAAACACACAGAAGTGAGGCAGAGCTCTTGGGAAAGGCCACTTATCTATCGGCATCCAGCCTTCTTTCCTTTCCCCTGAGACACCTGGATTGACTTGAAATCTTTGCACAGCTTGTGTGGGTTTTCCCAGGGCAGTGGGGGGCAAAACATCTCAAAGCAAAGTGGAATCCCTCTCCTGAGCTCAGCACCTGGAGAGAGCCCAAGGAAGCCTTGACCTTGGGCATAGGCAGGGTTCTTGTCTCCAGGATTGCTGTTAGAGGGGTTGGTGAGATGGCTCAGTGGATAAATGCACTTGCCAGGCAAGTCTGGTGACCCAAGTTCAATTCCCGGGACCCAGGTAAAGGGAAAAGGGGAGACCTGACTCCATACATTTGTCCTCCGACCTTTGCACTCATACAGTGGTATTTATAAACACACATGCATATACAATAGTAATATTTTTAATTAAAATATTTTCCATTTAGACCAAAAGGCAGTACAGTCACAAAAAAAGGCAGGCTAAGTCTCATCCTCCTTGTAGCCTGCCTGCCTGCCTCCCTCCTTCCTTCTTTCCTCCTGACTGAAGACCAAGCCCAGGACCATGCCATGCTAAGCTCACTCCTTCACTGAGCTACATCCCTCAGATGAACATACGTAATACCTGTCTGTGGCTAAACCACTCTTTTCCTCCAGAATAACTCCACAAAAACACTTGACATACAGATGCAAATTATCCAGGCCTTAAACATTTCTAGGAAGATTTCCCAGTTATCCAGAGTAATTCTAGCAGCTTAAGTGTGCAATCAGAAAGTTTGTAGATCAAACCGAGATCCCTCCTGAGGGTTTAAAGTGAATTTCTGCCTTAATTTGATTTCAGCTGCTACTTCTGTCCTCACTGTACCTGCTGCCGACTTGAAGGTGGCCACTAAGTCACATGGATTCCCCTTGAATCCCTTCTGCAGCAGGCAGCTAGAAGATCAAAGCCCCAAAGCATCCCTGGGAGCCATTCAAATCTCTTGAACTATCCAGGTCTCAGCAGGAGGAGAACCCCATGTGCAGTGGGACCCCAAGCTCTCAGAGATTAGCTCGGAGCTGGCAGGGCTGAAATCAGGCAGTTCTTGCCAAACAACAGACTACGCATACACCCACCCAGCTCTCTCACTCGGGAGAGAAGGAAGGGTGAAGTGACCATCACACTTGAGCTTCTGTGAGCTGGCACAGCAGAATGGGGAGAGCCAAGTTGCCCCAGGTACAAATCCTGCCTCCATCACTGCCTAGCTTTGTGACACAAAATGAGTTGGGTGACAATATTCACAATTTCCTTTTCCCACCTGTAAAATGCAAGAGACAGGGCAAGCAGAGCTGGGAATAAAAATTATCAAGCGAGAGAAGATATTTGCTACATATCTGCATTTGTTTGGGGACTTGACAAGCTGATCTCTTTCCCATAAGGAAACAGCATCTTCCTCCGCTGCAGCTGTCCCTGGGCAACTACCTGTTATCATTGCCACTATTGTTGTTGTTGAAATCAAACTGGCTTCCTCCACCTCAGTTGTATTCCAGCAAGCCAAACTAACGAAACACATATATGTATAAATATGTATACACATATATTATAACCTATCGATTAGTAACTCTTCTGTTGCTGGATAGAATGCCATGACCGAGGCAACTTACAGAAGGGAGAGTTTATTTTCACTTATGATTTCAGAGGGACAGGAATCCACCATGGTGGGGAGGCGAGAGAGCAAGAGTCGGGGGCAGCAGCTGGAGTGAGTTGCTGAGAGCGCAGATCCCGAACTACAAGCACAAAAGAGGGAGGGAGAGAGAGAGAGAGAGAGAGAGAGAGAGAGAGAGAGAGAGAGAGAGAGAGAGAGAGAGCCAGAAGTGACTAAGGCTTGTTCATCTCAAAGTGACTTCCTCCAGCAAGTCACTGCTCTTTCTAAACCTCCCAAACAGTGCCACCAACTGGGGACCAAGTGTTTAAATGCCCAAGACTATGGGGGGAACGTTTCTCATTTCTCACTTTCTCATTCAGCATATATACTTCATGCGCTTTCATTTCTTTCCATCTCTCTCTCATATGAGAGAGGAAGAGGGGAAGAGCGCAAGCACATGAAGAAAAAAGTCAAGGTTCCTGAATCTAGCATGGACTTTCCAGCTGGACGGAACATGGGGAAGCGGCCTCACCCACACCAGACCACCAGGAAGAGGACCAGCCCCCAAAGGGTCAGGTGTGTGCAAGCACCTTTGACAAGCCCAGATTCCCTCTGGCTGTAGCTTATGCAATCCTCCAGTCAGCATCCTTTCTCCTCAAATTAGGTCCAATTTCCATTTTCTAGCCTCCAGGGAGACAGAGAACAGCTGTCTTACCTCTATGAAATAATTCTTCCAGGTTCGGACAGCTGTTATTAAACACCCCCTCCACACTCCCCTGATCTATTATAAGATACATTAAAGGCCCTCGCTAATGGCTTCAGGTCTCACCAAGATGGTTGCTAGTCACCCTAATTCCTCTAATAATTAGTGGTTGTAAACCACTTTGAAGATAAAAGGCATTTTATAAGAGCTAAGTCCTATTATGATTAGCTTCCCAATACTTCCTCCCCAACACTGATGAGCACATCAAAGCCAAGTGCAGTCCCAGTAAGCTATCAGCTGCTTAATTAGATGTGTTTCAAGGCAGCTGGTATATATTAAAGAAACTGCTGCAAAATTTATCAACATTAGAAGAGTGGCCGCTTTCTTCCTAATGTGAACAAGCTCCTTTCAAAGGCTGTCAGCGCTGATGCCTGTGAGACAGGAGCTCCGAGAGGCCTGAGTGCTAATACATACTCCAGGTCGACGAGGGAAAGGCGCTCTCAGCTCCTGGCTTTGCATAACATCTTGTCAACAGGATTCTACATACCCTGTCTTCTGATTTTGCAAACACGCTGTGATGTAAACAAGAAAAGGTACAGTGCCTCTGCTGCATAGATGAGGACCATGCATACAACCATGGCTTTGCAGGGATTTACATCAGTGTCGTGGAGTTAATCAAGGTTAAGGTCCCAGACCAATAGTAATGGATGTGCCATGACTGGTGCTCCACTCAGACACTCTGAAACGTTTGTTTACCATTGCCGGGCTCCTGGGTGCTCTGGCTTCTCATTGCCTGCACCTGCGCTTCTTATAAAGCAGACTCGGGCTACTGGAGTTATTTAGTTCACAGAGGCAGAGCCAAAAATGTCTGAAAGTTTCCTCAACGCTTCTAAATAGCTTTCAACCCGTGACTGGCCTGTGTGTGGGGGTGAAAGGCCAGTACCCTTGTCTCCGCGAGGGCAACAGCTGAGTTGTGGGTTGTACTCCCAAACACTCGGCAGGACCAGAGGCCGGAACCTTGTCTCAGTTCTTGCTTTGGCTTCTACCCTCTGCAGCTCCCCTCCCTCTTACTGGGCTCTCCTGGGCATATCCCCTCTTGAAAGCACCCTCTTGTAAATAGCCCTCTCAGGCTGGGCTTCTGCAACCCCATGCCAGGATAGCTCTCCTGTCTCAGCACTCAGGAGCATTTTCCATATTTTCTGCAGAACCCATGCTCCTAGATTCTCTTAGCTCCAAATCTTCCCTTCCAAGCCTCCATCCTTCTGTGATCTTCTGTCAGCCTTACACCCTCAGTCCTGGGTCTGAATTCTCAAAGCCTGTTTTCTCTTGTATCATGATGCCCCAACTGCTTCTTGAGGAAGTCTTCATGCCTTCCTCGAGCCACTCAGACATCATCAAACCAGGCAGGTGCCATGGAAGATGGAGAAATTTAAGAGTGTGTAGATGAATCTTTTTTTTTTTTTTTTTCTGGAGCTGAGGACCGAACCCAAGACCTTGCACTTGCTAGGTAAGCGCTCTACCACTGATCTAAATCCCCAACCCCTAGACGAATCTTAAATGGTCTTATTAATTAAAAACTCAGTGCCAGCTATTGAAGTAAATTCTGAAAGATCAGAGAGACAGAACAAGCCACAGCTAACCTCACCTCACCAACTTCTTGGTCGATCCTGTTTCCTCAAACTGGGAGCCTCTGTGTCCTCATCCGAATGGATCTCAACTGAACTGCTGCTAAAAGTCGAAATGCTTAACAGCCTCTAGTTCCTGGTCCTTATGTCTTATATACATTTCTGTTTCCTGCCATCACTTCCTGGGATTAAAGGTGTGTGTCACCATGCTGGCTGTTTCCAGTGTGGCCTTGAACTAGAAGAGATCTGCATGGATCTCTGCCTCCCAAGTGATAGGATTAAAGGTGTGTGTGCCACCATTTTTTGGCTTCTATGTCTATCTAATGGCTGTTCTGTTTTCTGCCCCCAGATAAGTTTATTAGGGTGCACAATATATTGGGGGACACAATATCACCATAAGAGCGCAGTTTCCTTGGTGAGTTTACATTGTAGCAATGGAATGAGACACAAATGAGGGACTATGGTGATATTTTATTTGTATTCAAATGTTATTTGTATGTTAATAAATAAAGTTGCCCGGGGGTCAGAGCTATTAGCAAGCCATAGGAAAACAAGGCAGTGGTGGTATATGCTTGTAATCCCAGCACTTGGTAAGTGAGCTAGGTAAGTCTCTGTGTGTTCAGAGATACAGCCAGTATTGGATACACATGCCTTTAATCTCAATACCAATCAATAGAAAACCTGGAGGTCTATACAGACAGGCCGTGATGAGGCGGTCATGTGGATGGGTTTACAACCAATGAGAAGGCAGAACAGAAACACTATAAAAAGACAGACACACAGGAAGTGGTTCTGGTTCAGAGAGGTAGGACCACTGCAGGAGGAAGGGTAAGGTTTTAGCTCTTAGCTCTGATCTCTTGGCTTTCTTCTTTGCATTGGTTCTGTGTTTCTTATTTAATAAGACAGTTGGTTACATCTACAAGAGACAGAGGATGTGAGGAGGGCCACATGTGTGTATGATGAAACCTCTCAAGGTGCTACCCCCAAATGAAGCTGTTCCCCAATAGTTCTCCATGAAATTTAACTCTAGCTTGGGTCATTTGCCTATTTTTGTTACAGGTATTTGTCTACTGGTGGGATAGGAAATGGCAGGTGTGTGCCATGGTGCCCTTCTGGAAGTCACAGGGCAACTTGCATGGGGCCAGTTCTCTATCCACCATGTAGGACATAATGATTAACTCCTGTGGTCAGGCAGCGCTCATTTACCCAACTTTTGAATCAGAAGGTATTACCAAATGTTTAAGGAAAGATGGTTGTCATGGAGATCATCCAAATGGGCAAATAATACTGTCAGAGTATTTCATCTAATCTGGTTTGCCCGGTCAGCACCAGGTTCAGAGCAGCGCCTCAAAATCCTGCTTCTGGAAGCTTAAGTAATCATTTTAGTGGCAGACTGTGGATTCAAACTTATGTCCTCTTTAAAATCTCCATTTCTCTCTCTGTAATATGGGGCTATGAGACTTTGCAGAATTGTGAAGAATTATGTATATCGACCATTACAATATTTGGTATATAATCAGCATAGCAGAGTAGATAATTGCTACTTTAAAATTTTTTTATTTTGTGTGTGTGTGTGTGTGTGTGTGTGTGTGTGTGTGTGTGTGTGTGTATTTGAGTGTGGTGCCTACAGAGGCCAGAAAAGGCCACCTGAAACCCTGGAGGTAAAGTTACAGAGAGTCATGTGTGGTTGTATTGTGCTCCCCAAAATATTGTGTATCTTAATAAATTTATCTGGGTCAAGAACAGACACTACAGAAGGCTAGAAAATGGTGCATCACACTTTAAACTCCTAGAGATAAAATCCTCTGGATCTTGTGAGTTCAAGGCCACATTGGAATAGCAGCATGTGACACGCTTTAATCCAGAAAGCCAGCTTTAATCCAGGAGTGGTAGAAGCAAAAAGATATATAAGCGTGAGACAGAAACTAGAGCATTGGCTGTTTAAGATTTGCGGTTAGCATGTGGCTGGTTAGCTTCAGGCTTTGACAACACAGTCAGCTGAGATTCATTTGGATGAGAAGAGGCTTCTAAGGAACAGACCATAGCAAGTGAGATGCTGTGCTTGTTTGTCTTCTCATCTTCCAGTATTCACAATAACTCGCTCGGTTGATTTTATTATAAGTTTTTAAGTTTGCTACGTATACTGTCAGATGTTATGGAACTGAGCCTTGGTCCTCTGCAAGAGCAGGAAGTGTTTTAACCGATGAGCATCTCTCCAGCCTTACAACTGATCATTTTTATGCCCAGATGTAAAATCAAAGCAAAGAGCATCCCTACAGTTTGGATGTGGTTTCTTCCCTAAAGGTTCACATGCTGAAATACTACAGAAAGGTGGCCGGCTTTTAAGAGGCAGGCTTTGTGGAGTGGTTAATGCTCATCCCTTGGAGTGGGTTGCTGTAATGCAGTGGGTCCACTTCCTCAGAATAGCCACTATGAAAGAGGGAGCTGCACCCTGCGTGGTCTCCAGCTCCCTCTTCAGTTTTGTGACCTCTCTCTCTCTCTCTCTCTCCATGTGTCCCTGCCATGTGATGCTATCTGCCCTGAGGCCCTCACCAGAAGCTGATGTTGGTAAAGCCTCCTTAGAATTATGGGGTGAAGAAACCTCTTTCCTTTATAACAAATCCAGCTTTGGATTATCATAACAAGGTAATTCTCCATTGAGAAGCTCACGCTCATGCTCTTGAGTGTGTCTTAATTTCTTCTAAGCACCTCTTTTGCTCTTAACCCACATGTCCAAGCCCATATTAAAATATCTTTAATAGACCCCAACTCTGCCTCATATGAATCATGACAACATTGCCTAGGAGATGTAGCTAACACCAAGACCCACCACTGCTTCCAGGCTAAATTTTAAACACACCAGACCATTAATATCTCTTCATGTCAACTCCCATTCTCTGCCCCACACGTCTTCCGCTCCACTTTACTCCTGTTCTCTCAGCTTGCTTGTGCCCTGGTGTCTCTCTCTCTGTCTGTCTGTCTCTCTCTGTCTGACTCTCTCTCTGTCTCTCTCTCTCTTTCCCCCTGGCTCCTGATATTTCCTTCCCCTTTGTCTATGCTAAGTCCTACTAGGGCTTAATGACTTGGTCCCTGACTATAACAAGAATGTCATGGGATGAGTGGCCAATGGACATTATAAAGTCATTCCTCATTTGTTCCTTGAATCATGGAATCCAAGGTTAGGTACCATCATGGCTGAGTTCTGGTGGTATCTTCCTTCCAGTAGCAGATACTGAATTCCTACAATACACTCACACAGCAGAGGGACCTAGGGAGTTTTCTTGAGCCTCTCTCAAGAGGCCATCAATCTCATCTGTGAGGGTAGCCCTTCTGAGCTCGGTGCCATCTATATTGGGAGTCAGGTACATCTCAGGAATCTTGGAAGACACAGTTGTAATTTGGTCCATAGCATTCTGCCCCTGGTCCTTCACATCCCCCCACCTCATGAAATAGTTCATCCTCCCATATGCAAAATAGTTTTCTCCATCCCAGTAGCTTCCAGAGTTTTAGTTCATCCGAGCATCAACACAGCCTGGTACACTCAGTTTTCTAAGCCTGAGATCTCACTAGAAATCAGTTAGGAATGGAATCGGCCCTCTAGATCTCCAGGCTGCACCTCAGCAGATTCAACCGACTGATGAGTGACAGTATTAAATAATGACGTCTGTACTGAGCGTGTAGAGGCGGTTTTTTGTTATTCCTTAAACAATACAGTTTAACGGCCATTTGCATAGCATTCATCCTCATTATCAGTCTTCTAAGTGTCCTTTGCAGCATTTGGGAGACAGTGTGGAGGTTACACAGAAGTATCACTCATTTTCTGTCATGGGCTTGAACATCCACGGAGTGTAGCATCTGTGGGGTGCTTAGGACCCCTTCTCCATATGACTTTACTAAAATGGCACTAGCGTGTTGGGAGCCTTGGGTGCAGATGAGGCCTGGGGGCTTTTTGTCCCTTGCTCACCTGGAGCTCTCAGCTCTGGTGACTGAAAACTGGCAGCTCCTTACACGGGGAGGAAGCTTTTGCTACTGGTGACTTGAAACCCACCTAAACCCCCGAAGAAGAATCGAAGCACACCCTGTTTGCCATTAGAGATACAGTGGAAGGAGCTGTACAGCAATTAGAGAATAGGAGAGAGAAAATGCATCCCACAGGGAAATGGCCCAGTCCCCCTCTTCCAGGCTGTAGAGAACAAGTGGGGAGGGGAGGGCACCGCACTGGGAAGCCTCCTTAGCAGCCGTAGCCTGGCCTGGTGGGGTCCACTGCACGCCAGAAGCCCCAGATCTCAGCAAGCCCTCCTGAAATACTGCCTCCAATCTGCTGATGCTACCCACAGCACCAAAGCTCACCTCAAAGGCAGAGATACAGACTGTGGCCGGATTCATGGCCCTGACTGATCCAGAGATGCAGTAGGGTTTAGAAGAAAGCCCATAATGGCAGACCACAAAAAAGGATTTGTGGTGATATTTTATCTGGGTACCCCAATAAAGTTTATCTGAGGATCAGAGGGAAAAGCCAGTCACTATAGTAAACATAGAGGTCAGGCAGTGGTAGCACACACCTTTAATCCTATCACTCAGAAGGCAGCCATCCCTCTGGATCTCTGTGAGTTCAAAGCCACACTGGGAACAGAGCCAGGCGTGGTGGTACATACCTTTAATCCCAGCACTAACCATAAAGGTCTGGAGGTCTGTACAGACAGACAGGAAGTGACAGCGCTGGGCAGGAAGAGGAAGTGATGTAGCTGGGCAGAGAGAGGAAGTGAGATGGCAGAACAGAAAGGCATATAGGCATGGGTATACAGGAAGTAGGTCTCTTTGGCTGAGGATCTCCAAGTGGTGAGAACGTTGCTGACTTCTTTCTGCTTTTCTGATCTCTTGATTTTAACCCCAATATCTGGCTCCGGGTTTTTGTTTTTGTTTTGTTTTGTTTTTAATTAATAATACCATTTAGTGCTTTGTCTTACAAGGATTCACTGTGATTGGCTATGGTTGACCACCCAAGAGTTCTACTTTGGAAACTTGGTCCACAGTGTGCCAATATTGAGGTAGGGGGGCCTTGAAGTGGTGCCTAATGGGAGTTGACTGGGAACAAAAACCTTGGACTAGTGTTAGCTCTCACAAAAACAAATTGTTGCAAAAGCCAGAGCCTGACCCCTCGACTACTTTCTGCTTCCTGTCTTGCTATGTGATCTTTTTGTTGTTGTTGGGTTTTTTTTGTTTGTTTGTTTTTTTGTTTTTTTGGGTTTGTTTTGTTTTGTTTTGTTTTGAGACAGGGTTTCTTTGTGTAGTTTTGGTGCCTGTCCTGGATCTCGCTCTGTAGACCAGGCTGGCCTCGAACTCATAGAGATCCACCTGGCTCTGCCTCCCGAGTGTTGGGATTAAAGGAGCATGCCACCACCACCACCCAGCTGCTGTGTGATCTCTTACTCTCACTGGCAATCCCTCCATGATGCCATCACTAGAATATAATCCAGCTTGGGTAATAGACTGCATACACATCTCTTTTTCAAAGCATGCCCAGCCATGGGTATTTTGTTATAGTAACAGAAAATAGACTAAAATGGTGCCAGAAAGGGGGATAGGTTTTGGAACAGGGAAGACATGGGCACTCTGTCTACCATTAGTTTGAGTATTCAAACTGAACCAGGAAAGAATGTTACAGAGTATGTTGGTCATTGTGCTAAGCAGCATGGACTGAGAACATACCTCAAGTGCTGAAGGAGCAATAAAAGATGGAATTAGCTTTCATCCTTTCTGCTGAAGTCAAAGTTCGAGCTGCAGGCAGATCCAGGAGAGCAGATGGATAGTATTGAAGATTCTGGCCTTTCTAGAGTTCATACACTCAGTCCAAGTGAGGTAAATACTCATCAGGTGCTTCCAGTTCTGTATGAGGCCACTGTCCTCATCCATTCACTCTGGGATCACTTACTATGAGCAAGCACTCTTCCATGGCCAGGAGTCAGCAGCAGGTGACTTTAGCAAGCACACACCATGGCAAGTGACAGTAATAAATACCCACACTCAATAAGCACATTCAAACAGTGAAAAGTGATGGGGGAAAACATTCCCTCCTCTAAGACACCTACTGGTGCTCACCGAGTCCACAACTCACTGGCCTTGCTATCAGGATTCTGGCAGCAACCACAGTGGGGAGGCTCCCTCTTGCACTGGTTACTCACCAACAGCCCTCAGCAAAGCCAGGGGACTTGGAGGACAGAAGAAAGGTGCTGTCCTACACTGTTCCCAGCTGCAGACACCTCAAGTGCTTCTTGGGGAAAGCGTGACAAGGGCCACTCATGAGATGTTAGCAGCTGCACTGTTTGGCTCATTTGTCCCCGAAGGAGGAAAGATTTGTTTTGGCTGGTGGCTCAGAGCTCTCAGTTTGTGCTTAGCCAGATCTGTTGTTTCTGGGCTCTGCAGAGGTTGTATTGATGACAGGGAGGACATGGTGGGCAGAGGGAAAGAGACAGAGGGGCCTGCAGATAAAATACAGCTCCCAATACAGATCCCTAGTGACCTATTTCCACTGGCTAGGCATCTACTCCTAGTTTTCACATCTTTCTACAATAGTGCCACCAGCTGGGGACCAAGCCTTCAACTACGAGCCTCTGGGGATGGCTCATAACAGGAGTGCTCTGTCTAGCTGGGAATCTTAAAGGGATTGTTCTGATTTTCTTCTATATCAGCAGTTCTCAACCTGTGGGTTGTGACCCCTTTGGGAGTTGAACAACCCTTTCACAGGGGTCATATATCAGATATCCTGCATATCAGGTGTTTACATTACAATTCATAACAGTAGCTAAATTAAAGTTATGAAGTAACAATGAAAGTAATTTTATGGTTGGGGCAGGTCAACACAACGTGAGGAACTGTTTATTGAAGGGTCACAGCATTAGGAAGATTGAGAAGCACTGTTCTATATTTTCTCCTTTTTTAAATACAATCTATTACTATATTTACAATATGGGGAGAAAAACAACTTTGTAAATAAAAAGATTGGCCTCTCTAGCTTAAGTGAATAAGAAACACAATTCAACTGAGTAGGCAGAGGCCAGACTATAGAGTGATGTTGTTTCTAGGTTTACAAAGCAATTTCACAAAAATATGTCCTTCGAGACTTACAAGACTTTCTCAAGGTTACATGAGAAACAAGTCTTGTGTATAAAAAGGATTCTCGAGTCCCTCTCTTCTAGGCCAGTGTGCATTCTATTATTTCACAGGCTGTCTGTAGCTGACCTTGCTTCTATTTGTAGCTGAAGCCTTCTGGAAGCTACTGAGCACTTGCTATGATTTATATATGAAATGCCCCTCACAGACTCAGGTGTTCAAACCCAGACCCCCAGCTGGTGGCAATATTTTGAAATTCTGAAAACTTTAGGAGGTGGGGTCTACAGGGAGGAAGTCACGTCCTTGGTAAAATCTTGACCTTGGCTGCTTCCTTCTCCTTCCTCCTGCCCTCCTCTCACTTGGCTTGCTGGCCACCATGAGATCCCTACCACCACCTGCTCCTGACACCATGATGTGCTCTGGAGAGTATGAGGCCAAGCAACCATGGACTGAATCCTCTGAAAGAGTGAGCCGAAGTCAGTCCTTCCTCCCCTAAACTATGTCAGGGATGCTGGGCAGAGCGATGTAGAAGCAGCCAATAGGATTCTGCAGAGCCTAGTCCCTCCTCTGCACCCCTGTCAATCACACTTACACTTACTGAATGCATCTTTCAAACCCCCAAACCTACCAACTCCCAGTCATTGTAGTGACTTGGAGTCCCTACAAGGCAGTGTGCAAGCAGCCAGCATCAGAGGAGGCCGAATTGGGACAGTAGCCCTTCGCTCAGGATCTAGACAGACCTTGTCCCCGATTACAACCGACAGAAGTCAGACAGATACTCAAAAGTGGAGACTGAGATCGCCAGAGACCAGTCTGCTTCTCGAAAGATGCATGTTCTAGATGAAGAGATGGCGGGCCCAGCAAAATGAAAAGTTAATGAAAAACGGGGCGTGCATCTCCAAGGATGAAATGTCCCCCTTTCCCCTCTTTGGAACAAGGTGGGTTACCACCGAGCTGATGAGAGATGTCCCAAGTGTGTACATGATTAGCTCCTAGAGAGGTCATAGAAGGCTAGGAATTGGGGGAGGGGTGGGTACAACCAGTGATGATGACAGAGCCAGAGGCAGAAACACAAGGAAGGAGGTCAGTGGCTGAATGGATGACACAGCGGTTCTACTGTTGGCAGGGTGCCAAGGCTGGGGCGGGGTGACAGCCGTGACTGAAATGTCAGGACCATCTTTGGAGGAGGAGGTTAGGCTCAAAGCCCACCTCAGAAAGGGATGGATTTAGGTGTTCCGTCCTGTTTGCATTTGTGGCTGTGGCTGTGGCTGTGGCTGTGGCTGTGGCTGCAGCTGCCTGTGGATGTGTAAGGTCAGAGGTTGACATCAGGTATCTTCCTTAATTGCTTCTCAAACTTTTTGTTTTTTCAAGACAAGTGTTCTCACTGAACCCGGAGCTCACAGATTTTGCTGACTGGCCAGCAAACCCCAGGCATCCTCCTGTCTCCGCGCCCCCAGCACTGGGATCACAAGTGTGCACTACTGTGTGGGCTGTCTCTGTGAGTGCTGGGGATGGGAACCCAGAACCCCACGCTCGCACGGCAAGCATGTTACCCCCGGAGCGGTCTCACCAGTCCCAGATTCGGATGTTCCTTGAAGTGATCCTGTTTAGAAACAGTGGCTGGGGGGTTGCCTCAGGAGTGAGCCCTTTCTTTTCCAGATGTTGGTGGGTAGACTTCTGACCTCTTACCTGCCCCGGGCTTGCCTTCAGGTTGCTAAGTACCTCCCTACTGTGCTCTGAAATGCCAGCAATGCTCAAGGCTGAACATGTGTCTGGTGTCAGCACCGGGCAGGATGGCCAATGCTGAAGACACCTGGCTAGCTGGGTCACTGCGCATTGAGCTTTTCCTGCAGTACCCCCGCCCCCACCAGCACCCCCTAGAACTTTCCCGGTGCTCCCGTCTAGCGGGGACACATAATTTGGCTCAAAACTTGTCCGCAGTTGCCATTGGATTTTCCAGGGCGTGTCTCTGTAACCCAGCCTATGGTGAATTCCCTGTATACATCATTGGCTGAATTATGTCAACACTGATAACCGGGAAACTTCCATATGGCATTTTAGGGTCCAGGAAGATGTCCGCCATCTACACCCATCATTTATGAGCTACTGTCTTATCTGCCTCACACAAACGTTCTCATGTGACATCCAAAGATTGCACTACCTCATTGCAATAAAAACATGCCTGCAGTTACAGCTCCTGGCTGGCAGCTGGTAGAGGGCTGGGCCTGGGGATACAGATGTCTCACCTGGACCCTTTCATGTGACACCTTTATCTTCAAACCCTTCCAGCTTAGCAGAGTGTCCTTCAAATGGGTGACGAGAGCCTTAGGAGGCTTGAGAGCCTGTGCTCAGCCTCCATGTGACCCTCGGTGGACACTGTTATGTCTTCTTTGTTCAAAGAACACAGGGCTTTGGACTTAAACAGCCTTGGGTTTAAGTACTAGAGAGGCACTCCGCATGTGTGTGGCCTACAGCAGTTATCTTTAGATTACTCTAGTCTCTGCACCTGTATGAAAACACCACCTCCATGGGAAAGTCATGGTGAAGGTAAGGAAATGTGTCCCATATGGAGTCCTTAGCAAGCGGCCTTGGTACACACCTGGTGTCCACCAGGTGCTAACTGCATTCTTATTGTTTTCAATTTTTTGAGATTTTATTTTATATGTGCGAATGTTTTGCCTGCATGCAGATCCATGCACCATGTGCACGCAGTGCCTAGAGAGGTGAGAAAAGGCCACCAAATCCCCTGAACTGTGGTGACTGGCAGTTGCTAGCTGCCATGTGGGTGCGAATCCTGTCCTGACCTTGGGCAAGTCACTTGGCCTCCAGCTCCTCCTGCCCTCCCCGGTGACCAGGGACTCACCAGACTCTACCATTCACTTCTCAATGGTGGGTGTGGGCTGGAAAGAGTGTCTTTCCCCTCCTTCCTGCCCCCTCTGCCTCCTCCCCCTCTTTTCTCTTCATGCTCCAAGAACAAGAGGTTTCTTAGCATCAACCCACATCAGTGATGTGTTTGCTTACAGGTACTCTTTACTTTGAATTGACTTTCCATCCTTATCAGAAGTCAAAACCTCACAAATTTTTCCTGAATCTCACAATAAATTTTTCTAAGAAATACTGAATTCTAGAAATGGCCTCCACAAGGTCACACTCCTTTTCGAGAAAAAAACAACAAAAAAAAAAAAAAACCCCAAAGCAAACATATGAATTATAGACATCCTGCCACACTCAAATAAAAAACTCAGCAAACAGACTCATCACCCTGCATCTGTTTCCCACATCTTGCCAGCCTTACCCAGGAATTTTCTACATTCTGTTCTAAAGCAGAGGACCCAGCACATCCCCTCCGGCCTCTCCATCTCCACTTGAAGGATCCTGGTGCTGGGCATCTCCTGCTGTTTGTCCGTGTTCACTCTGCTTCCCTGTCCCCTGAGGCCGGAAGTGTGAGTTCCTGTGACCCTGCACTAGCTCCTCACACTAAGCTTTTAGGAAAACAGCCATTATTTCTCTTTCCAAGCCTGGCCCTGGAGCCTCTTGAATGATATTCTAAATTTAGGAGTTGGTGAGCATCAAAACCTCACTGTTTTCCTCTGGGCAGAACTCAGAAGCACTTAATATTACAGGGGATTAAAGTGGCCAAAAATCAGCTGTGTCACCCTAACACAAGACCAGACCCACGACAGGGGCTGGGGCTGCACTTAGGAGGATCTGAAGCAGGATGTAGAACCCACTTCACCCTGCGCCAGGACACAGTCAGCTGCTTGATCTGGGTCAGGATTTGGTCCCTCTCCTTGGCCATTCTGCAGAAGGGTTGGCTGGCCAGGACTTCTGGTGCTCAAATTCAGAGAGTGTCCTCCCAGCAGGAACTAAGTAGGTTCCAAAGCCAAGCAAGTCCACCTGGAGGCTTCCCACTGGCCGTTACAAAGGGACTCCAGGTTCAAGATGTGTTAAGTAATGGTCTGAAGCCACTGGCACCTGGCCCTTTTCTAGTCTCAATAATTTACAGTCCAGTAAAAATAAATGTACATGATAAACTGAAACTAGACAGAGGAAGGAAGAAGGGAGGGAGAGGAGAGAGAGAGATTGAAAAAAGAACAGAAGAAAATCAATGTGAATGGTGGTTATCTGTTTATTAGGCTTATGGGGGGCACTTCCTTTTTTACTGTTTTATATGTACATTTATTTTTATAATGTTTTTCAAAAGAAATTAGGGCAGATAATAGAAAACAAATGATGAGGGTAATGGGTTCAACTGGGAGTAGGGGTGGTCCTGCTGGGCATCTAGAAGATGAGGAAGGCAAGTCCAGGTCAGAGGAGCAGTGAGAAGGGGAGGCAGGCGGAGGGGAGAAGCATGGGATGTGATCAGGAAAACAGAAGTGAGTATTACCATCAGCCCAGGATAGAGTGAAGGGTAGGGGTGGGTCCAGGGAGACAGGCTCAGGCCTGGGCCCAGTGGGCCAGCAGTTTATTCTCATGGTCTCTGTGTTTCTTGTTAACATGTTACAGCTTCCACGGTTACACTTGGTTTTTACATTCGAGGCTCATTCAGTTTTAGAACCACAGTTCCCAGCACGGTGAGTACCATATACAGACCTCAACAAGCTCCTGGAGTCTTTGAATTCTAACAGGGCTATTTCTTTACTTGTAGATTTCAGAATGGGAGTTCATACGGGAACATGCGGCAGGCATTGAGCTAGACACCTTAGCTGCCTGGACGGGTCCTAACCAGACCCTGTGGGATACTGTGCACGTTCATTCTCATTCCATGATCTGAACTGTTAGGTACCACATCCAGGGTCATGCGGACAGTCATTAGAGAGTCCACAACATTCTGGAGCCAGTACGGAAGCTGGAGCTAAAGAGTGGGAGGCATAGACCAGACCAGAGCAGGACCACAATCCAGATCTAGAAACTAAACTCTTGCTTCTTAAATGTGGGCTGCAGCCCTGCACAGGGTTAGGAAACTGGGTGCAGGGATCATGAGAAATTTGGTAACAGCAGAAAGGTTTCTGAACACACAATGACCAGCAATTAATTCAAAATGAAACACGCCATGAATCAAAGTGTGTGTGGCAGTGCTGTCCATACTATGTGGCATGACTTCAGAGCAGCCTTGGTTCTGACCGTAGACGGGCAGACTGTGCTGCACACGACATCATTCCAGGCAGCCCTGAAGAATGCAGTCGGAAACACCAGCTCAGATGTGAGACCACAGCATGTCACGAATGTCATGCTTTTACTGCACATGCAACATTGTCGCTTCTTACAGAGACATAATGGATTAATTGTGGGAAACCAAGACTTTTCCTATCGCATTCCTTAGTATGTTAAAATTTTATAGCTTTAAAGTGTATCGTATTAGATGCTTGGTTTTAAAAATTGTTTAGGTCTAGTGAGATGGCTCAGAAGGTCAAGGTGCCTTCCACCAAGCCTAACTACCCGAGGTTGGTACTCTGAACTCACACAGTAAAAGAAAGGACTTCTAAAACTTTTCCTCTGATCTCCATATATGTGCTGTGATATGTGCGCGCGCGCGCGCGCGCACACACACACACACACACACACACACACACACATAAAACTAGAAAGTAATAAATTTTTAATTGGTGTTTGAATTACTGACTTGAGTTTCATTTAAAAATTATCAAATGAATTTTGGCCTGGAATTAGGACAGACTTTCCAATGATTTCTGAAATCATCCTAAACATACTTCTGCCATTTTGTACTTTGTATTTATAGAGGCAGCATTCTTAGTATTGATGACTGTAAAATCAAAATATTGATTAAAGGTGCAGTATAAAATATTCAGTCAATATTTAATTTTTATGTAAAAACAAACACACACAGCTGCCTTACTAGTATGCAAAATCTCTCTCCTCTTTAATAAATAGGAAGATTATGTATATCAAATAATTGCTTTAAAATGAATTGTATTATGGTTTACTATTAGTGAATACTTGATTTGCATTCTTATTTTATATATCTATAAACCCAGATCACATAAAAATTTCTCAGGTGTAAAGGCTCATGAGGATAAACATTTAAGAAGCCCTAATGTAGACTAGCACAGACACTCAGGGACTGGAAATAAGGAAAGGGGCTGGGAAGCCTAGTGTCCTGCTGTGGCTGAGAGCTGACTTGTTTCTTAGCAACTGCATCATGCATGCTTACTGTCTCTGGTGACAACACAGGGGCACACGGTACCCATGGGGATTAACCCTTTACTTAGAATAGCTCCTGCCTATATGAAATAGGACTATGGGTCCTGTAGGCAGGCTATGACCAGCATCCACCTATTCTCCTATCCACTATATTCCTCATTAAAAGCCCCTTGCTCCCAAGACATCCATGAAGATGCTGATACAGCTGGCCCTCACTACACATGTCAGTCCATCCTCAGCTCTGATGAAAGCAGGATTGGATAGGGTGGGGTGGCGCAGAAGTGGCTTCCGTTTTGTACCATTCATAGACCAGACCAGGCCACCTTTGCTAATTTTCTACCCTGCTCTGAGCCTCGGATTTCACCTGTGAATGGCTTGCACTAGACAAGAGGATCTTTGCAATCCTCCAGGCTAGGCCTTTGGTTGTATATTCTTGTGCAAGGAGGACCACACACCCTCCTCAGGATTTCTGTTTGTGCTAATTAAGTGATCCCTGGTGCAGCCAGAGAGAATCTGTCTTGTTGCTAGACTCTGAGCCCTCTGAGGC
Organism: Peromyscus leucopus; assembly: GCF_004664715.2. Taxonomy (NCBI): domain Eukaryota; kingdom Metazoa; phylum Chordata; class Mammalia; order Rodentia; family Cricetidae; genus Peromyscus; species Peromyscus leucopus. The sequence continues at coordinate 143,668,442 of NC_051065.1, forward strand.
CAGGATTTGTCTGCTCCCAGTAGGGTTTCCTGAGCCTAAAAGAGCTATCGGTGTCTGGTGTCTTCCATGCCCTTTCCTGGGGAGTCATTTTTTCTCGACGGCTCGGGGTATCCATTAGTATGCTTTTATCTACCCTTCGCGCCACTCTGGGGAAGCATCCTGGTTTTGCCAAGCAGAAGGAGGCATAGTTATTGCTCAGTTGTACCTCTGCCCTAGAAGCACAGGGCAAGTGCCCCAGGGAGGGCTAGCAACAGCAACAATGATCCTTGTGTTGGTTTTGGCTCTATCCCCATTCCTAATCTCAGCCCCACGTCACAGGCTCAAGGGACAGGCCCTTCTCCTTATCCAGCATAATGGGCTAGAATGGTGATAGGGCTTCCAGAAGCAAAATATTGTCCAGAATGAGCTCTACCTCACCCCTCTCCCATCCAGAGGATCCCAAAACTGGTCCTCAAGACCCACAGCTGCATTCTAGTCCTTGTCTAGCATATCTCTCCACATTAAGACAGGAGATACCCAACTACAAACAAAATATCACGTGACCCAGCTATCCCACTCCTGGGAATATACCTGAAGGACTTTATGCCAGGGCACCACAGAGACACATGCACATCTGTGCTTACTGCAGAATTTGTCACAATAGCGAAGATGTGGAACCAGTCTAAATGCCGGTCAACAACAGATAAAGTGACAAACACAATGTGATATGTCTGCATGGTGGAGTTTATTCTGCCATAAAGAACGGAGTTGTCATTTGCAGGAAAATGAGTGGACGTAGAGATCATCGTGCTGAGCTAGATAGGACAAGGACTGCCTGTGTTCCCTCACATGCAGAATCCAAATAAAACGGGCAAGTAGGCAGGGATGGTACCAGGGGAGGAAAGAGCCCAAGGGGAATGGGAGCATGATGGGGAAATGGGTACAGGAAAGAAAGACAAATAGTGCATGTTATTTCTCATAGACAAGAACCAAGATTTATGCGCGCGCGCGCACACACACGTGCACATAGTCAGCATGAAAACAGAAGGAGAGAGTCATTAGGGGAAGCAAACTGGGGAAGCAATGGCGATCTACCTGGCCGTGTCAGATGACCTCACCCATCTGTGGAAGGAAGAGCTCTCCTTCTGTGAAAATATTATTCTTACAAAATGAAACCAAGGTATCCCTATACCCTTTGTTCATTTCCATGACAACGGGCCATCAAATGTCAACAGAGCTCATGACTAGGAACTAAGAATAATGCCTCTGTTGCTCTCCTCCCCTACCCTTGTTCCTTAATCAGGCCCTGCCTTGCCCCCTGGTCAAGACATTGCTGTCCCTGGATGTTTCTTGCCAGGTACATTTTGAAGACAGTGTCTTCCTCCAGTGACATCTCTGCTCCCACACTACTGGCCCTTTCTGAGCTCACTGTTCCAAATCAGGCCTGGGAGTATACATAGACACATATCCGCTAATGTAGTTTGTGAGTGCCTATAGAGCATTCTGGAAACCTCTCAGCTCCTCTCCTGCTGAGCCAGCCTTGGAGTAAGGGAGGACCCTGCTTCTCGGGCATCATTAATGAAAGTTTCATCATGTAAGACAGCAGGAAGCAGGGCATGGAGCTGTACTCCTGCATCCTGGAGATGCCTCCACACACGAGATAACTGGCTGATCATTAACCAGGTACATTCCCACGTTAACTGTTCTCAGTCCAAGCTGGTAGCCTGAAGATGGGATGTCATAATCCCTTTGGAGATGTTTGCAGGAAGGGATACAGGATTTACTTCAAAAGTAGACCCTCCCAATGATGCTGCAAGTATCAACACCTTCAGAGGGTGGGACATAATGATCTGCCCACATTCATAAACCACCAGCATGGGACAAGGGGACATGCCAGTGTGAGCTGACTACAAATGCTGTTTAATGATCTGACTGAGCAACAGAAAGTCAAGGGCTCAGACATGCAATCTCAGGCAATCAGCTACTGTTCCATAAACATAGCACAGGATGTTCCCAACCTTACAGATTCTTTAATGCTATGGTATCCCAAGTGCTCCATCTCCATGGCAAATATTTAGAAATACCCATATTTTACCTCCTGGAATAAAATTTCTAGATAAACTAGTCGCTATCTGCATCATTTAGCCTTAATTGAAGTCTTAAGGGGGGGGGGACCCCACAACTTTTTAAAGTCTTTTAATAGTTGTATTGTTTATTTTTATGTGTATAGGTGTTTTACCTACATGTATGTCTGTGTACCACGTGCCCATAGAGGCCGAAGAGGGTGTCAGATGCTCTGAGACTGGAGTTAGAGGTGGTTGTAAATCACCATGTGGGTACTAGGGAATTGAACCCAGGTACTCTGAAAGAACAGCCAGTGCACTTAACTGCTGAGCCATATCTCCAGCCGCCAAATTCACAATTTTTAATGGCATGTAAGTCAATGTGAAGATGGTCATAATAACTGCCTTGAGACCTGTGACAGAGTAGTCAGTGCATACACAGCCTGACAATGAACATATTTAGACTGAGTGGAAGACCAGTGGAATTCACCTCCCATAAAAATACAGGTAAGTAACAGGTCCATGTAGGAGGCAACAAAATTTGTTTTTTCAGTCTAAGGGATGACAAGTCCCTTTCTAGCCTGTGTGTGAGGATATGAAGAAGGAAATGGTTTTAATGGAAGCACAGATGACCAAAACCAAGCACAAAAGTAAAAGCAGAGAAAGCAAAGGCATGTGTTATTCCTGCACATGGGCTAGGCCTCACAAGTACAGTGCCAGAACGATGTCTATGCTGTGACATGGCACAGGTCACATCCCCAATCTGCAAGTTTTATCCACATGATTGAGACATAATTCGTTCTTTAACAGTAAAAACAACCAGTGTAGAGAGAGAGGTGGAATTGGGAGGTGTTTGGCAGGGTCCTAGAATTTTGTTTGTTTGTTTTGTTTTGAGACAGTACCTTATGAATCTCAGGCTGTCCTCAAAGTTGCCATGGATCAAGGATAACCTTCAACTCCTGAGCCTCCCTCCTCTGCCTTCCAAGCGCTGAGGTTACAAGCATGCAGCCCCACGTGGGATTTCATGCATTGCTGGGCATGGAACCCAGGGCCTTATGCAGGCCAGGCAATTCTCCCAACCAAGCTCCTCCCCCCGCTCCTTGAGGTGAATATTAAAGAACAGGGACCTCTCACTGGGACCTGGGGCTCACTGATGAGCCTAGGCTGGCCGGCCAGAGGACGCCCCCTTCCCGACCTGCCAGGTTTTGCCTCCCCGTTAGGAGAGGTTGCCATCACACCCAGCTTTCGATGTGAATACCAGGGGTGGAGCTCAAGCTCACCGGCAAGCACTTAACCCACTGAGCTTTCTCCCCATCTGTCTCTTTTTCCTCATCTTGGGGGACATGTGGACAAGCTGTGGCACTGCCAGAGCCCAGATTCTGACCCCAACAACTTCGGAAGCACCTCCATTCTGCTGCTATAAACCAGTGGGTGGCTTCCTGCTTTCACAAGGACTGCGCGCCACCCTGGAGCCTTTCAGTTTCACAGGTGTTTGGAAATGCTCTAATCTAGACAGATGCAGGAGAGGGGAAAGGATCCCAGCACGCCAAGACTTTGTCCTTATGCCGTTTATACTTTTCTTCCCCAACAAAAGGTTTCCTGGGCTTCTGACATAATTTCTCTGACAACTTATGACTCTGTCCTCTAGGGAGCGGCATCAACCTCATTAGGACTACAGCTAATTTCTGAGGAGCAAAGCTAGAGAGGTTGGGTGAGCCATACATTTTGATCCTCTTCCCATCACTAGTTCCCAAGAACAGGAAGGGTACAGGACACATCTCAGGGTCACCACACGACGATCAGCCCAGTGACACGCACTAGAAATGCCCATTGTCTGACCCCCACCGGACATCTGTTGTCCTTTCCAACCTGTAACAAGTACTTTCTAATTTCTCCTTCCTCCGAAGCTCAAGGAAGAGACCTCAGCAACCACCCAGAGGCTGTTCCAGCACCTTCATTTGCTACAATGCCCCCGCCAGCACCAGCTGCAGCTGCAGACCCGAGCATTGTCTGAGAAACGGCAGACTCCCTCCCACCCACTCTGCCTGCAGGCTGCTGTGGTTTGCTACCGCCATACTCGGGGAAAGAATACACGTAAAGCAAAACCCAGTTATTCAAAGATAACCACAGATGCTAGATGCTGCTGCATGCAAACTGGGGGGCTGTGGGGGGTGCAGGGTGGGGTTGGAGGGTTGAGGGGGCGGTAGCACCAGTACAAAGCCATGAAAGCAACAAGCAGCCCAGGCCTGTGAGTCTGAAGAGCTCTCATCTCTGGGGATGTTGCAGAACACCGTGACCCATCAGCCACCCTTTCCTGGTCCTGACTCTCCTCTCCTCTGCCCAGTCTGGGCTTCATTACCTTCATTGGGAAGAGGTGAGTGTCCAACGAGGAGGCCACCTGGCTAACAGGCTGGAGGAAAGAATCGATCACAAGTGTGAAAAACTGAAACCAGGCTCAGCCCATCTGGCCGTTGTCATGGCCAGTCATCGGAACTGTGGGCAGGATGGCTCAACACCTTAGCTCACAGCCTCCACTTCGGGGCCCCCACTTCCTTCCTGCGTCAGGCATTGTTTAAAAAAAAAATGATGAAGATTCAAGACAGTCAGGAACTGCCCACCTCCTGACTCCAGGGTGAATCCTTTTCTTTGTTTCTTTCATGAGCCAGCTGACACACCTGTGTCATGCCAAGGCCACATTTACCTGGCAACACTGGCGCTTTCTGCTGCCCTGTCCTAAAAGAGCTGTGGGCATCAGGGTGTAACTCTTTCATCTTATCTCTCGAACCCAGCTGGGGCCTGGCATGCAGAAGTTGCTCAATATCCATGTTTGGGGTCCAAAGGTGCTATGGATAGCGGTGAAACTTCTTCTCTGGGGCTGTGTCCTTACGTAATATCACCCCTCATGAGGTTCTGGTTGCCCACCATGGGCTAGTGAGTTTGAATGCTTTGTCCCCAGCTAGTGATGCTGCTTCAGAAGGTTCTGGAATCTTTTAGATGTGGGGCTTTGCTGACAGGCGTAGGGTGGTAGAGCTAGGGGTTATGATTTATAAAGGGGTTCTGGGCCAAAGCTCTCTGCTTCCTGGTGCACTGGGACAGATGGGAACAAGCCATGCCACAGGCTCCCACCTCCAACATAAAAGCCATCCCCCCACCAACACTCTTCCCCAGGGAGCCAAATAAACCCTCTTGCGTATATTGCTACTCCTCATCGGGTGTTTGATTGCAGCCAAGAGAAAAGTAACTCACAGGTAGTTCTACCCATTTTTACTGCTGGTTACTAAGCCACTACCCAGACAATGCTAGAACAACCAGACAACCCAGTTCCTTCTCTTCTGCCTTTGAGACAAGGGCAAGGACCTCACAACACAAACCAAGCTCAAGGTTTAAGACAAAGAGAGAAATGGCCCAGCTAGTCAAATAAGGTAGAGTCCATTTACAGAGACGCTAGCCTTCCTGAGCTTCCTGAGCTGAACACATCAGGCTCCTTGGCTCTCACCTTCCACTATGGATGACGTAAGCATTAAGATTAATTTTCCTTCTTAATCTCACTGCGATGCTGACAGGCCATCACTCAGGTTCAACCATGAGATACTGGAAAAGGTGATAGGGAAGATGTCAGTTGAAAGAGGCTAGTATTAGAGACAGCTGGTGTTTGAGTGGTATTAGAAGCCAAATTCTGGGTCCGCTGGCTACTTCAAAGGTAACTCAGAAATTCCAAATGTTATACACATTTAGACCCAATACAAAAAGGCAGTGAACTCAGGACAGCATTACCTGAAGCACTAAATGACTTAAACTACCCTGTCAGCTATCCAATGGGGTACTGCACCATGGGGAAGCTCCCAGCTGGGGATACGGCTCAATTGGGAGAGCACTTGCCTAGGGTTGCACAAGGCCCTGGGTTTGATAGCCAGCAAACTGGGCTGTGGAGAGACACATCTGTAATCCCAGGATGCAATGTCATTCTTGGCTACAGAGTGAGCGGGCTCAAAGTCAGCCTGGGCTGTGTGAGCCATTGTCTCAGCAAATCAAAGACACCGAGGAAGCCCCATGGAAGAGAGCAGGATGAGTTAAGTGGGAAACGGTGAGGTTTAGAAGTGTGGACTGTCTGCTATGACTGCACAATGAGGCAATGGATAGAGCAGTGATACCTGCCTGCAAGCCAGCACTGGGCAGGCTGAGGCAGGAGAATGATGAGTTTGACACCAGCCTGGGGGCAAAGGCACTGCTACCAAGCCTGATGAGTTGAGTTTGATCCCCAAGACCTCTATGATCGAAGGAGTAAATTGGGCTCCATTTATCCCCTGTGATACACACACACACACACACACACACACACAAATACAGTTTTAAAAACAAATCTGGAAGGATGCATTTGGAACTACTAAAAGCCTACTAGAGACAGGTCAGAATGTGTAAATGAAGCAGGGACAATATCTCACTAAACACCTTCTGTAGTAACTCGATTTTCAACCACTGTACCTGTAAATAAACAGTCCACATAGAAAGAGCACACAGCCAGGCTTCAGATGGCCTGGTGGCCTCAGGCCCATGCCCTTTGCCCTGAGGACTTTCCAAATGGCGGGGAGCAAAGTTGGCAGCAGAGGGCTGAGCTTCAGGTTTGGGGAGCAGCAGGCTGCTCAACCTAGCAAGGCACTGACTGAGCCCGGTAGCTCTCCTCCGCCACCGGGGTAAGGCACCCGTCCATAGCCTCCTAGGGGAGATATCGCCTTCAGCTCTGCCATGACTCAGCTCCTCAAGGCAGTGGGGACTTCTGAGGTGTCCAGCGCGGGGCAGATGGCGTGTCCGAGCATCCCTCAACATTTAAGGCCGCCTTGTTCTTTTCTGCCATGGTCCCTGTCCTGCTTATCCTTCCAGACATGGGACATGACAGGAAGGTACAGTTTCTCCTCTCGAGCAGAGTATTGTGGGGTGCTCCTCTGAACCCCAGCTGGAGCAGAGGCCAAGCGTTCCTTCTGGTCTTACTTCTCCCTGACACTTCCAGGCAGCACAAGGGGACACGGTTGGCATTTTCCCTCTGCCCCTCCTTATGTTCTTCTTGTCGCACTGAACAGATTAATGTTATTGGGATGCATTTTGACCTCAAAAAAGGAAGGTTCTAGTGGTTGCTCCAGCATCTCGGAATATAATGTCATTCAGAAAGTAGGTTGTGGGGTGCAATTAGTGAAGATGAGGCCACGCTGGAGTAGAAGGGGCCCCAAAGCAAATGTGACTATATTCTTATGAGCTGTCCCAGAAAAGATGCACAAGGATTCTAGAATGTTGAGGGGGACAGAGACAAATCAGAGCAATGTGGCTGCAAGCTAAGGGATCCCTTAACTTGGTGGGAGAGGCAGGGAGGAGCCTCCATACATCAAAAAGCTAACCAGAACCTGGAAGGCACCTTGATTCCCCACTTTCAGCCACCAGCTCTGGGGGACTGGATGTTTGTGTTATAAATCACTCAGTTTGTGTTTTGTTACAACAGCCCTAGGAAAGCCTACCTCAAAGTGACCGCAGGTCTGATACTATCACATCTTAGTGTGTTCTCAACAGAGACCGATGACTGTACCGGGAAGGGAAATCCTAGAATCCTGACTGGTCACACCATGTTTTATAGAAGTGCCTCAAAAACCATAATCGAATATTGCGACTGTGGAGACTAGAAGAGAAATAACATAGTTCATGACTGTTCTGAAGGAATTGACATTCTGATGGAAGATTCTAGAGAGACATCAAATACAGCAACATCATGAGGGGGGGCAAATGAGTCCTGTCTCATATATTCCTGCCCTGCCAGTGAATGCCCCAGCAGCCACTCCCAGCTGCCTGCCATTATGCTGTCCCCTCCTGGGTTCCACCTCCTGTTGCCTCCTGTTTTAGCTGCTCCCGAAACCTCTGTCTGCAGAGGAACGTTTGCCAGGTCTTCTGGACATACTTTAAGATGTCGGGCTGTCTGCCAATTTCTGCATCCTGGGAACACCCTGCCTATGGCCATTATCTGCTGTCCTTGGTCCAAGTCTCCCCATTTAGCTTCTTACCCACTCCTCCTGGTGGAGGAGGCAGGGCCTGGAGGGGACGATGACCCATTTGTAGCTCAAGGGAACTCTCTCAAGAAGACTGGAGAAGATACAGGTGGTTCAGAAGTATGCTTTAGAGTTGACGGGTTTTTTTAATGGCAAAGTGCTACAAACAATCACACACATACAGAGAGAGAGAGAGAGAGAGAGAGAGAGAGAGAGAGAGAGAGAGAGAGAGAGAGAGCGCAGAGATCTCCTTATCGTCATTCAGAACACTTATTTGGCCCAGCTTCTAGCATACCTGACATGTCCAGGAAACCCCACATTTCCCAGGAGCATCCTCATACCCAGGTACGCACTTGCTTAGACGCTTTCGGAGCTCCTTCTGAATCCCAGGGTCCTCCAGAGAAGCTGTCCTGGGGAAGATGTGGCAGAGTCAAGTGTCCAGGCAGGGCTCATGGAGGAAGAGCCGCACGTCACCACTGTCCCGCCCTTGATAAGCAGCTGGTGGCTTAGTGCCAGCCTCCTGAAGGGCAGCTGGGGTCAGTGCATGGACTGTGGGTAGAATGGGAGAAAGAAATCCTTGCTTTGACTTTGAGAGATTCAGTGTTGACTGTCAGGGCAGAACAGACCTTGGAGTAGCTGAACCTTCACACTGGAGCAGGCTTTGAGTTGAACAGCTCTGCTTCCTAAGAAATTTCAGCCATCCCTTCCTCTTCTCACACACTCCAGACTCACCACTCACGGTGGCAACCTCATCACCTGCCCCAGAGTCTCAGCCCATGAAAATCAACAAGGCTCTGGCTGTCAACAAGGTGGGGTGAGCTCCCGACCTATTCTTCTCTCAGCATGAGACATAAGAAGGCTACCAGGGGAGTTCCAGGCATCACTCACCTGCCACCTTCCTCTGAGGGGTGTTGTGTGATCTCATACATTAAGCAGAGCTCCTGCAGCCACGTTGTGACCAAGAGGCAGAAGCATGAGGGCAGAGCAGAAGGAACCACAACCCCGGTGGTATCACTGAGTCACCTACCATACACTCCCGTTCACCCTCCTCAGACTTCTTGCTGTCTATGTAGTAACTATAATCATTTCAATTCACTGAATTGAGGTTTTGGGGGAGGTAACCTGCAGCTGAGATTATCCTAAGTGATGTATAAGAGGCTCCTAAGTGCGTATTCCAGAGTCACAAACATGGGATCCTGATTATAACAGCCCCAGACTTCAGTATCACATGCTCTCCCTCCTTTTCAGGGTCCCCAGTCCTTTTCCATTCACTGGACCCATTTTTTTTAACCATACAATGGTACACACTACAACATGTTCAAATTCCATTGTTTATGAGGTGTTTTGTACCTCCTCTGATATATTACATTTTTTTTTCTGGACTCCAGGGACTCAAAACTGAAGATTTGAAGATAGCAGGAAGATTATTCAAAAAATAAAGAATAGAACATTTAGCAACATAAAAAAACAAAAAAATGAGCCGGGCGGTGGTGGCACACGCCTTTAATCCCAGCACTCGGGAGGCAGAGCCAGGCGGATCTCTGTGAGTTCGAGGCCAGCCTGGTCTCCAAAGTGAGTTCCAGGAAAGGCGCAAAGCTACACAGAGAAACCCTGTCTCGAAAAACAAAACAAAACAAAACAAAAAAATGATTTAAATACATTTTTGCATTTTCTTATCAATTTGCAGCACTTTAATCAACAACCAAGACAGGAAACAACTTCCATGTCCACTGACAGGGAAATAGTGTAATTCATTGCTGAGCAATCCTGTCAATCCTTGTACTGGTGAGTTTTAAATGTCAACCTTGAATCACCTGGGAAGAGAGCCTCAATGAGGATTGCCTAAATCATGTTGGCCTGTGTGAGTATCTCTGTGTTTTGAATGTTAATAGATGTAGGAAGACCCAGCACATCTGGGAAGCACCATTCTCTAGGCAGGGGGTACCACCCTGTATCAGAGTAAAGAAAGCTAGTTAAGTAGTGGAATGCAGGGAGCATTTTTGAGATAAGGTCTCTCAATGACCTTGGCGCTCCCTGATTGGCTAGACTGGCTGACCACTGGGGCCTCAGGATCCTTTTGGCTCTCCCGACCCCACCCCCTAGTGCTGAGATTACCGGCCTGCACTGCTACAGAATCCCAGAGAGCTGACCCCAGGTCCTCCCTCTACCCACTGAGCCACCTCCCCACTCCCAAGAGAATGTTTTAAAAACAGCAATGAGGCTCGGTTACTTCACAGCGGCTGGCACTTGAGTAGCTTGCTTCTCATCAGCAACAAACACTCCAAAACAGAGGGGGAAAACACTTCCAACATGTGAGGACTGCATCCTCTCAGAACAAGAGAAACAATGGCATTAGCCAGGAAGGATAATACAAACTGCCACATGCCGCCCTTGACGAAGGAAAGTTTCTGAAATGTATCTCAGAGAGGAAGGGAGAAGACCTAAATGGAAGATCTGAGATTAGGAACACAGAAAATGAAAAGGCTTTCTTGCGCATGTCTTGAGGAAATAGCAGATTGGTTGTAAGATATATCCCTATCTCGCTGCATCTCTTACTGTCCAGGGAACGGCAGCCAAGTTACTTAATGTCTCAGAGAGTACATTTCTTCATCTTAAAAACTCATATAGTGGTGCCAGGCACACAAGGACTTCGTGAAGAATAAATAAAGCCAACACACATGAAACAGCCCCTGCACAGCTTCTGATCTGGAAAGCAAATCCCTTGGAAAATGAATGAAGAAGCAAACAAGTGATATGTGCCTCTCAGCAAAGACTGAAAACGTCTGCCTGGCCGCCCTTCCTATTACACGCACCTGCCGAGGAGCTCAGTGCTGACACCTTCTACAGCTCCAGGTTCAATCCTTGGATCTTTTAAACAAACATACTTCTGTTTTATTTACTTAAGAACATTTGCATCTGTATTATGTGTACACTGGAGGAACGGACCCTGCATTCCAATTTAACTCCCTATTTTAAAACGACTCATTGCCTGGGTTTTATAGGGTTATAACATCCATACTGGCCCACTCACAGCGCAGCCCAGCCTCTCCTCTCCACCCTCCTGCCCCAGAGCTCTGCCTCCAGCTACAAGACTCAGCTGCCACAACCCCATCCTGAGAGACACCCCCACCACCACCCTCACCCCCACCCATGCCTTGACTCCCAGTTTCATTAAGAACTAAAAGAAAGAAAAATGCCCAAGCAACAAGAAAGGACAATAAGGGCCAGCAGCACAGGCTTCCTGGTTCTGTCAGTCACCCTGCAGTCCCATGACGAGGGCTGACACCCTGACAGCGCCATGTGCTGTTCCCATGTCCTTGGGTAAACCACTGAACATCTCTGATTGTCTCCTTTTCACAAATTAGACACAATAATTTGTTCTTATTTGTAGAGCATTTTTCAGCTCAGAGACTACATGTTTCCACTGCCATAATTACATTTGAAATGCTAAGTGCATCGTTGACTATATCAGACCTAGTGTTAAAAACCCGTGTTTTGCTATAAAAATTGAAAAAGCAGAGCGTGGCAATGGCAGTGTGAGCAGCAAATCGCATTGTAGAAAGCATCACTTTTATCACGTGCTCTGTGGTCGGAGTGGGCTCTGCAGCTGTTGTGCCTACACTGGAATTCTGGTTCCCACTTACTAGCCATGTGTAATGATTAGTCCTGTCGATCTGGCAGATTCTAAAATCATTATGGGCCTCTTGCCATGCCTGTAGGGAGGGGCTAGTTATCTTGAATGCATTTTTAAGGTAGGAAGACCTGCCCACCATGGGTGGCAACATTCCCTAGCAGGTATGCCAAATCCAGCATGAAGAGGAGAAAGCACTCTGAGTGGTAGCATGTGCCCGTGGCTCTCTGCTCCCTGCCTGCCGATGCAGTGTGAGCAGCTGCCTCAAGGCCCTGCTGCCGTGACCTCCTTGCCTTGATGGATTGTACCTTGAACGGTGTAAGTAAAATCCACACAGCCACACTATACTTTTCCTTCCTCAAGCTGTTTTTGTGTCAGCCACACAGTAGTAACTAAGTCACTGTGTGACCTTAAGTGAGTGGCTATGCTGCTCTGGCCTCAGTTTCCCCCTCATAGTACAGATATTTGTACACAGTGACACCAAGTGAACAGGGCTGACTAGAATCTACATCCGGTCAGGTGCACTGGTGTCCAACTATCCCTGTGTATTCCCAGGAACCCCTCATTTATATCCTGCATTGTGGCCTTCACCCTCCACACCCCTCAGCAAATATTTGCAAAAGGAGGGCAGACTCTCTGGCTGTTGGGACACACCAAGCTCCTTGTTACAGCCTCGTTTCTGAACTCTGCAGAATTCGTTCTCTGTTTCACCAGTGGATGGAAATGGCCCAGGGTTCCAGAGAGCCTGGACCTCTTCCTTCTGAGAGGCCTAATTTGAGAGGCTGGGAGTTCTGGGCTGTGAGGCAGTAACTGAGCCTCACTGCCCTTGGTGGACTCTGCAGGTCACTGTGGGGACAAAAGCCATTCAGGACTGAGCCAGCACTGACTAGCCTGTCTTAACACACAGATCCTTACTGTGGCCCAGCACAGTGACTGGGAACTACAAGGCTGCAGAATAAGATAAATAACTCTTATTTTAAAGGCTGGCAAGATGCATAGTAGCACATTCCTGCACTCCCAGCACCTGGAGACTGGGAGTCCTGAGGCAGGAGGATTTCAAAGTCTAGACCAGCCTGGGCTATATATACTACACCATCCAAAATGAAACCTTAGCTAACTGACTAATTAAAAGGCTCTATCTTGGTTAAAGGCTTTCACATTGTCACTGACCTCCCTCAGAGACACGAAGGACCACTATTTTATAACTGAGGTAGGTGCCTGCTACCCACAGAGAGGGAGTGGTGGAGGCAAGCTAGAACAGATTCTTCTTGCCAGCACCTTATGCTCCTGGTGGGCCGGGCTCCTCTGCTGAACTCTAGGACTTACCTGCCCACTTCTGTCTTCTGTGAGCCCAAGTCCTGAAGCAACAGCATCAAGACTCCCATCCCAGTGCTTTATGCAATGAGATTAGGACCAGACAGGTGGACAGGAAACATGGCTGAAAGCTCAGTTTATGCCTGGCGGCAGTGGCGCATGCCTTTAATCCCAGCACTCGGGAGGCAGAGCCAGGCGGATCTCTGTGAGTTTGAGTCCAGCCTGGTCTACAGAGTGAGTTCCAGGACAGGCTCCAAAACTACACAGAGAAACCCTGTCTTGCAAAAATCAAACAAAACAAAACAAAAAAGCTCAGTTTACATCAGAGACCAGAAAATGAGAGCTCTCCCTCAGGAGCCCAGTTGAGGGCTTCTGAAGTCTTCTGAAGTTTATAGGCCAAGCATCATCAGCCATGCACTGGGCAGTGTGTCCCCTGAGAAAGGACAGATCAGTCAGCTGTAGACATCACTAAGTTCTTTCTAGGGCCTCTCTGGGACAGCCCAGCCCCAGAGGTTTCACAGGGTGTAGACAGAGCCCCAGTGGCATCTGCCTAAAGTGAGTGTGTGTCCGTACAAGAGAGGCTGGGGCAGGAAGAGTTAACTGGCTGCATTTGTAGACCCAAGCCAGGGCTAAAGCATAAACAGCTGGCTTAGGCCCTGGAACATGACTGTGTGCCCAGAGAAGAGCGGAAGGAAGTCAGCAGAGAGCCTGTTGTTCCACGGATGACCTTGTAGGCTCCCCTTCTCCTGGAGGGAGCCAAGCTGGTGCAGGGGGATCAGCCGAGGTGCCTGCCCTGTAGGTGGTCCCACTAGGACCGGACATAGGAATCCAGACCCTATTGTTTAAATTCCCTGAGGCTTGGCATGCAAACTGGTGAAGTGGGCATGCTAAGACACAGCCCACATGCCACACGACCTTGTCTTGGCTGTAGAACTGTGAAGGTCTACTGGGTATACCGCTACTTGCCCTGCTGACATGCCCTGAGACCTAAGCTGCATCTACAAAGTCAGAACCCTAGGGCTTACCCCAAGCCAAGTTGAACCCCTAGAATCTAAGGGCTGGATGACACAGCAGAGGTGGTGTGATCTACGGAGAGGCCATGACAAGCAGTAGGAAGTGGGCTGGAGGACACATCCCAGAAGATGGAGGGGCTAGAGAGAGAACCGGCTGGAGAAACAGGAAGTAGAGCTGGTAGTGTCCGTGGTCAGGACACACTCTGGGAATAAATAGCTCTTACCTGAGCAAATTCAGACTCCAACTACAGCAAGATAGAAAGAGATGACAGAAAAGCCACCCAGCCACAACTGAAAACAGGAAGAGGGATGGTGCTCCAGCCTCTGCATACCAGGAAATATCCAGCAATTCTCCAGAGGCCTGGAGGGGGACTACAGTCAACGCTAACCTCACGCTCATATAATATGCTTGTGATTAGTGGAAAAGCTTAATTTAGTAGTTTGGTAAATTCCATTAGGAGCTTTCTATGGCGTATAATTAAACTATTTTTAAGCAAATCTTTTTGGCTCAAGGCTCCGGTTACAAATCTTAATGGAACATGGTTCACATGATATCTATACCCCAATCCATCATATGGTAGAATATTGGTTATAGCTAGTGTACCCAGGCAGACAGCTACGTTGGTTTTATATAACACCATAACATCTCTGTCTAGACCAATTACGGGGAATCAGAGAGCCCAGAGTGAGTCCTAGCCCTGAGGCCACCTTGCTGAGAGCAAAGCTGTGACATCATGAGAGAGAGGGACATCCAGCAGCCAGTGTTAAACACAACCCTAAGAGGTTGGGATGGGACTACACTTAGTTAGAATGGTAAATTTTTTGTTACATATATAATTTTTAAACATTGAGATACAAAAAACAAAACAAAACCCAAATCCCAGCCCCCCAGCCAACCAGAGAGATGAAAATAAAAAGTATAAGGCAGAGTCAGAGTAAGCTTTTCTCTGTGGGTCTGTGGAGAAGTTGGTGCCAGTTAGGAGAGCGGCCACACCGGAGGCCTCGTGTGCCATGGTCGCCATCTGGCAGATGTGAGATCTTGAACTCAAGATCCTCCTGCATCCTCTTCTGAGGACATGGATCATCCTGAGGATGACTATCAATCCATCTCCTAGAACACCAGCCTAGACCATAACACCACAGAAAGATGCAGGGCTCCTTGTAAGAACCAGTCAACCCTTTCAGGGAGGCTCTCCCCATTCAGATGGCTCCACCCACAGAAATTAAATTGAACCTGGTCCCTTCACTGCATTCCTGCCCTGTGCTCATCTGGGAACCATGGCTGCTATCTCTGTCACCGTGAAACCTCACCTTGGAAAGAAAGCCTCTGATGGGTCTGTCCTGCCCAGACCGAGGCCAGTTTTAATACGCCACCACATAAAGCAAGCCCTGCCTGCATGTTTAACAATCCCTGCAAACCTTCCTGATGCTTTTGTGTCTCCAGAAGGGTAAAATCTGCTGTGGCCATGGAGAGGGCCAGAACTGTCCCTGGTGGGAATGCTGACAGCCATGGCCTTCGGTGTCCTAGAAGCCGTCCTGACCCACAGGGCTCCAGAGCATCTCCCATAGCTCATTCACTAGTGTTAGACCATTAAACTAAAGTCCTCCAGCTCAATGGGGAGCTCTGCTGGAAACCAGCCAGAGCAAGTTGGGGCAGGATCCCCTCCAAGGGCACTCCAAGAAAAAACACTCTACGTATCTACCGAAACTCCTTGCCTGCTGACCCGGCACTTCTCACAAAGTCCTGCACTGGGCACAGGTTGACTACCCTCCACTTCCCCTCTGCCAGAGGCTGCTTGTCCTTCTAGGTACAGCATGCACATCTCACCTCCTCTGAAAGCTTTCGGGACACGCTCCACTCACTTGCCTATAAACAATCATCTCTTTGGCCACTGTCTGAGTTGTACGTGCCTTAGATTCATCTGTTGAATCCAAGGACGAGTCAGAAACCACCAATGCTAGAGAGGTCCCTGCTTTCTGGAGAACCTGAGACCAATACTGACACCAAGAAGACCCAGCAAGGGACAGAGTGCAACAGAACAGTGGAGCTCAACAGAAAACCCCGAGACAGGTAAAGCCACCACAGGGAGCCTTGGTCACCAGGCCTCTCCAATCCATGGGGTGAGCATTTGAGACAGACAGGCAGGGAACCTTCCTCATATCACTGAAGAGGACCTTGGTTCTAGTGGGCCAGTGCTGAGGACACATGGCTGGTTAGGATCAGAACTGGTCCTAAGTTAAGCACTCAGGAGGCAGACAAAGGAATGATGGAGGAAATAGCTTTGGAGCTGAGATGCCTGAGTTCAAATCCCAGCTCAGTCACTTACCAGCTGTGTGACCTTGGGAAAGTTATTCCACCTCTCTGGGTCCCAGCTCCTACCTGGGTAAGGTAGAGAAGCAATAACTGTAGTGCCTGACTCAGACTTTCTCAAGGACTGGATGAGTGTATTTCCATCAAGCTCTGAGCCATGTGTAGGACGTTTCTCTGCATCCAACCTCCAGCTCTAGGACAAAATGTTTCCCTCCCCCACCTGCACCTACAAAGCCTCCATGCCAGCAGGCTACTTGAGAAAGACAGTGTGGCACAGCTCCATCCATAGACCAGAACACTGGCGGGATCCAGGTTGACCCAGGGCTCCACACCAAGCAATCTCTAAAGTAAATAAAGTGAAACTAAGCCAATCTTGCAGGTAATAGGAGCTTTTCCTCTTGCCTGCACTGGTAACTGAGCCGTTGGAGCCCATCTCCTATTCTCCCGGGTGCTCCTGAGAGCTAGTTAAAAGGGGGATGAAGGCAACAGCTTGCTCAGAACCACAAATGCAGCTTCTTGGAGGAGGGCTTTCCCACTGGGTGCCAAGTGGGTCCTGATGCACCTGCTGCTCCCATGCCAAGCCTTACCCACGAGTCTTCTCTGGCTGACCCTGGCAGGGCACAGAAACTGCAGACCTGGGAGGGCACTAGGAGCATGAATGAGGCTGCTGAGCCCACCCAGTCTGACTGCTGGAGAGAACACCATCGCCATGGCTGTGGTTTAGATATACAGTGAACTGTTACCTTCCAAGATTTCAAGTGTTGAAATTTATCCCCACTGAGAGATAGAAAGAAGATGGAATCAACCACACACACACACACACACACACACACACACACACACACACCCCAACTGGACTGCTGTGGGGGATGAACCCAGGCCCTGCTTTGTGTATGCTGGGCAAAGGCTCCATAATAAACTATAGTCCCAGCCGTGTGTGTGTGTGTGTGTGTGTGTGTGTGTGTGTGTGTGTGTGTGTTTTGTCTTGTTCTGTTTGTTCATTTTGAGACAAGGTTTCACTGTGTAACTTAGGTTTGTCTTGAACTTTCTACATGGCCCAGGCTGACCTCAACTTCGAGATCCCCCTGCCTCAGTCTCCTCCAAGTACTTGAGATGTACCACCATACCTAGCAAGGTAAAAGTCTAGTGTTCGAAGTAGGACCATCAGAAGGTGCCTAGACAAGGTCATTAGTGTAGATCCCACAGGGTCAAATCCTGGTAGCTCTATTAGAAGAAGGAGCGAGACATGCACTTCCTGTCTCTGTGTCTCTTCTGTGTCCCTATAGAGACACGCAATGCCCTGTCCCACTGGGATGGCTAGAAGTCATCACAACCAGACTGGATTTGGAATCACCTGGGAGATACACCGTGGGTGTTTCCAAAGAGTTTTCACGGAGGAAGGAGGCTCCACCTGCATGTAGCAGCACCATTCGGTGGACTGGGGTTCTGGACTGGATCAAAGGAGTGGCCAGCAGTGTGCATCTCTCTCTGCTTCCTGGCTGTGGGCGCAGCAGTGTGACCAGCTGTCCCGTTCCTGCTGCCATAGCTAGAGACATTCTTGCTACAATGCTTGCTCTGCTGTGACGGAGGGCACCCCCAAACTGGGAGCCCAAACAAACCCCGCCTTCCTCAAATTGTTTTTCCCGGTGTTTGTCACAGCAGTGAGAAGTCTCAAGTAACACAGACACAGAACCAGTGGGGCCTGCAGAACCTTGGACTTGAGACCTCCAGAACGGTAAGCCAGAAGAAACCTGTTTTCAGACTTACAGTTACACAGCCTGGTGTTAGATTGCTACCCACAGAAAATCAGCACACACACACACACACACACACACACACACACACACACACACACACACACACCTCTCAGGCCTGGCCTCCTCCTCCTTTTCTCCCAAGTAAGCTACATTTTGAATCCTTGGCCCAGATACGTGGCAACAGAGACCCTGGAAATTGGAGCTTGCTACTACGTCTCAGAATCTTCTAGAAATGTGTAGATGTGGTAGAATATCCTGGAGTCGGGCTCCACCCAACCTGAGCTTACTGCCACTGTAGATCCCTCAGTCACCTGTCCAGGATGTGTCAACAAGCCGCAAGAGAAGAAAGTGTCCCGCCAGCCTTCTGAGGAAGCCAGAGCAGGATGCCAAAATAAATTGACATTGGGAACACATTCTCTGCAGAAGAACCTGCCACAAGTGAAAATCCTATGCTCCCCATGCAGAAAGAGGCACTCACAGGTGACTTCGCCCCGGCAGGAAAGGGCCTTCAGGACCCCTTCTTCAAGAGGTTCAACATATCTGCCTCAGCCCTCAGTACTCCAGTCTGATGAGACACAGCACTAACAAGGCCAGAACCGAGTAGGCTGATGGCCAGACCAGCTGTTCCGCACAGGTGTGGAGCTGGCAGAGCATCAGGCCCATCATGTGCTTCCTCCTGTGGCCACAGGTGAAGTCACATGAAAGGAGCCACTTAGAGCAGCTGAGCAGAGGAGACAGAGCCTGGAAGGTGACTCTGGAGCCCCAGTGGCGACAAAAGGGGACAAGGGCTCCAAAACAGCCAGTTTGCCTGGACTTGAATTCTGCCTCCACCACTGCCAATCAAAGAGAGCAGAGGAGGAAAGACCAGGTGCACGGAGTGGTCCCTCCCTCCCTCCTCCTCAGCTAACTTTCCTGCAAAATGGAAAAGAGGTTTTCCTCAATGGGGTGTGTTGAAACTTCTGCCAAGAAAATAGCCAGAAAGTCCCTGGGACACCTGTCACCACCCTGGGCGTGGTTGTCATCCACGTCCGAGTGGCAGGATTCACATTCTTCTCAGCGTTCTCCTGTCACTCACAAAGTGTCCTGGGTGGACAGCACCTCCTAAAGTTGTCTTGCCCTTATACTCATCATGTGGACCTGGCCATCTGTCTGCTTCCTGAGCAACAGAGACCCGGGTGTCTGGTATGTGTGTCCCCAAAGATGGCTCTGCACAGGCTAGCAGCTGTCCACACCAAGAGCTCTGTTTTGCTTCTTTTCTCCTCACTTGGTCTTTCCTTCCTCTCCTCCCACAGTGGCTCATTTTGGCTTCCCCTCTGTGCTGTGGAGTCTGTAGGTCCACGCACATACTTTGTCTTTACTGGGGGCTTCCTGATCCTGCACACTCAGACGGGCCAGGTTCTAGTTCTCGGTAAACTGGCATGCCAAATTACTCTCAGAAAAAACAAGACTTTGAGAGACCAAAGAAGTGATATGAACACTAGAAAGACAATGTATTGTGGTGTGTGTGTGTGTGTGTGTTGTGTTGTGTGTGTGTTTGTGTGGTGTATGTATGTGTGTGCTATGTGTGTGATATGTGTTTGTGTGGTACATGGATGTGGTGTGTGTGTGTGTGTGCATTATGTGTGTTTGTGTGGTGTATGTATGTGTGTGCTGTGTGTGTGTTATGTGTGTGATATGTGTTTGTGTGGTGCATGGATGTGGGGGGTGTGTGTGTGTGTGTGTGTGTGTGTGTAATATGTGTTTGTGTGGTGCATGGATGTGGGTGTGTGTGTGTGTGTATGTGTGTGGTGTTTATGAGCTGAAGAGAACACCAGCTGGAAGTGGCCCCCCTGCTGCTGGAAGCTGTTTGCATGCTGCCCCTAGGGCTGTGTGGTGGCATGCCCGCAGGCTGCTCTCCAGCATAGCTGTCTCCCTGTGGAGGGTGAGAAGGCAAAACCCCCGAGTTGGAAGCCACAGGTCTAGATCCATTTCTGTCCATCACTGACAACTGACCAAAGACTGCTTGTCTGAACTTTCAGGTTCCCCATCTGTCCTTCCAATGCTGTGTGTCCCCCCATGCTGTGACTCGGTAAGAGGCCTGTGGCTGCTCTGCTTCTGACACAGCAGTTCACAATATTCTGCAACTGTATATTTAGCCCTTTTATGGAGAGACATTGAAGGGAGCCAGGCTCTGGAAAACTATGATAAACAGAAGTCATTCTCCCTCAAGAAATCCCCTGTGCATTGTAATCTTTCTGTGTGGGAGAAAAGCAAGGGATGCTGGGAACTCGGCGACTAAAGCCCCTCACCTCCTGCCAAGCTTCTCCCAGACACCAGGCCAGTGCCCCACAGCCTGTAGACTCATGCTCACTCCCAGCAGCAAGCCAAGCAACGGTCACAAGGGCCCTCCAAGTTCTTGCCCCGAGTCTGGGCTTGCCTACAGGCTGAGCTGATCCTGGACCTGGCTTCCTCCGTACCCAAGCACTGGAATCAATTCTCTGTCTTCACAGGTCTCCTTCCTTCCTACCGCTTTCTTCCTTTTTCTTTAACAGTTAAGCATGCCTGTGGACAGAGGACAGATTTCCGGATTCAGCTCTCTCCTTCCACCCTGTGGGTTCCAGGGATGGACTTCAGGTCATCAGACTCAGCAGCAAGCGCTTTCACCTATGGAGACATCCCACAAGCTCCTCCCTCCTAGTCTGAAGTGTCTGGGTCCTGACACCTGGTCACTCACTTACTTGGTTACTGGAGTGGGTCTTTCTCTGGTGTCAGATCCCTGACCCCACGTATTTGCCATGTGGCCTTGGACAAATTCCTTGACCTTTCTGACTCTAGAGTCTTCTCCTGCAGTATGGGGGCAATAGTGATCTCAGGTGGGTTGGTGTTGGGATAATTAAATAAGGCTATTGAATCCCAACTATCACCGCCACCCACCCACCCCCTCTTGGTACATCATCTCAGGTGGCATGCCTTACTCCGCATTCCCACCGGCCCGCTCAGTTCACACTTCCAGGTCTCCTGCAGCCTCAGGCAGCTGCGGCTTCCATCTACAACTGTCACAGAAGTTAATGTGTTTCTGAGCCCAGCCCCAACAGAGGCCATCGCAGTCCCCTGGGACTGATCACAAAGCTCGCATTCCCTGGTCGAATACTTAAGGCCCTCTGCCTCTGCCTCTGCCCCAGCCACTGCTCCTTCATGTGTTGCATTTTATATACTACCTCTCCTGGTTCCCCAGCATAACCTCCAAGACTTAGCTCAGGTGCCCCTCTTGCTGAAGCATCCAGACTCAGCCTCCTCCTCAAGATCCGGACTAAGGACCACACCCAGCTTGTCCCGGCAGTCCCGCTCCTTCCAGAGGAGCAGCCCCCTCCCCCCTGTGCATTCATGGTGTGATATTTCCGAGAGGCCAAGGGACCTCAGAAGTCACATCTCTTTCTCAGCATCCCCAAACAAAAGTTTAAAGGGTAGCTTTCATGGGCGGATATTACCCACGAAGATATGTATGCTCATTCCATCTGAAGAGAGAGAGCCATGAGCCTGACCCCTCAAACTGAACTCTGACTTCATATGGGACAGACTGTCCTGGCTGCACACCCCTGTGCCCGCGCCATTGAAAAGAAACAATTTTGTATGCACTGGCTTCTTCCAGAGAGAAGGGACTCACCAACTTGCGTGCCAGTCGGGTTCTTCCTCCTGACCTGTCACCTCTGTGGTCATTCACTCATTGACACTTTCTGATTGCTGGAGTCAAAGGCTAATGATTTCCTCCGTAGAGGCGAACAGGGCAGGTTCCCCCGAGGGACTCTGTGGTTAACGGCTAGATATATGGATTCAGAGACTTTCCCACGGTCAAGGCTAGAAGTTACTATATTCTGGTACACCAGGGTGTGGTACACCTGTGTGTGCTTACACACACCTGGGCCAGAGGCAACACAGCCCCGCAGAGTCACACAGCCAGACCACAGCATGGGTGGGAACCAGGGGGAAGCTAAGCCCCAGGATCCACCATTCTCTGACCTCTCACTCTGCTCTGGAAAGTTTTCTTTTTTCTTTTTTCTTTTAACTGTCTCTGAGTTTTTGTCTTTCCCACGTGTGGTAGCAGGCTCAAGCCTGTGCCGGCCCACGTGGACTCCCAGCACCTTCCCCTGTCAGCCAGCAGTGTGCTTTTCCAGTCACTTTACCACTATAAGCCTCAGTTTCCTCTGGAAAACTGGGTCTGGGTGCGACTGGGGGTTCAGGGGGCTCTTTCTAAAAACCCTGGTGCTCCTGGGCTCCTATAGTCCCTCTTAGGGTGAAAGGAGCCGGACCAGTCCTGGGGGAGTCAGGCTCAGCAGCCTGTCCCGGGGCCACGCAGCCCAGGCCAGCCTCTCCTGTGACCTCCATGCGCTTCGCGGCTCTACAGGAAGGAAGCTCAGCCCCCGGATTGAGCAGAGGGGTTGGGGTGAGGCCTCCCGAGACCTTCCTCCCGTTACCTGGCAGGACGTCTAGAGCAGCTGTCCGAGCTGTCCCCTGCCTTCTCGGCTCGCAGCTGTCAGGAAATCGCCGGCTGTTGGCCAGCCGGACCTGTCCCACTGTCCCCGCCTCCACCCCCGCCCTGCTGCGTGACTGATCCAGTCCCAGCAGCGCCTCCCCCTCCAGGAGCTCCAGGATCTACACCATGCCTTGGGGTCCCAGGCCTGAAAAGCAATGTGTGACTGCCACTGCCTGAAGCCTAAGTGTGGAAGGCGGGGCCACGGCTGACGGTGTGGAGCCCTGGACTTCCTGTACCCTCCCTCTTCTGGTCCTTCGAGGGCCCTTGCTCAAAGAAGCAAGCGATTCTGTCTCCAGAGCCCTTCATAGCACTAAAACCCAGGCTTCAGTTTGGGCTCTGGGGACCCACAGGAGAGAGCGCATGCATTGCTGAAAAAACCAGTTCTCACTGCTGCTCTCTCTGCACATAGAAACGGAAAGGGATTTTTGTTCTCGATGCTTGTCTGACCTTTCTTATGCATCCTACGGTGGGCTAGAAAACTTACATCATTAAAGCCCATGCAACATGTGCTTCTTAACAAAGCACTCAGTGAGTCTTCAAAGGCTTCCATGCTAACGGATAACCCCTCAGCCTGGTCCACAAGGTCCTCTGCACTCTCCCAAAGCCACAACTCATCTTCCAGCCCCCACCCTGGCCGCCCTCAAACAGGCAGCTCAGCATGAGGCATGATACCTGTTGCAAGCACCACTTGCCCTTTCTAGCTGCAGAGACCTCTGTCTTTGCCCAGAATCCCTCTCTTCTTCCTTCTCTTCCTGTTGGAATCCTACTCATCCAGGCTCCCTGAAATGTCAGCTTGGGGACCCTTCCCTAGACACTGCCCCTCAGCAGAAGGCCTAGTCCTGCCTGGGTGTTCTCCTCTGACAAGTTTTTTATGTTAGTGCCCCTGTCCTACACACGCTAAAGCAGATCACAAACAGACAGAAGCCCACACTCATTGACACAAATTATCACACTCTATCCCTTCTTCTTGCAGCCTGCCAGAGGCTAGCTCACCATTCCCCTATCTCAGTTTCAGAAGTGATCAGCATCCTCTAACCCCTTATTTTGCCTTCCTGGGAGTCTTTCTCTGTGCTCTGGATTTCTCTTCCATGTTCTGGAGGACACATGCTTGTGTTGGTCCCCAGTATTGGCATGGGACAATATGACATGTAAGCTTGAGGGCTGGCCAGCTAGGTAGGAAACCTGGGTCTCTAGGTTGTGCCAAATGGATAGCTCACCCTTCTTTATCAGCTATACCTAGAATGGAGGCCCTTTCTTCACCAGAACCCAAGACAAGAAGTGACTGCAGAACTCATCTGATGCAAAGCCATCTCATTCCCACTCTATAGAGAAGAAAACTGAGGCCAGAGACGTCAAGTCAGAGGCACCTAAGGCCGTGGCCATGGTCGTCCTTGTTATCAACACCCCTTACTTTACAGGCTTGGGTTGCCTTCCATGTCCTCAGCCATCCCACAGGATGGCTGTCATTTGCCTCTCATAGTTTCATGAGATATTAATTGGTTAAGACACTAGCAGTCAAGAGCACAGACTGAAGCCCACAGATGTGAGCTCCATCTTCACAGTTAGAGCCTTGACAAGGTATTGAACCTCTTGTCAGTGGATGGCTGACAGTTTCTGCATCATGGACTTTCTAACTCTACACTTAAGGCTCAGGGGACATCACAGAAGGGAAGGGGGGATTGGAAGAGCCAGAGGACCGGGGTGTCTGCTGTAAGATAGTGTCTTCTGTGTATGACAGGGATCTGCTCCCATGCAATCTTAAGAGTATAGTCACCCAAACAAGACTGCACAATGACGTCAGCTGACATCCCAACATGGATGTAGGAAATCTCACAAGGCCTTATCCATAGATAAAGAGCCACAGGCAATGGATGGCTATAGAGATAGGGAAAATGAGTGTTTTTCAAGGATAAGTTCCCTGACAGGTTATGCGACATCAGCTGGTCAGCTCTAAACACATGAACATGTAACCAACACTAAATGAACTCAGCAGGTTGTACTTAATATACATTTATATGGGTATGTGCATGTATACAATATAATCAGAGAAGAGGAGGTCATAAAGTTGAGAGGGAGTTTGGGGACATGAGAAGAGTTGGAAGGGGAAGAGTGTGGGGTGGAAATGATATAAATATAGTCCTCATATATAACATCCTAAAAATAAAAATAAAATAAATGTTAAAGGGGGTGTTTTAAGGATCCTAGCAAATGTGTCTTTTAAGAGGGTTTAGAATGGTAGCTGGTGTTTCAGAAAATGCCAAGTTCTCCTTTCTCACTGATGACTTTTGTCACAGTCAGTCAGGTGGAATGACAGGTCTGGACTGACTGTGACTAGTTGGTGCCATCTAGGGCTACAGGAACATGTTCATTTTTCTCTACTAATTAAAAAATTAACAGGCAAACGAGATTCTTGGGGAGTCCCAGGAGAGCCCTCATGCAACACCCGGGAAACTGGAGTCCCTTCTTGGGGTTCTTCATCTCCTAAGAGAATTTAAAAGTGACGTAAACAAAACTTGAGTTTATTACAGTGTAATAGAAAAACTCCAGAGCAGGCAAGCTGTAAGCATTACAGCTGCCCAGAGGAAGAGAATGGAGAAGGTAGCTGCCACAGTGGTCAGCTCCATGGCAGCAGGCAGCCCGTGGCAGCAGGGGTTGGCTTTAGGAAAAGAGTAAGGAGGCCCAAAGCATTAGTTGGGGAGCTAAAAGCATCCTTAGGTTCTGCCAGCATCTGAATGAAAAACACAGAAGAGAAGAAAAAAGAAATAATTACTCCAGTGAAGTGAACTTCAAGCTGGCTTAGCTAATAGGAACTTCACCGCGGGATGGGAATTCTGGGAAGGAAAAATATATTATCTTATGGCGAACCCACCTTCCTAAGGATGGTCTCCTAACCAGGTCTCTGGCTTGTCCCATTGCATCAGCCTTTAAGAGAGGAGACAGAAGTGTGTCTCCACCTAGACGTAGATGACATTCTTTACCTACAATAGGGAACTGCTCTCATGGGGGCTGGTTTTCTCACCCAATCCCATGTGCTCCTGTCTCTGACATCATTCTGCTTCCTGTCCCCATGGTCCTGTGTCTAATGACATTCTGTCTAATGGCAGACTGCCCAATGACAGAAAAATGGCTGTCATTTTAGGATGTCAGTCCACCCCAACACATGGACACTTCAGGGAAAAACACTAACTGTGCCTTTATGGTGATGTCTACAATTTGCAGACACTGCTCCTTTCTAAAACTGCACAGAACCAGCATGGAGATGAGCTGAAGGTCAGCTGGTGCACTGACATTCTTGCTCATCCCACAGCAGACAGGAGATGGAGGGAAGATGGCTGTTCAGCGTATAGACAGGAAACTGAGGCACAGCAGGGTTAGCCCTAGGCTATGTATCCAGCCTTGAATGCAAGAAAAATAAGGATCCCTGATCCCTCATTTTCCATAAATGATGTGGCCTTCATGATTCAAGATTGCCCAACTTTAACCTTTTTCATTCTTTCCTGGGCATCTACTAGATGGTAAATAAGGCCTAAGCAAGGCCAGCTTTATTGGAGCATGAACTGTGAACTCATATGTAGGGCCTGTAATTAGAAGGACTTGATGCTTGATCTGATTTTCTGCTATCACATTCTTGGACAGTCTTGAACAACAGACCCTGGTTCTTGTTCTACACTGGACCATGTGAATTAGAAATCTGGCTCTAGGTGTGACCTTCTCCTTGGGACCACTCAGCATTGCAGAAAGTCTGCCACAGGGCTGACCCATCCAGTGTGGTATGGCAGAGACCATGGAAAGGCAGGGGTGTGGAGTAAGGAGAGGGACTTGGCCATGTAAGACTTCCCCAAGCAATGCTCTCCAGCTGCATGACCTCCCCAGCTGCTAGCCAGCCACATGTACTTCCTCTGTGTTAGGAGAACAGCCTTGGTTCTGCCACAGTGGGAGACTGTAGCCCTACACAGCAGCTACAACCCCAACAGCCTTACAGCCCACTGCCAGGTCTTGACAATAATAAGAATACCCAGAAAATATGTACTCTCGAAGCCCTGCTCTTTCCACGTGTCTCTTACCCAGACTTCCTTACTCATCTGAACTCCCCTAGGCCTTTTGTTTGTCTCTGCCTTCCCAGACCCAGCCAACTTCAGGAAAAGGACAGAGAAAGGCATCCATGCTGAAAGCAAGTGAGAGACGAAAATCAGTGGGCTATTCATCCAAAGGACACGTGGGTGTTTGGGGAACGGATTTGCATCCTGCTGGCCTACATGCATGACATCTAGCAGGCATTTGAGTCATGACAGTTAAGTGAGTGCGGAACGGGTAAATGCATATGGCAAGTCCTGGGAGTCTGAAGGTCAGCTAAGAATAGAGGCTTTGTTGTTTGTAACTGGCCTCCGCTTTTGTTTAGTGGGCAAGATGAGAATCATGGAGAGGCTCTCGGGTGTTCAGAGGCTGAGGCTAGGAATCTGGAGCAGCAAGGAGGGATGAAGAGGGAGCAAACGTCAATGACCCAAGTTCAAGAAGAGGCAAGAAGGACTAGAGAGTGCAGGTGAGGTGGGGGAGCCTGAGAGTCTCAGAAACTGGGTGGAAAATGATGATGGATGAACACAGAGAACCAGGTCGTGGAAGTGGGTAGATGGAAGTCCTGAATAGTGATTCCTGTCTTCTCTGGGATACAGGGAACTAGGCGATAGGAGGGGATTCTGCGTGGATTATCAGAATAAGTGACATTTAGGCATAAATGTCTTGTAGCATAAGCTGTTTCCTCCTCTGGAGCTTGGGAAAGTATGTCTTAAGTCTGGGTGGGTTTTGTTGTTGCTATAACAAAATACCTAAGGCTGGGTACATTGTCCAGAAAAGAGGTTTATTGGTTCACAGTGTTAGAGGTCCAAGAGTCTGCTTAGTTCTGTAAAGGCCTTCCAATACAAAACAATATGGTGGATGGCATGACGGTCCAAGTGTGTGTGTGAGGAAAAAATAAGAGGCCAGGCATATTCTCCTGTAAACAACCATCTGTCTAGGAAGCCAACTGTGGTCTGGTGTAAGAACTACTCTAATTTCTCCAGCAGAGGCACTCCCAATGAATGACCTAGCAACCTTTCACTAGGCTGTCTCATAAAGGTTTCACTGCCTCTCAATATCACCACACAGGACCAACTTTCTAGCATGTGAGTCTTCAGAGACACACTCCAACTGTGTCCAAAGCATTGTGGGTTACCCAATGGGGAGAATGGTTGATGGTGTAAGAGGGCTTGAAAGGCATGGGGGCTCCTCTAAGGACATGTGCTGACCTCTATCTTGGTCTCCTCTCAGTTTTGTAGCAACTTTCTCTCTGACATCCCTGGCTTGGGTTTTCTCACTCAGTTCCTATTTCTTGGTCCTCTCGAGGGAGGAGCAGAAAGCTGTCCCAGAACAGAAATTCCTCTGAGGTCCCTTCCCCTTATCATGAGTGGCTACAGTTGTTTTTCCCACCAGGTGGAGGCCAAAGAAAACGAACAGATCTTTCAATATTGACTCTCCTGGCTCAGGGCAGAAGCACAGCCCCCACTTCCCAGAGCCTCACGGTAAAGGTCATGTCCAACAGCTGCTGAAAGCGATGGACTTGCCAGCTCCACCAGGATGAACAGACTCCAGGGGGCAACCCTGTATTCACATCTTCTGTTTTCCTCTGCCAGGGACACCGTGGGACTGATTGGGAAGGAAGGAATCACTTTGCATGAAATTAAAAGAGGTCAGGCTACTTGCTCATAGCTGTTCTCAAGAAACGAGATGAGAATGGAGGCCCTCCTTGAAGATCTTTCTCCGGCATGGCCTCTCTTTACGGGAGTCTCAAATCTGGAATTCTCCAGAATCCAGACAAGTAAGAAGACATGATCAGTGGCTTTTCACCTTCCAGCCAGCAGCCAGAGCATCCTGTCACTCAAATGGAGCCAGGGAGTTATATCTTAGGGTTTCTACTTCTGGGAAGAGACACCATGATCATGACAACTCTTATAAGGAAAACACTTAAGTGGGGTGGTTCACTTATAGTTTCAGAAGTTCAGTCCATTATCATCATGGCAGGGAGCATAGGAGCATGCAGGCACACATGATGCTGGCTACATCTTCCTCTTGAAGAAAACGGTCTGTGACACTGGGCAGCTGAGCATAGAGGCCTCAAAGCCTACCACCACATTGGCATACTTCCTCCAACAAGGCCATACCTACCCCAACAAAGCTCTGCCTCCTAATAGTGCCATTCCCTTTGGGGGCCATTTTCTCTCAAACCACCACAAGTTACAAAGTCTAACAGGAGACACAGAGCCAGTCCTGTAAAAAACAGAGGAGGTGAGAGCCCCAAGCAACTAACTCAACCAATAAACCCCAGCCCATGGCTGGCCATGTCAGGATGCATGGCTTCTATTATGGTTTTGATATGGTGTGTCCCAAGAAGGTTCACATGCTCAGGGCTTGGTCCCCCACCTGGTGATATATTGCCAGATTTTGTAAACTTTAGGAGATACAGCCCAGGGGCAGGTAGGAAGCAGGTCACTGGGGATATCTTGTCCCTGGTTCCTTTCTGTCATTTTCTCTCCACTTCCTCTCTGACATCAGGTGACTAGCCACATGCCCCTGCTGCCATGATCTCAGAGGCAGTCTATGGACTAAAACCTCAGAAACTATAGCCAAAATAAACCTCCCCTCCCCTTAAGTCGCTAATGTCCAGTATTTTGTCACAGTGATGAGGAGTCTGATTAATACAATTTTCTTCCATCTCCACCCCCAAGCAGGGTTATTCGTGTGTGAACTGTCTGATATGGGTTCTTCTTTTTTCTACCACAAAATTATGAATCCCATATTTATGAAGCAGAAAAAGGTGTGCGCGTGCACGTGCGTGTGCGTGCGTACGTGTGTGTGTGTGTGTGTGTGTGTGTGTGTGTGTATGTGTGTGTGTGTAAAATCACGGTGTCCTCTAAAGAAACCGTATCTGCTAATGAACAAAACATAACCCTAAGATTTATAATGCATTGCTGACGACTCATCTCTAGCAGTCCACTGTTCATAAACTCTGTTTGAGGAAGGAAAGTAATTTTGCTTTCTTGTGCATGCACATACATTTATATAAAACCCCAAATCCAGGGCTGGAGAAATGGGTCAGCAATTAAGAGTACTTGTTGTTCTTCCAGAGGACCCGGGTTTAATACCCAGCACCCACATCAGGTAGCTCA
Organism: Peromyscus leucopus; assembly: GCF_004664715.2. Lineage (NCBI taxonomy): Eukaryota > Metazoa > Chordata > Mammalia > Rodentia > Cricetidae > Peromyscus > Peromyscus leucopus. The sequence goes on from NC_051065.1 coordinate 143,698,245, forward strand.
CAGCTGCCTGAACCTCCAGCTCCAGGGGAACCAACACTCTCTTCTGGTCCCTATGGGCACCTGCATGCATGTAGGCACACACATACACATACATTAAAATAAATAAATAAATCTCAGAAAAAGTATCAGACTCTTAAGTCCAGCCATAATTCTCTGACTTTTCATGTAATAACTAGGGAAACAAGAATCAGAGCAAGCAGAGAGTGATATATATCACAGAATGTCTTCAGGCCTAAAGTCTGGTGGGGCCAATCGACTCCCAAGAGCCATGAAGATGAAGAAAAGCTGCTGTCAATGGCATTATGGAATGGACATAAACTGTTTAATTTCTCTACTATTAAGTCAGGGAACATTAGTGTTTTTAAGATCATGTTTTTGCCTTTGATAAAAGAAAACAAGAACTGGTATTTCTAAACTGGTACACTCAGCCAATAATAGATTTTAGGCATCAAAAATTATCCTGCCTAACAACTCAGAGTTTAAAAAAAATACAAATTAATTGATCTATTTAGAAAATCTACAGCTATCTCTTGACCGATTAGAATACAAAAATAATCAAAACAACATCTGCTTGATATTATTTCTAGGACAAACAGTTGAGACACTACAAAATCGCTAAGCAGATAGAAAACATCAGCATTGGGACGGAATTGTGCTGAGGCTTCCAAAGCCTGCAAAAATGCATCATCCTGAGCCCGGTGAGCTTCCTCCATGAGTCGTGCACCTTCATGGCTCACAGCCGCCTTCCCTAGGCACAGCCGCCGCTTAGACTTTCATCTCCTCACTTTGACTATGACCTTGACCTTCCACTTTGGGTGTTTTCTCTACCCAGCCCTCCAGCCTAAGCACAGCTGCCAAGTGATGAGTCTGGAATGCCCGGCCTTAGACATGCCTCTTCCTAGAACAACAATGAACGTCTTTCCATGGATATAGCTTCGGTGTTTGCAGGATGAGATGCGAAAGTCCTTAGGCTGGTCTTCACAGTCCTCAAGAACCTTCCCATGTGAGATTCTCTCGACTCTCTCACAAGCAGGCTATACAGAGCCCAGCATCAATTCCCAGTAGCAATGCCTTGCTAACCTGGTTTATCTCTGCCTGAAGGGACATCCTTGCCACATCTACTCAAAGCCTAGTGCTAGATGCAGCTCTGGTCTTGCCTGCCGCAGGAAGACAGAAGACATTCCTAGGATCTCACAACCAGAGGAGCTTTTCTCCTCCCATTCCTGACCAAGGTATGATCACACCCACCATACATCCAAGTTGTTCAATGGGTTGCTGTGGAATGGAAAGGGGTTGAGAGATGGTGAGCATTTAAAATCTTTTTTGATTTCCCCATCATGATCTTGATGCCCCTTGCTCATAGAATCCCTCTTCCCTCTCTTTGACTGGACTCCTGGAGCTCGGTCTGGTGCTTGGCTGTGGATCTCTGCATCTGCTTCCGTCAGTTACTGGATGAAGGCTCTATGATGACAGTTAGAGTATTTACTAATCTGATTACTGGGATAGACCAGTTTAGGCACCCTCTCCACTATTGCTAGTAGTCTAAGCTGGGGTCATCTTGTGGATTCCTGGGAACTTCTCTAGCACCAGGTTTCTCCCTATCCCCATGATCTCTCCCTCTATCATATCTCTTTCATTGTTCTCCCACTCTCCTCCCTATTCCAGCTCGACCATCCCATTCCCTTATGTTCTCATCCCCCATTCCCTACCCTTTATTGCCTCCCCACCCCCAGTTTACTCAGGAGATCTCATATATTTCCCCTTCCCAGGGAGATCCATGCATCCCTCTTTGGGTCTTCCTTGTTAACTAGCTTCTCTGGAGCTGTGGGTTGTAGTCTGGTTATCCTTTGCTTTACATCTAGTATCCACTTATGAGTGAGTACATACCACGTCTGTCTTTCTGAGTCTGGGTTACCTCACTCTACAGAGACAACTGAACCAAGCTAGTGGGAACTCACAAACTTTAGACCGACAGCTGTGGAGCCTGCATGGGACTGAACTAGGCCGTCTGTATAAGCAAGACAGTTGTGTAGCTTGGTCTGTTTAAGGGGCCCCTAGCAATGGAAGCAGGATCTATCCTTGGTGCATGAGCTGGCTTTTTGGAGCCCATTACCTATGGTAGGATACCTTGCACAGCCTTGATGCAGGGGGGAGGGACATGGCCTACCTCAACTGAATGTACCAGGCTTTGCTGACTCCCCATGGGAGGCCTTACATTTTTGGAGGAGGGGATAGGGGGTGAGTTGGCAGGGAAAGGCAAGTGGGAAGCAGCGAGAGGAGGGATGAGAGGGGGAATCTGTGGTTGGCATATAAAATGAATAAAAAAATTAATAAAGAAAAAATAAAATCTTTTTAAAAGTGTGTGTGTGTGTGTGTGTGTGTGTGTGTGTGTGTGTGTGTGTGTGTATGGGGGCATTGCCACATGTGTGTAGAAGGTCAGAGGACAGTTTGGTGAAGTTGGTTCTTCCCTTCTACCTTTCACTCGGGGTCTGGGGATCAAAACTAAGGTTCCTGGGTTTACAGGACAAGCACCTCTACCCACTGAATCTTTTCTCCAGCCTGGTAGGTAGAGATTTAATAAGTATTTAGCTTTAAATGATCCAGGAAGTTTCTTCAACTTCCTCATCCATAAAAATCACGCTAAGTCAAGGCACAGCTATCTGTTAGGGTTGTGGTGAAAAGCGAATGAGATATGTCACATAAAACAACTTGTTCGGCGTCTGCTTCACAGTGCAGACTCTCAGCTGGAGGAGGGAAAAGGCAGCGGTCAGGGAGTGCGAACAAAAGAAAGGAGAACAAACGATGCTCTCTCTTCCTTCTGCCAGAGCCATAGGCTCCATCGCCTCGCTTTAGGAGGAACCTGCGCATATTATCTTTCCAGGGCACAAAATTTGGGTAGAAATGATCCCAGGACCCTGGAAAACAGAGGGTCGATTAATTTTCTAAATATTTATTATATTTGGTGTGTGTGTGTGTGTGTGTGTGTGTGTGTGTGTGTGCAGTTGCCCATAAAGACCAGAAGAGAGCAGTATCTCCTGGAACTGAAGTTATAGGCAGCTATGAGCCTATGATGTGAAAATTCTGGTCTTCTGAAAGAGCAGCAAGTCCACAGAGTCATTTCTCCAGCCCCTGGTTAATTTGGGGGATCTACTGTGTAGCAGGAATCTTAAAAGTTCTTATTAATAAAATCAAACCTGAGGCCAGTTATTGGGGTGAACACTGGAAAATCAAAGAGCCAGAACAAGCCACAGCTACCTCACCTCGCTGGATCCTCAGCTGGTCGTGTTTCCTCAGACTGGAGGCTTCTGAGTCCTCATCAAGAATGGGTCTCAGCTGAACTACTGCTCAAAAGCCTAAACGCTTAACCAGCCCAATGCTTAACCAGCCAAATGCTTCTAGTTTCTGGTCCTCACGCCTTAGATACCTTTCTGCTTTCTGCCTCACTCCCTGGGATTAAAGCCTCGCTTTCTGGGATTAAAGGCGTGAGTCACCATGCTTGGCTGTATCCTTGAACACATGGATTTCTGCCTCTGGAATGCTAGGATTAAAGGCATGTGCTACCACTGCCTATCCATTATGTTTAATATTGTGGCTGTTCTGTTCTCTGACCCCAGATAAGTTTATTAGGGTGTACAATATTTCGGGGAACACACTACCACCACACCATTATGTAGAGTTACTAGCTGACTCTGGGCTGTGTTAGACATTAACATGTTCAAGATGGAAGGAAACACAGAAAGTCCCTGTCCCAGGGATAGGGAACTGCAGAGAGAGAGAGCTGTAGGGGACAGAGTCCGGACTAGAAAGTGTTCAGCCCAGAGCCCCTCGCCACCTGCACACTCTTCCCTAGGTCAGCAGACTGAGCTCAGAGAGCAGCTTCTGCTATCAGAGAGTCGAGAGGTTAATAAATTGTCTTCTCGAAGGCAACAGCAGTGCTTGTTCAGAACTGCCAAGAACAATCATGCTGCTCTGGAAATTGACTAGTAGCAGGCAAAAAGCTGAGATGTGCTTGCTCGTGAGGACGTATGTGTGTAGAGTGAAATCAATGTGAATCTGTAGTGTTCATAGCTCTTTCTACTCCTCTCTCCAGCTCTGTGGTCTGATAGTTCAGTCAGGACAAGGCAGGTCATCAGAGCCTTTGGCCACCAGAGACACTCTGACTTGATCTAGAGTGGTGTTAGTTTAAGAGGCCATCAGAACCAAGGGAACAGACAGGACCGGCAGCTCCTCTAGTCAGAAATTGTACGGCAATCCCTGACCAGGTGACTGGGAGGCATTTAGCAGGGTATTCTAGAAGGTGAAGCAGCCCTGGAGAGATTGGTAAAATTTTGGTGTGTCATGGGCTAGCCAAAGCTTATGTGCACCTATTATACAGACAGGAAGCAGCCTAACCCCTTCTGGCCAGGAGATGGCCACCCGTGTATAGGAGCTTAGAGACTCCAGAGGAAACTAGAAACAAGGGCAGCCTTGGGGCAGGGGTCTACAATCTAGTTCTGCAAGTCACTTACAGATCCACCAGCAAGGACTGGGAGTCTTACTTGAAAAGCCTCTAGGCAGACAAGGGATGGCATTAGATTGTCAGAATTGAAAATAAAAACACAATAAATCAAGCGTCAGAGTATTGTGAGACACAATTCCCTGGGGAGAATGTGAATAAACATCCACTCACCTCAGACACAGTCCCTACTACAGGCCAAGGTGTGTGTGTGTGGGGGGGATACCACCAAGGTCCATTTTCATGAACCAATGTTTTATTGGGGTTATGTGTATGAGTGAGGGGTTACTTAGGAGAACAGAAATGACTCAAAGATACTGCATCATCAAAAGTCCACCTTAATGCGGTGATAGCTTGTGAATCGGGAAACCTGGTGTAGCATGCACAGTGGGCAGGCAGATCAGCAGGTTGGAGAGCAGCCTTTCTACATAGCTTTGTTGGCCTGAATCCCTTCCAGGTAACTCCTCTAATCTTTGCTTCCTCTTGGAAGCTCAGCTTGTCTGAAAGTGGTTCTCAGCACTCCGTTCTGCTTCTATAAGCTTAGGGGTGGGGGTGGGGGACGACTGAGTGAATCTGGTCAGTTTCAGGAACTTCCTGAAGCCTTAGAAGTGTTTACTTCTTGAGTTTAACAAGCTTCCTTGTAAGATGGAATGTTTTTTAGCTCCCCTTAGAACATCCTGTGTCTTACCAAACTTCGCTGCAAGATGGAGAGTTAATCTCAGAGGAAATTGCTCCACAAGACAAACACATCCACGGACACATCTTGCTGAGGCTGAAGAGTGAGGTTTTAGCCAAACAACTTACTATACAAGCACACAGGACACCATCACCACTCAAGAGAAAGTGTAAATCCATGGTGGCTTTAATGTAATATGTACAATACTCAGTTTCCAAGAGCAAGCCATGCAGAGAGAGAAGACACAACTGTGTTCAGGAGGAAAACAAGCATCCAACAGAAAGCATCTCTGAATGTCACTAGAGGTTGGGTTAGCAGGTAACGTCCGGAAAGCATCTATTGTAAATACGTTCCTGGAGCTAACAACAACTCTATTTAAAATTGTAGGCAGAGTATTAAAGCAGTGATTTCAACAAAAAGATAGAAACTATGCAAATGGATCAGTTCAAAAACAAGGGTGTGGAAATGTGGCATTCATTTTCAAACTAGTCAAAAACAATAACAATAACCCTGTCAATCAAGATTTTATGTCCAACAAAATGATCCTTCACAGTGAAGCCAGAGTAAAGACATTCCCAGGTGGCCAAAGACTGAACAGGTGATTCCCCAGAAGATTTACCTCATAAGGAATATACACATTTGCCCATTTCCTCCACAGCACCTGCATCTTGCTAGCCCTGTCTTTAGAGTCCCTCCCCACCCCGATGGTCCCTCTTTAACTTCCTTGTTTTGGAGTTTACTCCAGGTTATATATTCAAATCTGAAGATTCAGAGCTAAAAAAGAAAAATAGGAGAGAAAATGTGGTGTTTGTGTTTTGGGGTCTGGGTTATCTCATTCAGTATAGTATTTTCTAGCTCCATTTACCTGCAAATTTCATGATTTTCTTTTTCTTTACAGCCGAGTAGTATTCCTTTGGTTATATCCACCGCATTGTATTACCCATGCACCTGTTGAAGGACATTTAGATTGTTTCCATCGCCTAGCTGTCCTGGTTTTGTTTGTTGGTTGGTTGGTTGGTTTGTCAAGCCGACACAAGTTAGAGCTATACTAGAAGAGGGAACATCAGTGGAGAACAGTCCTCCATAAAACTGGCCTGTAGACAAGCCTATGGGTCATCTTCTCTATTAACAAATGATGTGAGAGGACCTAGACTACAGTGAGCAGTACCACCTCTGGGTGGGTGGGTTGTATAAGAATGCAGTCTGAGCAAGCCATAGGGAGCAAGTCAGTAAGCCATGTTTCTTCATGGCCTTTGCTTCAGTCCCTGCCCTGACTTCCATAGTGATGAACTATACACAGGGCATGCAAACTGAAATAAACCCTTCTTCTCCAAGCTGCTTTTGGTCGTGGTCTTTAGTATAGCAGTAGAAAGCAAACTAGAGCACCGTTCAAGAATATTCCTTTTCTTCCTTTCTAGTTTATGTGTATGGGTGCTTTGTCTGCATGTGTGACTGTGCACCACATGCATGTAGTTCCTGTGGAGACCAGAAGAGGGCACTGGATCATCTAGAACTAGAGTTACAGATGGTTGCAAGCTGCCATGTGGGTACTAAGAACCAAACCTGGGTCCTCTGGAAGAGCAGCCAGTGCTCTTAAACACTGGGCCATCTCTCCAGCATCATTTTTCACATTTTTATTGGTGGCTTCCTCCATGAGTGAGATTATTCACAGGTTCTTCAGGCTTATACCTTAAGGGTCCTCAGGGTGACTGGGCACATTTGGTGTGTTCCCATCATCTGGAATGGGCATCAGATAGTTGTAGGGTACATCCTAGTGATCATGGCAGCATACTTGGTGTAAGGGCTGTGTGAGGGTACAATTACCACAAGGCTGCACACAGTGATGGACAAGGCCAGCCAGCACCAACAACTTTGTCCAGGCACTCTTGAGAAAGGTGGAGTCTCCTAGTCATTGTAGTCACACCCTAAATATTTTGCAAAGAACAATTGATACGTTAACACATGAAAGAAAATGGAATCACACAAAATGATAAGTGTAAACCAGAGAAGGCAGAAAAGGAATTTTTAGAAAAGAGACATTGAACAGATGAACAAATTAGGAGACAGTTATATTTGAGGTTGTAATTGATCTGATTTTAAATGTAAATGGTCTGGATATGTAGATAAAACGAGATTGGAGAGAGAGAGAGAGAGAGAGAGAGAGAGAGAGAGAGAGGGAGAGAGAGAGAAACCTCACTATACCTCTTTAAGAAATTGACTTTAAAGACACAGATAGTTTAAAGCATAAAGAGAAACCAGATAACACCAAGCAAAAGAAAGTTGCAGTAATTACACCAATTTCATACAAAGTGAACTGCAGAATATGAAAGATTAACAGGAGTATGATAAATATGATGATGATAGAATAGAGGGATTGTTCAGTCCCTGATGTGTGCACTTGACATCAGAGCATCAAAGCAGGTGAGGCCCAGACTGACAGAACTAAAGGGAGAAATAAACAGACTTACTGTTGTGGCTGCAGATGTCAGCACCCATCCTTCAATGATTGAGATCCAACAAGCAGAAAAATCAATAAGGATATAGCGAGCTGAATAGCACCATTAATCAACCGAGTCTAATTGACATTTATAGACTATTTCATCTAGCAGCCATAAAACGTCCATTTTCAAGCTCCTGTGGAACCCTTGCCACAACAGAATACATTCTAGACCTGTAAACAAACCATAACAAATTTAAAAGAATAAAAAATCATACCAAAGTATGTTCTTACCACAATAGGATCAAATTAGAAATCAATAACAGGAATAAAAAGAGATGGAAACACTCCAAACATATGAAGAAGAAACACACACAAAAGAAAATGTAAATATTTTAAATTAAATCAAAATTAAATGCAACTTCATCAAAATGTGAAGGATGCAGTGAAAAAAAATCAATGGTAGGGAGATTTGCAGCACTGAATGGGTGCTTTGGGGAAGAAGAAACATCTAAGCCAGTTGTCCATGTATCCACCATTAGAAAGTAGCAAGAGGGAGGAAAAATTAAATGCAAAGTCAGAGCTTCGTAAATTAAGATGCAAAGTTCACAGACTAGATGACATCACATGATTAAGACATCAACTTTCAGTGAAGTGTGCTGCTGCATGCTCATGATCTTGTTGTGGGATATTTGTACACTGAGTGAAGATGTATTGCTATGATTGGTGTAATAAAAAGCTGAACGGCCAATAGGTAGGCAGGACTTCCAGGTAGAGAGAACTCTGGGAAGAAGGCGGAGCTGCCAGACACAGAGGAAGCAGGATGGGCAGTATGGAGATGAGATAATGAGCCATGTGGCAAAACAAAGATTAAATAATATGGGTTAGGTTATAAGAACTAGTGAGGAACAAGCCTAAGCTAAGGCCACGCTTTCATAATTAATAATAAGTCGTTATTTGTGAGCTTAGGGCCCAAAGAAAAATCTCACTATATGATCTCAGCACTTAGGAGGTGGAGGCAGAAGCATCAAGAGTTCAAGGCCACCCTCCAGTAGACATCAAATTGAAGGCTAACCTAACCTACAAGAGACCCTGTCTCAAAAAAGAAAAACAAAACACTCACTACTCCCTAAGCTGTTCTATAGAAGCAACATATACCCCATCATGCTTTTTGATAGAAGGGGACAAGTTGGCTTAAAATGTATATGGAGCTACAAAACAATCTGGAATAAGACAGACAATTTTGCAAGAGGTAAAGTTGAAGGAATTGTCACCCAGTTTCAAAAGTTATTGTAACGCTTTAATTCCCGAGACAACTTGGTATATAGGGATGTAAGTTCTTAGGGCAGAACTGAGAATCCAGATACAAACCTTACATTCATGATCACTTGACAGTTCACTATAGAAGGGGTAGTCTCCAATAGTAGGGGCCAAGACAGGGATGCCCATGAACTTACATCCTTCTCTCAGCTCACACAGTAAAAATGAACTCAAAATGAGCTGTAGTATGAACAAACAAACAAAAAAAGACAACTATGATACTTCTAGGAGAAACATTTCAGTGGAATCTTGTATAAATCTCTATGGATCCATAAACAAGAGCCATGAAAATCCTGCAAATCCTGATATATTGCACTTAATTCAATTTAAAAGCTTCTGTGCTTCAAAAAAACAACCCAAATTAGACAAAAAGGCCGGCCGTAGATTGAGATAAAATATTTGCAAAATATGCATGAGAAAGAGGATTTATATCCAGATTCTAAATAGAGGTTTTACAACTTGATATGACAAATAGCCCGATTAAGAATGGATGAAAGACTTGAGCAAACACTTCATCAAAGAAGATATAAGGGTAATGCACAGACCCGGGAGAAAGAGCTCAACATTAGTCAGCATTAGTCATCAGAAGACACAAACTCAAGTCATGCTCTACCAACGCTCACTGCAGAGAGCTGCACAAACACATGCACACCACAAAGACAACAACAGACAGGTAGCATCAGTTTCCACGCGGACACGGAGAAAGCAGAGTGCTGACATGGTCTTGGCAGAAATGAATGTGGTTCAAACTGCACAAACACACTTAGTTTTGTGTTGTGGTTGTTTGTTTTGTTTTTCCTTTAAATTAAATGTAAACCTACTAGAGGTCCAGAAATTTCACTGGGAGAAAACGGTCCAGAATGAATGAAAATATCTTGTGAGTGAATGTTCACAGTAGCATTATTTAGACCAGTCTCAAACTGGAAATAATGCAAATGTCTAGAGAACGGATAAACCCACTGAATGGATCCAGACATTCAATGCAATGTGATTGGGCAATATAGAAAGGAGGCAACATTGGTACGTGGTGTGACATGGATTGACTTCAGTTTGCTTAAAAAGCCAAATTCAAGGACTCTACTGTGTACGTGATTTTGCGTATGTTTGATGTCCAGAAAAGGCACTTTACAGTGATGAAAAGCAGATTGCTAACTAGCCAGGGAGGGAGGGGAGGGAAGGGGAGTGAAAGGGAGTCAGGTCACCTCAAGAGAGCACACTTAATGGGATTTTAGGATGATAGTGTTATAAAAATGGATAGTAACCATGGTGTCCAGTTCTAATAATGTATCAGAAATCAGCAAGTTGCTCACTTGCAATAGGTAGATTTTAAGGTATAGAAAGTATATCTTAATAAATCTGCAAAACAAAAGAAAAATCAAAACCTACCTAAACCACACCAAGCTACAACAGCTCCTTATGGATTCAGAAAATGAATGATCTCTGGAAGATGTGGAAGCTCAGAGTGACCAGCTCAACCCATGACAAATAAATCTGTTGTGACATAAATTCTTCTCCTGACCTACACCATTCCACTCCGGCCCTCGCTACAGCCAGTCAGCACTGTTCAGGCCATGCCCTTTCCAGCTGTCTACCATTTCTGTGGACACTTCGTTTCCCTGCCAGAAGCTCTGGGGCCGTGTGCCAGGTTTGCCCAGTCCTTTTCACCATCATTAAAAGGAAATCTCTTTGATGCCAGGAATGGTATAAATCCAGCTGAAATCAATTCTTATCTACATTCTTGGCTTTTAACCAAAACAGAGTGAAACATTAGAAACATGTATTTATTGCTCATGCATCTCTAGCTACGTTTTCCATCATAAAGAACCATGGTGACAGAGACTCCAGGATGCTGCAGAGAATATGTATAAATTTCCACTTTCTCCTTGATGCATGAGTGTGTGTGCATGCACATGTGTGTGCATGGCTGTGTGTGTGTGTGTGCACCCATATACATGGACATGTCTATTCCAATGGCATCGGTGGAAAATGGGAGGTGAAGATTTGGTCCTTGGGTGTCTGAGCCCTCGAGTTTTACTTGGGTGACACATCTGTGAAGGAATGAGAGGCTGACATCACCACTTCCTCTGCCACCTTGGTTTGGTTTGTTGGTTTCTTATTTTTCTAACAGGAAGACACTTCTCAGGGGCTGCAGCTGGCTGCCTCTGAAGGCAGAGCAAAGCGGCCCATTTTTTCTCTCCTGCTGTTCTTTCTGAACCAGAAGCAGCTAAGTCTTCCAGGGCCCCAGAGTCCCTCAGCTACCCATTTCATATTTCCTCAGCAATTTGTTTCTTGATCCTTGATCGTTTTTACAACTGTGCTGGCTAGTTTTGTCAACTTGACAAAAACTGGAGTCATTTGAAAGGACAGAACCTCAACTGGAAAAATGTCCCTACCAAATGGGCCCATGAACAAACCTCTGGGGCATTTTCTTGATAGATGGTTGATATGGGAGGGTCCAACTCACTTTGGGCAGTACCACCCCTGGGCTGGTGGTCCTGGGTGCTATAAGATAGCAGGCTGAGCAACCCCTGGGGAAGCATTGTTCCTCCATGGCCTCTGCTTCAGTCCCCACTTCCAGGTTCCTGCCCGGCTTGAGTTCCTGTCCTGAATTCCTTTGATGGTGAACAGTGATGTGGAAGTGTATGCCAAATAAGATGTTTTTTGGTCATGGTGGTTTATCACAGCAGTAGGAACCCTAATAAGACAGCAGGAGGTATTTTTTGAGCTCCTATTAGGTGAAAACGTCCATCTTAGATGCTGTGGGGGATACTGGGATAAAAGGACCTTTCCTCAGATAACTTAGAGTCTAATTAAAGCAGGAGAGAGATAGGTGACATAAATGACCACAGTAGCAGGTAACAGTTGATAACCTAGGTACCAAGGACACTACCTGTCTTGAGGAAGGGGACAGCCTTCAAGCCAGAACAACCCAGGAACCCTGGTGGGAAAGTGTCCTTTAAACTAGGGCTCAAGAATGGATAGAATTTTGATTGGCAAAGTTGCCAGAGTAAAGGAAATAGAGACTGAAGGAAAGTCTTGTACATGGAAGGGGGTTCTGGAAACGGGAAAGCACAGGGCATGTTTGGGAGGAATGCAGAATATACATCTGCTTCCGAGAAGCAGATAAGTCTATAAATACAAGTCAGAGTCACAGTATGTAGGACATTGAATGTCAGCTGCAATTTTAACTCATCCCTAGACAGGCAGGTTAACCTCTCCACTCAAAAGGCATTTAAATGATGGAGGCCAGACTCAGCTCTCTTTTGACAGGATGCATACATTACCCCTGAAAAACTTCCCAATATGACCACAAGCATATGGGTGGATGTGTTCCACGAGCATCAGGTCTCATCCAGTCCCAGAACTGCAGCATTAGGTGGTCTCAGGAAGACTATGAACAGAAAATAAACTGCCTTTGGGTTCCATGTGTGACCAGAGCTTTGTATGGCTCCTGAGTGAAAGTTCGGGTTTCTTTGAGAAGTGCCAAGGACAGGTTTTGCTCAGAATGAGCTCCTCTGGGATATAGGAAATCATTACCATCTGTGACACAAGGCATAGACCCTTCAGATGGGTGGCTCTGCCTGGGTTTAATATACCAGGTAGACTGACTGGTCTATGTTACCAGTCAGTATGTACCATACTGTCTTAGAACTGTATAACTCTTGTTACTTTCCAAATGAAGTCTCAAGTGGTCCCCACAGAGGAACAGGGAGAGTCCAGGCGGACTTTGAGACAAGCTTAAGAACTCAGACAAAATTTTGGACTCTCTACCTGCTTTCCCTTCCCATGGTGGCTCTCTGGACGCCTAGCTCTGGCTGGTGCAGTGGACACAAAGCGCCTGTTAGGGTAGAAATCCTGCAATGGGTGCAGAGGGGAGAGAAAGAGGGAAGGCTTGCAGACAGAAGCACTGTGCTGCATGTCTAGGTCAGCTGAATGTGGGAGGGGCCTAACAGAGAGTGAAAAGTGAGGCTAGCCACTGCCTGGGACAAGCAGAAACTGCAGGGGAACAGGAATCTGGAGTCAGAGTTGGAGGGTGAAAGCAAATGAAACCCACTACCAGAATGCAGAAAACATCCGAGGTTCGGATCCAGTGCCACTCAGTAGATTTGATTAGCCAAGTCTGCCTTGAGCGCTGTTCAAAGTCAGGCACTGGTGTAAGCTATAATTTAACTGGAACTTTCCCCTCACTCAGTTAAACTATGTGATCTTTGAAGGCCTTTCTGCTTCAACTGTATTCTACTTCTTTGATTTAGTAAATCTCACTACCTGGGCTCTCAGCATGTTAAAGGTTTGAAAAAGCCAAGCAAATGGGGGAAAATTCTAAATGTTCTAAAAACAAAAGGATTTAATATTAGAAAAATGAAAAACATGTATTTTATACAGAATCTTGATAAGTTAAATATATATTACAATCTTCCTGAATTTTCTTTGATTATATTGAAAGGAAAATATTTCTAGAGACAAATAGTTTGAAACAGAAATGGAGAGAGGAACTAGACTCAAAAATAATATATTTAGGAGTCTATCTAATGTGTTCCCTCCATGAACCTTCTCAGCCCTTCCCCAGATCTAGCTGGGTCCCACATCCAATGTCTCAGCCTAGTCTGCCACCCCAGGCTGCTCCACAACCAACCTCTAGGCTTCTGCCAGGACCCACCCTGCCCTGGCAGCTCCTGACCCACAGCTAACCTCCCATGCCACATCTAACCTCTCCACTCAGCCAGATGCTACACATCCTTCTCCAGGGACTAGCCTCTCACCCCTCATTGAGGAAATTTCCCTTTGCAACAGAGACCGTTAAAGAAAACCACAACCAATCAAAATGTAGAGCTATGGAACCCAGTCCCAAATGATGCATCTACATTGCTCCTGCACCTAAGGCTCAGGGAACATTCTGGAAGAGGAGGCAGAAAGATTGTAAGAACCAGAGAAACAGGAAGTTTGCTGTGTCTTCTAGAAATGTCAGAAGCCAACACCCATAAAGTGTCACCAATATGGTTGCCTAAACTTGAGCATAACAAGCAGGACACCTATAGACCTGCTAACATGGATGGGGAAAGCTTATGAGGCCTCAACTCTGCTCAAAGAACTATTAGAATCTAAGGAATTGTAAAAATGGGAGAAATAATCTTCCCCAGAGAAGAGCACACCAACTGTTTATCGAATACCAAGTGGTGAGCCTGAAAACATGTATATACAAATAACACTATACAGACTAAGAAAACTCTAGTTATGTATTTAGAAATGCACATGTATTCCTATGTATGTAATATATGTATGTATGTAAATATATGTATGTAATATGTATGTCAAAATAGTGAAAAAGAAGCACAGATTTGAAAGAGAACAAGGGAAGTCCTGTGGGATGGTTTGTAGGGAGAAAGGGATGGGAAAAATAATGTGATTATAATCTCAAAAAACAAAAGAAATAATAATATAAAAAATGAAGCACCTCCCCAAAATGATATATGTAAAGCATGCTAAAATTGCAGAAACATGGATTGCCGAGTATAAATATCTGTAGCCCAATTCAATGAGATGTTTTTAGAACCTTAGCGTGTTCTACAGATGGAGCTGTTGTCGTTGGCCCCATCCAGCCTCCCTGAAGTGTGTGTCACACCGGTGACACTGTTATGGATTATCTCTTCCTCACTTCCGACTCACAGAGTGCTGAGTCTACTGACTTGTCTGCTGTGATACCCAGAGGCTCCTCCTTCCCAACCCCACACCTACTGCTTCTTCGTCTGGACCCTCACAACCACTCCCTGGACTATTGCCACCATCCCTACAGGAAACGTGTTCCCATACCCAAGAAGTGTGTTTTAGCCTCCCAAGGTACTGTGGTAAGATGTGCGTCCTTTTGTGGAAATTGTATTTGAACGAAAGTGTTAGCTAATGAAAAAGCAAATAGGTGCCGGGTGGTGGCGGCGGCGGCGGTGGTGGTGGTGCATGCCTTTAATCCCAGCACTCGGGAGGCAGAGGCAGGCGGATCTCTGTGAGTTCGAGGCCAGCCTGGTCTCCAAAGCGAGTTCCAGGAAAGGCGCAAAGCTACACAGAGAAACCCTTGTCTCGAAAAACAAAACAAACAAACAAACAAACAAAAAATAGTTGAGTGTCACAATGGTATGTTCTAGAAGGCAAATGATCTATAACAGGAGAATAACTGAGGACTGTGAAGTGTATAAACAGAGTGGTTACAGAGGACATGTGGGAGCTGAGGCCTAAGAGCAGCTAGCCAGCCTTTCCTACAGCAAGCCAAGAATGGGGTGTGTGTGGGGGGGTGCCCGGGGCAGTTAGAACAGAGTGTGGAGAAATCACGGGGCTTTGCCTAGGATGATGGCAAAGGGCATCGAGAGAAGTAGATGAAGTCAGGTTATGTTTTAAACACAGACTAGACCTAATGAGCCAGTTGGGGTCAGACTTGAGGATGAAACAGATGTACAGCGGGAGTGGCTTGGTAACTGGGTGGATCATGGTGATGTTTAGTATGCTGAGAAAGAAAGGAAGACTTGAGACAGAAGAGAAGGCCATGCCCGTGCAGGAAGCTCTGATTTTACAGTTCTCGTCCATCCCTCTTGGAGGCCAGAACATTTCCATTGCTCAGTTCTGGTCCTGATTCATCCCTGTCGAAGACAGTCTCAGCCTTTAGCACAGTGTACATGCTGCTTCTCCAAGTAGACCCAACTCAACATCCCAAGGTCACCTGACACTTCATCATAGGGCTTTAAAACTGTCTTCTGCACATCTCAACACACAGTGAACTCCGCCGTTAGATGAAACCGGAAGCAGGATTCTGGCACACAGTGGTACTCCGTAACTTTGATGGGCAGAAGGAAGGAGGGAGGGAAAGGAAAGGGGGAAAAGGGGGGGAGGAAAAGGAGAGGGGGAAGGTAAGGGGAGGTAGGGAAGAAGAGGGGGAAGGAAGGAGAGGGGGAAAAGACTGTTCTTTTGGTGAGAACCTTCTTAGAAGGAGAATGTGGCAGTTAGCATCTGTGCCATCTTCCTGGTGCGCGTGGAGAATGAAACCTGGGAAGGAATGAGAAGAGCGCCATCTAGAGGTCAGAAGACTCAAGAAGGAACCTATTCTAAAAAGTTTCCTCAGAAAAGCAGGCAAAGCAGGGGCTTGCCCACATTGAGTAATATTTTAAGGCCATCTGGAGTACCATCATCTAGAAATTGGTTCTCACGTGCCTCATGGCAAAACCCTGAACAGTAACAAAAATATTGAGTGACCTGAAAGGTGAATGTATTAATAGAAATATGATTGCTGCTTCTCCCCTGACAGCAGAACCCTGAGTAGTCTACTTCATGCAGCCAGACCTTGCGGAAGCTCTGCTCCTTCCAGACCACTTGTGGCCCTTCATTAATGGCCTGACGATTCTCTGTGCAGGGAAGCCAATCGCTTCCGTCACTGGGCTCACAGGAGCGTCTGTGAGACCGAGGTAGTCCCGGCTCAGGGCATGGACACTGACAGCACAGCCTCGTGTCTGTGTGAACCTAACATGTCCAGGCACGGCACAGAGGCCCCCAGCAGCTCTGCTGGCTGGCTGTGAATTGCCCACCAGAATTGCTCTCTGCTCCTGAGCGGCTTTCTTTTACAGTTTAACAAAGGGTGGAGAGAGTGGTGGGCAGTGAGTGCAATGGACGCTTGAGCCTCTGCCTGCGGAGACCAATCTGGGGATATTTTTATCTTCTTGTTTTTGTTTGAGTCCCCTGGATTCAGGAACACGCGTAGGTTTGATTTGGCCACGGAGCACAATATTCTATTTGCTTATTTATAAAAGACCCAGCTATGCTGTGTTCTGTGGCTCAGTTAAGAACACTAAAGAGCATGTTGCAGAGGAGGAAGAACAGAATAGGGGTAAAAGATTGAATTCTTTTCACAACTGTGCGATCTCAGCCAAGTTATATGATTGCTTGGAGCCCCCCCTTACACACACACACACACACACACACACACACACACAGAGCGCACGCACGCACGCACGCACGCACACACACGCACACACACATCACCTCCTGCACACTTTCTTCTCATCCTTTTTTTGTTTATTTGCTCTGCTTTGGTTTTGTTTTGAGGCCGAGTCTTACTAAATAGCCCAGGCTAACCTCAAACTCATCATCTTATGGCTTCAGCCTCCGCAGTCCTATAGCAAGCCCCTGTCCCTAGCTCTGAACACTGTCTTCCTAGAAGTTGAATGAGGAAAGGATTTGCTATATTGATCTCTATGAACAAAAGCTGTAAAGAAACCATGTGAATAAAAACATTTGCTATTTTAAAGAGAATTTTACTGAGGTATAATTTGCACACAATGAAATCCATAAATCTCAAGTCCATAGTCCGATGGGTCTTGGGAACTGTAGACAGGAAATTTGCTTTTTATAATGAGAGCTTTGCCTTGCCTAAACTTTCCTGCAAGAAGTTCCATCCACCATGTGGTCTGTTTCTGAATTCATCCACACTCTGTGTATTGTTGTGACCAAAGTCCAGATCCCCAAAAGACCACAACAGACCGAATCTGATTTAAAAAAAAAAGTGGTTTTTGTTTGTTTGTTTGTTTGTTTTGTTTTGTTTTTCCGAGACAGGGTTTCTCTGTGTAGCTTTGGTGCTTTTCCTGGAACTCACTCTGTAGCCCAGGCTGGCCTTGAACTCACAGAGATCTGCCTGCCTCTGCCTCCCGAGTGCTGTCCATCTGTCCATCTAGAGCAGCAGCAGAACAGCAGCACTATGCAAGGGTATTTATAGGGCTAGACAAAGGCGGGGCTGGGGGATTCCAAGGCTGCCCGGTTACAGACCTGGGATTGGCTCAAGCCTTGCTTGGGGTATCTGGACTGAGCTGATTGGCTCTCTTGGGTCTAGGAAATTGCAACATTGTAGCTTCATCAGAGGGACACCTAGAGCTGTTTGTCTGCTGCTGGTTGGCCCTTCCCTGTGGGGTGAGGTGTTCATGGCTTCTGATTGGCCCTCCCATGTGGGGTGAGGAGTTCATGGCTTCTGATCAGCCTTCCCATGTGGGGTGAGGAGTTCATGGCTTCTGATTGGCCCTCTCATGTGGGGTGAGGAGTTCATGCTTCTGATTGGCCCTCTCATGTGGGGTGAGGAGTTCATGGCTCTCTTTATAGCTAGGGCAAAGGTCAGGGACCGTCTGGGGTGGGGGCTTCCTGCCCAGGTCTTTTTGCTGTGGCTGCAGTTCTGCTGAGGCCTGGGCCTCTCATGTCTCAGTATATTCTGATGAATGAATACAGCTCAGTGACCTTACCTGCTGACCAGTCAGTGGATACCTGGCTGCTTCCAGCATGGAGCCATTCTGGAGTAAGTAAGGAGCAGGGAAAATCACAAGCTGCCAGGCAGTGGTGGCACACACCTTTAATCCCAGACCTTGGGAGGCAAAGGCAGGAGGATCTCTGTGACTTCAAGGCCAGCCTGGTCTACAGAGCCAGTTCTAGGACAGCCAAGGCTATACCCTCATAAAAACCAAAAAAAAACAGAAAGAAAAGAAAGAGAGAGAGAGAGGAAGAAAGAAAGAAAGAAAGAAAGAAAGAAAGAAAGAAAGAAAGAAAGAAAGAAAGAAAGAAAGAAAGAAAGAAAGAAAGAAAGAAAGAAAGTCCACATGTAAGTCATTCAAGACCTTGCTTGCGTGTGTAAGGATAGGATTTAAGATTGCTGGGTCTTGCAGGACTTCATGATCAACTACAACTCTGTTTTCCAGTCTGTATCATTTTGTGCTTCCTCATAGCAATATATGAAAGGTCTACTGTCACTGCATCTTTGCCAACACCTAGTATTGTCAATCTTTTTGATCTTGGCCATTTAGGTGGGTATGTTATACATTTCATTCAATGACTTTAATTTCATTTTCAAAACAACTCCATAATGTTGAATATCTTTTCTTGGACAGTTCCTCATGTTGTGGTGACCTCCAGCCATAAATTATTTCATTGCTGCTTCACAATTACAGTAATTTTGCTACTGTTATGAATCACAATGTAAATATCTGATATGCAAGATATCTGATATGTGACCCCCCAAAGGGATCAAGTTGCAGGGGGGCGCAAAACAGCTTGACCACACAGCTGCCATGACAGGCTTAGAGGCCCAGACACAGCTTCTGTCAAGCAACACCTGGACCCAGGAAAAGCCATAAGCTGACCCCACCCAGTGGGGCCAGCATCTAAGAGAATATACCTGACATTCCAAACATTCCCTATACCCCTAGAAAACTGTCAGCCAATCAGGGTCCTGAACCCTGGAAATCTCCTCACCCCCACCTCTGCTATGATAAAAACCCCACCCCACCTGGGCTCCGGGCTCCCTGTTCTCACCACTGCATCAGACAGAGAGTACAAGCTCTGAGCTTGAAATTAAAGGCTCTTTGCTTTTACATACGGGATTCAGTCTCCATGGTGGTCTTTTGGGGGTCCCCTCGATCTGAGCATGACACCGAGACCCACAGATTGAGAACCACTGGTATTGTTTTTGGTATGTCATGAAATTGTACAGTTTGCACCTCTCCAATTTGTGTAATTATTGGTTAGTTGTGGGTTTTTTACACATATTTTCTACATACAAAATTAAATTGCCTTTAAAATTATTCCTTCCAAACGCACTTCTTCCCTGTATTCCGTTTTCTTACCTTACTGCACTATCAAGGTCATCCAGTGTGGTGAGGAGACAAAGTGGAGAGAACAGACAATGTTGTCCTTTTTTTAGTATTAAAGAGAAAGTGCACAGTGGTCCACCGATCAGAATGATGTCAGCTATTGGTTTCTCATAGGTATCATACCACTCATTAGTCTAAGGAAGTTCTATTCCAGGTTTCCTGAGAGCTCTTATCATGAACAAGTTTTGAATTTTTTCATCCTTAGATGCCATCTATTGAGATATCTGTGTGGTTTGTCTTCCTGGCTATTTAATGTTATAAATCACATTACCTGACTTTCAAAAAGTTAAATTAATATTGCATTCCTGGAATACACCCCTTTACCAAGTTGATGGTTTTTATTTTTTAAATATCAATGCACGTACATGAGTGTGTTCTCCTGGATATGTGCCCATGAATATGTGGGTGTGCCTACATGTACACATGAATGTTTGCGTGATGTATGGGGAAGCCTGAGGTTGACTTTGAGTAGCTTCCTATCACTCTCTACAAAATCTTTTGGCTCAGTCTTTCAATGAACCTGGAGTTCATGGATCCTACCAGGCTGTCCAATGAGCTTGAGGTATCTGCCTGTTTCCACCAATCCCCACAGAGTTACAGGTACCCAGCTCACCCAGCTCTTACATGGCTCCTGGAATCTGAATTCAAGTCTCCCTGCCTGGTTGACAGCTACTTTACACACTGAGCCATCCCCTATCCCTGATACTAATTCTTCTCTAGGTTATGGTATTAAACTTGTTAGCAGTTTGTCAAAAATGTTTGCATCTATGTTAGTCAGAGCACTGAATACTAGCTTTCTAGTAATAACTTTGGTTTTGGTGTCAGGATAATGCTGGCTTCATAAAAGGAGATATGGAGTGTCCTGGGCGGGTTTTTGGGTTGTTTGTTTGTTTGGTTGGTCAAGTTTATACAAACTAGAGTTATCTGGGAAGAGGAACCTCAGTTGAGAAATTCCATCAGAGGGAAGTCGGTGGGGACATTTTCTTGATTAATGATTGGTATGGAAGGGCTTAGTCCACTGCGGGTGTTGCGGTGCCCTGGGCAGGTGATCCTGGGTGATGTGACAAGGTGGACTGGACAAGCCAATAAGCAGTGGCCTCTGCTTCAGTTCTTGCTTGATTTTCCTCATTGACGAACTGTAACCTCAAAGTTATAAGCTGAAACAAACCCTTTCATCCCCATGTTGCATGTGACCATGGTGTTTCATCAAAGCACTAGAAACCCTAAGACAAACAGGAAGCACACCTTCTCTTCTGTTTATAAAGTGTTTCTGTAGTATCGCTATTATTTCTACTTTAAGTATTTTACAGAATTTGTCAGTTTGAAGGCATTTGGGTCTGAAGTTTGTAGAAAAGCTTGTAAATTATAAATGTAAATAATATATTCTTGAATGGGCAAATTAGTTTGCTTTCTGCTGCTGTTTTAACACCATAACCAAAAGCAACTTCGTGGGGACAGGAAGGGGTATCTTATCTTACAGGTTACAGTCATAAATAAGAGAAGCCAAGGCAAGAACTGAAGCAGAGACCATAGAGGAACTCTGCTTATTGTGTACTTCCTTTGGCTTGAACACTTACTTCCCCACAAGCTCACTTGCCCAGAGGTGGCACCACCCACAGTGGCAATTAGCAATCAAGAAAATAGGGCCAGGCGGTGGTGGCACCTGCCTTTAATCCCAGCACTCAGGAGTCAGAGCCAGGCGGATCTCTGTGAGTTCAAGGCCAAGGCCAGCCTGGGCTACCAAGTGAGTCCCAGGAAAGGCGCAAAGCTACACAGAGAAACCCTGTCTCGAAAAAAACCAAAAAAGAAAGAAAGAAAGAAAAGAAGAGAAGGAGAGAAGGAGAGGAGAGAGAGGAGAGAGAGAGAGAGAGAGAAGAAAGAGAAAGAGAGAAAGAAAGAAAGAAAGAAAGAAAGAAGAGAAAGAGAGAAAGAAAGAAAATGACCACAGATGTGCCCACAGGCCAATCTGTTGGAGTTAATTCCTCAATGGAGGTTCTCCTCCCCAGATATGTCAAGTTGACAAAACTTCCCATCACAATAGACTATGTTAATTTATGTTTCTCAGGGAACTTTTCATTTCCTTTAAGAGGTCAAATACATGTCATAATTTTCTAATAACATTCCAGAATTATCCTTTCAGTGCCTATAGGATCTGTAGTTATGCCCCTTTGCATCCTTGACATTGGTAATTTGTGTCTCATCGCCTGCCAGGCTATCTGGATGGAGGCTTCTCAGCTTGATCTCATTAGAAAATCTGCTCTTAGTTCCATTGGGTCTTATCTTGTCTGTTTTCAGTGTCTTTGATTTAGGCTTTTATCTTATTCTTTTCCTTTCTTCTTTTTTACTTTAAGTTTAATTTGCTTTTGTCTTTGGGTTTCTGTTGCTATGAATAGACACCATGACCACAGCAACTCTTATAAAAGAAAAAAATTAATTGGGGTTGGCTTATAGTTTCAGAGGTTTAGTCCATTATCTTCATGGCAGTGTGCAGGCTGATATGGTACGGGAGAAGGAGCTGAGAGTTCTACATCTTGATCTGCAGGCAGCAGAAGCAACTGTGTGCTACACTGGGCATAGCTTGAGCATAGGAGACCTCAAAGCCCACCCCCGCAGTGATACATTCCCTCCAACATGGCCACACCTACTCCAACAAGGCCACTCCTTATGGGCTAAGCACTCAAACACAAGAGTTTCTGTGGGCCACACCTACTCAAACCACTACGGTTCTCCTTTGTAGTTCTGCAAGATAGAAAATAAGATTATTAATTTAAAATTTCATAAGTTATGATCAATGAAATAATGTTTCTGTAGGCACTATTTTAAGTTATATTTCACAAATGTTAATGTGCATCTTCATCTTCACTTATTTTGAAGTATTTTCTAATTCTTTTCAATCTCTTTTTGGCCATAGGTTTTTGAGAAATAAGTTAATTTTCAACTATTTGGAGATTTTTCTCAAGATATTTATGCTATTTTTTACTGTTGTGACCAAAGAACACATTCTATTTAACTCCAGTTACTTCAAACTCATTGCCAATTAATCTTATGGCCCAGTTTATAGTCCATTTTGGTGAAGGCTCTGTGTGGATTTGAAGAAAATGTTTGTCATGTTCTTGCTGTATGGGGTGTTCTATAAATATCAACTAGGTCACGGTTGTTGGTTGTCTTCTGCAGGCTAATGGTATTTTCCACTTGTTTCACCCAGAAGTGAGACAGGAAGGCTGAAATCTCCCACTGTAATTCTGCATTTGCCTACCTCACAGTTTGTTCTATAAGGTACGGGTCCCCATATTTGACCCTCTATTTTCAGGCCCATATCCATTTAGAACTGTTTTGTCTTCCTTGTGAGCTCACTCCTTTATCACTATGGAAGGTCTCTCTGTATCGTTGATGACATTTCTGTTCAGGAAATGTCCATTGTCTATCATGGATACAGTCATCCCAGCTTCCCTGTAATTAGGATTTGTAAAGTATGGCCTGTCCACCTTCACATTTTTAATTATTTCTGTCTTAAACGTAAAAGGTGATTTCCTGGATATGGCAGGATCAGGTCTTGCTTTTTTATGCACTCTAACAGCCTATGGGTTTTAATTGGGTAGCTGAGAAGTTCCATCTTGTTTTAATTCCTCTAGACTTAAGCTTGTGTTTGACCTGTCTGTCCTTTGTTCCTTTTCCTTCACAACTGAATCATTTTTAGAATTCTGTCTCATCTTCATCCATATATGGCATTTTACTTCTCCTATGACATGAAAAACACCCAGTGTGCTCTACCTGATCCTCCTTGCTTCCTGTTAGTGTTTACAGTTTAGTGCCGCACATTTATAGACCTCACGCTATATTTAAATTTCTGCTTCAGACAGTCAATAGTCTACACAATTTTAAATATGAAAGAAGCTATCTTTTAGACTTACCCACATAGGTTCTATATTCAGTAGTCATTCTTTTTATAGATTCAAATTTACATTTGTTATCACTTTTCTTTTGCCTGAAGAATTTCACTTCAGATTTCTTTTAGCACACATCCATTGGCAATGGGTTATTTTAATTTCTAGTGATCAGAAAAGCACTCTATTTTAACTATCTTTTTCTCTTTTTATTTGGATAAAAAACAACATAAGATCTATGTTCTTAAGGGTTCTGTTGTTTTGTTGGAGACAGTCTCACCCTGTAGCTCAAACCTGTAGCCTGTCCTCACACCTGTGACCCTCCTGCCTCGGTCTTTCAAGGCCACCACCGTGCCTGGCACAGTCTGAACAACTTTAAAGCATGAACCACAGGGCTGTTAGCTACAGGCCCAAGGGTGTGCAGCTGCTTTCTAACAGTTGGCTACCATGCAAAACTGGAACTTTATGCCTGATGAACAGCGACCTCCCAGTTCCTCCCTGAGGCCTTGGCAGCCATCATTCTAGTCATCCTGCCTCTGCTTCTGCGTATTTGATTTTACTTCTTCTAGAAGATACTTTATGCTGGCTTGTGTTTGAGTAACTATGCCCCATGTCATTTAGTACAAATTCTATAAGGTTAGAAGGTTAATTTCTGTTCATATGGTAGACTTTGTGTGTGTGTGTGTGTGTGTGTGTGTGTGTGTGTGTGTGCCCAGAGGTTGCTTGTTGTCCTCAATCACTGTCCATCTTATTTTCTGAGGTCTCTCACTGCACCTGGAGCTCACTGGTTTGTCTAGACTTGCTAACCAGCAAGGCCCAGGGATCCTCTTATATTCACCTCCCTGGCACTAGGATTATAGGTGCACACCATTGCTCTTGATTTTTTTTTTAAGACATGTGCTTTGGGATAGTAACTGTGCTTCTCTGGCACTGACTGAGCAATCTCTCCAGCCCTTGAAATTCTTCCTTTTTAAGGCTGAATACTATTCGGGTGCACGGAAACCTGTCACATTTTCTTCATCTGTTCATCCATCAGTGACTATTTATATTTTCTCCATATCGTAGGTGCTGTGAATAGTGCTGCAGCGAATATGAGAGAACTAATGCCTTTCAGAGATCCCTGTTGCATTTCTTTCCATAAATGCTTAGAAATGGGATTGCTGTGGTGATATATTGTATACCCTAATAAACTTGCCTGAGGATCAGAGGACAGAGCCAGCCACTAGATTAGACACAGAGGTCAGGCAGTGGTGGCACACACCTTAATCCCAGCACTTGAGATCTCATGCCTTGCTTGGAAGCACACACACTTTTTTTTTTTTTTTTTTTTTTTTCGAGCATTCTCTTGTCTTTCGCTTCTGGAACTCACGACAGCCCAACACAACCCCCCCCCCGACTATTAATCCCAGGAAGTAGTATGGCAGGGCAGAGAAAGGTATATAAGGCGTGAGGAAACAGGAACTCGCTCTGTTTAGGCTGAGGATTTCGTAGAGGTAAGAACTAGTGACTGGCTGTTCTGCTTCTCTGATCTTTCAGCTTTCACCCTGATGTCTGGCTCTGGGTTTTTTATTAAAAGACCATCTAAGATTCGAAAAACAGATTGCTGTGTATGTTGTTTCTATTTGTATTTTTGAGGCACCTCTACATTGTTTTCTATAGCAGCCATGTGGTTCTATGCCCCCACCAGGGTCTCTACAACCTCATGATTTAAGATAACATTCATCCTGAAAAGTACAAGGTGATGGCGCATTGTCATTTTTATTTGCACTTTCCCTATTAGTGAGATTAAGGATCTGTTCATAGACTTCCTTTTATCCATTTGTATGTTTGTTTAAGAAGTGTCTGTTAAGAATCTCTGCTGAGGCTGGGTATGGTGCACATATCTTTAATTCCAGCATTAGAGCACTTGATGCTGTCCATCCTGGAACATAGTGAGTTTCAAGCCAGGTTGGGCTATATAGCAAGACCTTAGTTGGTTTCTTTCTTCTTCTTCTTCTTCTTCTTCTTCTTCTTCTTCTTCTTCTTCTTCTTCTTCTTCTTCTTCTTCTTTCAATTCTCTGCTCATTCTTTAAAAGAATTTATTTTTACTTATGCATACAGGTATTTGGCTTGTATGTATGTATGTGCCCCACAATATGCACATAGTGTTCACAGAGGCCAGAAGCATGAATGGAACACCCTGGAGCTTGAGTTAGAGACAGCCGGGAGCTACTGTGTGGGTGCTGGGAACCAAACCCAGGTCCTCTGGGAGAGCTGTTACTGTTAGCTCCTGAGCTTCTCTCCAATCCAAGTCGGATCACTTTTTAATTAGATTATTTGGGATTTTCATTAGTGGGCAGAAGGACTTCCTTGTGTGTTGTGGATTAGCCTTTCATTGGATACATGGCTTGAGAACGTTCCCTCGATTCCCACGGCAGCCTTTCTGCCTTCTTGATCGTTTCCTATGTTGCGCAAAAGCGTCTCCATTCATCACAGCTTCCGTTGTCTGCACTTGTGCTCAAACCAAGAAGTCTGCTGACACAGGTGTTGGGAGGTCCTTCCGATTTCAAGGGTTTTATAGTACCAGGCTTCAGGTTTAAAAGTCTGCAGCCCACTTTGATGATGTTAGGAAGGGAGAAGGTGGAGTCTCATTCTGGTGTTGCATACATGGAAGCCCAACTTTCCCAGCACTGTTTTGGAAGAGACTATTCTTTCTCAACTGTACTCTTGGCTCCCTTGTCTAGCTGAACTTGACAGCCATCCTTAACTTCCAGGGTCTCGGTCTGTAAGCTTGTCTTTGTGTCAATAGCAGGCTGTTTTCATTCCTGTGACTTTGTAAAGCTTCTAGCTCTTTCTTTCTCAAGATTATTTTCACCATGCAGAGTCCTTTGTGGTCCTATTGGAATTTGGGGATTTATTTTTTATTTTCCAATTTTGTACAAAAATGCCACAGGGATTTTGAGAATGACACTGACTCTATAGATTGCTTTGGTTAACGTGGACTCTTTAATGGTGTTTGATCCAAAGACATGGGATGTTTTTGTTTGTGTGTGTAGCTCTCATAACCTCTCATCGATGTTTTATGGTTTTGAGCACACAGGTCTCTTGCCTCCTTAGTTAAATTCTTTTCTAGGTAGTTTGTTCTTTTTGGTATTGATGGAAACAGGATTCTTTAATTTCCCTTTGGGGAAGTATGTTTTAGTACAAGGAAATGCAATTGATTTTTATAGGTAGTACAGACATTTTAACTTTAGTAAGACTTCTAACACAGAAACACGGGACGCCTTTCCATTCACTGTGTCTCCTTTGGATTCTGAAGGTCACTGAATTTGGTATTTGATCATTTCTTCTGCTGTGTTTAGGTCTGGAAGGCATCCACGTATGAGATCAGGCCATGTCCAAGCAGAGGCCATTTTATTTCTTTCCCATTTAGGTGACTATCCTCTTCTCTTGTCTAACTGCTCTGTTTGCCTTCATTTTTGAAGAAGTTTTCCTTTCTTCAGCCTTTTATTTATTTTTTTAAGAAAAAAAAAGTCCTTAAAAAATGCTTTAGGGGCTGGGCATAGTGGCACACACCTTTAGTCCCAGCACTTGGGAGGCAAAGGCAGGTGAATCTCTGTGAGTTCGAGGCCAGCCTGGTCTACAGTGAGAGTTCCAGAACAGCCAGGGCTATGAAGGGAAGCCCTGTCTCAAAAAACAAATAACAAAGCAAACAAACAAACCAATTCTTTAAATGTTTTAATATAGTACTTCTCTAAGGAGACAGCTGCTGTCCTTGGTTCCAGTGAGTCAATGCACCTCTGTTCTGGACACTTCTTCTATTGTATCATTTATTTTCAGAAAGCTGACACAGAGTGTCTTGAGGCCATAGTCCCTGTACTCACACCAACTGAGATTTGTTGAAATTCTTAGAACTTGTGAATTTGATTGGGAGCAGGGGAATTTTTAACTAAGACTTCTCCAGATTTTTCCCCTCCCTTTGTCTTGGCTGCCAATGGCGTATCTGTAGACTGATGCTGTCCCAGGGTTCACAGAGCCTCTGCTCTTCTTTTTGAGCTTAAGTTTTTCCCTGTGTCTCTCAGCAGGCATCCTTTCTGGTATCTGCCTGTGCATCTGCCCTTTCCTTTCCTTGGGTTTACGATCTTCAGTTAATACCATTCCCTGTGTTTTTGTCTTTAAATTCTGTGTTTCTACCTCCACGTTCTGCTTTATTCTGCATTCCATTTTTCTCCTATGTTATTGCTTTTTTAATGCCCTTTAACATATTTAAAATAGTGGTCTAAGATCCTTATATGCTAATTTCATCAAATCTCTCATCAAAAATCCATCCAGAATGCTTTTTCTTCTGGTTATAGATTATATTTTTCCTGACTCTTTGAATGCTTGGAAATGTCTCATTTTGTGACAGACACTCTGGATTGTATGGTGTGGACCGCTGGATTTTGCTGTATTCTGTCAAAGAATGCGCAACTGTCCTGGCATGTGGCTAAGTTACTAGTAGTGTGAGTTTTCCTCTATAGAGTCTCTTTGAAGTTTGATAAAAACAGATTCAGAACAAATGTCCACGGTGAAGGAAAACACTTTTCTCAATGTCCTGTGTATTACAAGGGTTTCCCATTCTGGTTGGAGGTGTGAACACTGATCTAGTCTTGGGTAACTTCTGGCCCAGATTCTAGCAATTATTTCCTCAGCCTTGAGAAATTTTATCTACACAAAGACATATCAGTACTTGAAGAAAGCCCTCTGCAGTTGTCTGGAGTTTCTACTTCAAATGCTAAAACCTCTAGCAGCTTTCTGATTCCTGAACTCTGTTCTTGGTCTCCCGAGTTTGTTGAGAATACCATACTCTGTTGGATTTCCTACCTTCCACTGCAGCCTTAATTCCAATAAGTAAGCTGGGGTAATAGTGGGGCTCACCTAGCCTGTTTCTCTGCTCTTGGGGGTATCACCACCTTGTACTGCCTAGTGCCCAATATATTCAGTTCTTGGCTGAAGGAAGAGAATGACCAAGACTGTTGCTAAGTATCTTACATGCACACTAACCCTCATTCTAGCCTATTGAAACAGACGATATTCTCATTCCACTCACTTGTAAATGAGGGGAATTAGCCCACAGAAGTTAAAATTTTTACATGAATTTGCATGGCTGTGTGG
Organism: Peromyscus leucopus; assembly: GCF_004664715.2. Taxonomy (NCBI): domain Eukaryota; kingdom Metazoa; phylum Chordata; class Mammalia; order Rodentia; family Cricetidae; genus Peromyscus; species Peromyscus leucopus. The sequence goes on from NC_051065.1 coordinate 143,726,851, forward strand.
GGCAAAGCAGTTTCCTCCAGGTTTGATATGATCATGGTCCCTTAGTTATGGCAAGGAAATACATGGCAGCTAGTTCTGTAAGAACGGCAGTAAAGCTGTCAATACTCCCAAGCAGAAAGTGGGGAACATCACAGGGCACCCATCTAGGATTCCAGCCACTCCTCCCTCCTGCCCTTCGGCTTCCTGGGATCGTAGGGGATGCTGGAGTATATAGCAGGTGGAAGGTGAACTGAAGGAGAGACTCCATGCTGCATCTTCTGTGAGGTTGTCGCCTACTCTGCAGGAGGACCTTACCGGACCCCTCGCTCTAGCTCTTGTCAGCAAACACATAAGATCTCATAGGTTCCCCAAGTTGATCTTGGATACAATGTTTCGTCGATCTGTCATTAGTGCCTGTCTGGGGTAGATAGAGATTGTTTATGTCCCTGGGAGAAGCAACATGACAACGTGGTAAGTGATAGATCTGGGATTTGAACCCTCGGAATGCTGCACACTTGGGCATTCTGTCTGTCTGTCTGTCTATCTATCTATCTGTCTATCTATTTATCTATCTATCTATACTAAAGGCAAGAGGCCCCAGACATCCATCTATCTATCTTTCTTTCTTTCTTTCTTTCTTTCTTTCTTTCTTTCTTTCTTTCTTTCTTTCTTTCTTTCTCTCTCTCTCTCTCTCTCTCTCTCTCTCTCTCTCTCTTTCTTTCTATCTATCTATACTAAAGGCAAGAGGCCCCATCTATCTATCTATCTATCTATCTATCTATCTATCTATCTATCTATCTATCTATCTATACTAAAGGCAAGAGGCCCCATCTATCTATCTATCTATCTATCTATCTATCTATCTATCTATCTATCTATCATCTATCTATCTATCATCTATCTATCTATCATCTATCTATCTATCTATCATCTATCTATACTAAAGGCAAGAGGCCCCAAACTTGACTCCCCTTCTCTTCCAGGACTATCTGTCTGTCATCCTCCTAGATCAAGACCCTTGTAACAGTGAAAGAGGTCCTCACAGTTCATCATGTCCCCACTTTATTTTTTAACCCTGTTTCTCTTCTGACTGTGCTAGAAAACAAAAGTCTAAAGCACACTAAGAGATTTGGAAAGAGCATGTAGACATGTTCTCTAAGGAAGAGGATGGAGGCAAAGCTATGGGCAACAGACACAAGTTATTTTCATGGTAGCACGAATCTTATGAGGTCTTATCAATAAAAACAAACCCGGAAGCCAGGTATTGGGGTGAATTCTGAAAGGTCAGAGAAGCAGAACAAGCCACAGCTAACCTCACCCCAACAACTCCTCAGCTGATCTTGTTTCCTCAGACTGAAAGCCTCTGAGTCCTCAACTGAATGGATCGCAGCTGAACTGCTGCTAAAAGCCTAAAAGCGTAATGGGCTCTAGTTCCTGTTTTTCACACCTTATATACCTTTCTGCTTCCTGCCATCACTTCCTGGGATTAAAGGTGTGTGTCACCATGCCTGGCGGTTTTCAGTGTGACTTTGAACTCACAGAGATCCGAATGGATCTCTGCCTCCAGAATGCTAGGATTAAAGGTGTGTGTGCCACTATTTTCTGGCCTCTATGTCTATCTAGTGGCTGTTCTGTTCTCTGACCCCAGATAAGTTTATATGGGTGCACAATATATTGGGGAACACAATATCACCACAACCGGATGGTTTAGGTGTTGGGAATCTCCACTCTGGTCTCATTCCTCCTATTCCAGACCTGGTCCCTGAGAAAGCCCACCGAGGGTCAGCCCCTCCCCTAGGGCTGCTCAAGACCATGCCTACAAGGTATTCAAGACCTGGTCATCAGAGCTTCCCTGTGATTTTCTCTCCTGCCTTTCTGAGCGTCACCTGGGAGTTGTGTTGCTCTGTTTATTAAACCTGGACTTACTAATTCGGCCTGATTGGCTTATTGCATTGGCAGAGTTACTCACTAACAGGGGATATGTTTTCTTATATTAGGTTCGGAGGCAATCAGCACAGACCAGGTGTGGGCAGGTAGGTAAATGTTTTATCAATACTAGGAGACACCATTGCAAAGGTAGACAGGAGGGTGAGGCATACTCCCAATATAGAGAACGACCCCTTGGACTGACCTTGGCAACATCCGCACTCCCAAAGAATGATGTGTTCAATTTCCTCAGCAAGGCTGAGCATCAGCAGTTTGCAGGACAGACGTGATTGTCGAGAGAGCAAATCAGAGAGGACACTGTGCAATTAGGGAGGCTGCTGTGGAGGCGAAAAAGTCATGGCTCCGAGAAGAAAAAAAAAAAAAAAAAAAGCCACAGAGCTGCCCATATAGGATAGTGACACTCTCAAGACGTGACTTCCTCTCCTCCTCCAGGGCTATGTATCCATCACCCTCTTAGATCGCGTCCCTTCTGACACGGGAAAGGGTCCTCACAGTTTCATCATGTCCCTGACCTTGCCTCTCTGCACATCACTCTTAGACTCTCCAGAAATGTCAAGGGCCTGGGGGCGTAAGTGCCATTTCACATAGTAAATGTTTATCACTTCTCTCACAAAGTCTTAATGAAGGAGGCTCCTCGGTGTCTTAGCTCTCTGCGGTTGATTTCTTTCCTTTCCTTTTTTTTTTTTAAACTCAGTTTCTCCTAGTTGAGAAGTTCTAAGTTCTAAGCTAGATTAACTTTGTGCTGGACACCTGCTCACCTGGAAATCACTCGGTGTTCTGCGCATTTCCCCACAGTGGGCTTTCTGTGGCCTTGTCTTGCTTAATCACGCTCCAGAGGCAGGCTACATTTTATAACTGCACTCAAAGAGATGTGTTCACGAAAACCTTTCTTCTTCTTTTCTTTTTTTTAATGTGTGAATGTCTCTCTTAATCAACCTGTGCTCATTTTTTGTGATGATGCTTGGACTTCCATCCATCCTTGGACTGAAAACTGAGTTTTCTGCCTGTGCCAGCCCTCGCCGTCTTCCTACAGCCTTTATGGCTCAGTGCTGGGTTATGACGACAGGCGAAGTGGAAGGGACCGGGCAGGCCTGGACAAACAAAAGGGTTTTCTCTGGTTTCCAGTTTCCAGTGCTGCGGCATGGCCCTCAGCAAGCAGCTGTGCCAGCCGCCTTGTGCAACAGTGGCTTCCTAACAGGGCGGCCTCCAGACTGTGTCCTCGGCACCAGCAGGGCGGCGGGCTGTGTGCTCCGGTGACAACCAGGGCCTCTCCGGGTAGTTGGGAGTGGTGAGGTTTCCAAATGCCTTCCCTTTAGCGTCGGTTAGGTCAGCTGGTGGCCACTTTCCGTCATGACTGATACATCTGCCCTTAGTTCTCTTTTCCCTTTTGTTAGGCAAGGGCACTTGACTAAATGTTGTCAACATGTCTTTATATTAACTTTCCCCTGTTCAAATTTCTACTGTTCTGTCTCTTCTCAGACTCTGATTGATCCAACACTTTAGCACAGTTTGGTCTTAGACTTTTATTTTTGGAAGATATTAACAAGAATAGAGGAAAATGGTGGGATATTTTTTCGTATGTGTGTGTGTGTGTGTGTGTGTGTGTGTCCCCACATACATGTCTCTGCCACTGACACAGGCTTAAAGGCATTGGTGTGACATAATGGATCAGAACACAGGATCTGAAGCTGATTTGCTTTGTCCCAGGGCACCAGCTGTCCCTGTACCTCCATGTCCTCATCTGTAAAATGGGGATACACGGGGTTGCCGAGTGAACTGCCACAGTCTCTGTTAAGTCTGCATTTCAGATAAACAACAAATCCTTTTGAGGCTCTTGATGGCCGAGCTGACAATGTGGACACTCATCCTGACTTGTATTTGTTAAGCCTAGCAGATCAAATGTGACACCCTGAAAGGCTAAATGAATTAACAGGGGTGCTGGGCTTGGAACAAACGTGGTGGTGAATTACCCAATAGTTAGTGTTTGGGGCAGTGCCAGTGATGGAACTCTGGGTTTCATGACTACACCACTGAGTCATGCCCTGGCTCCAGGTTACCCCTCTGATGGTGTGGTGGACTGTCACCCTTCGATGGGAATTCTCTGCTGTGAGTTGTAGTGCTCTTGTTTCCTTACTATTCCATCTAAGTGTCCTTTCAGCCCCTCCCCCTCCATCCTTCAAAGCTCCAGGGAACGTTGTGGGAAGGTGTGTTGTAGTGGGTAGCCATTCCAGCTTGGATCTGGAAGTTCCAACCCCCATTGAGACTCCCCTGGCCCCGCCTCGTAGGCGTGACAGTTGCCAGAGTCTCAATGGGGGTTGGAACTTCCAGATCCAAGCTGGAATGGCTACCCACTACAGTGTGTCTCTCATTAGATCAAAGTGTGCACCTGACTTAAGTGAGCTGACCGTAGCCCAGGTGTCGATCCAGGAGAAATACGTCAAGAGGGGACTGTCCAGTAAAGGAAGTATCCAGGCCAATCAGAACTTAGGCTGGGGAATAGAGAACGAATGAGCCCATGGGGGTTGATGGAAAGAAGAATAGCTCCAGAAAAATGAGAACATTTGTCATGGGTGGGCTTGGTGTTGCATGCCTATAACCTTAGCATTCAGGAGGCTGAAGCAGGGGGCTGGACAGGAGTCTAAGACCAGCCTGGGATACACAATGAGACCCCCCTCTCTCTTTCTACATATGTGCGTCTATCTATCTATAAATATATGTATTTATAGATAAAGATTATATACAGAGAGCGTTGGCAGGGAGAAGGGGAAACGGTTTGTCAGATTCTGTCGGCAGAGGTCCCACTCCCAGCTGCTCAAATGCCAGAGAGGGGATCGAAATGAACTCTTTCAACAGATGAAAAGCAATTACAGGGCCCTCAGCAGCACTACAGCTTCCAGAACCTGACACTCCCTCACCCTGGTAGACAGTGGGGGACCACATTGTACCCTGCAGGCCATAAGCAGTAGCCAGGGATGAGTCAGGCATGCGCAGCAGGACACCAGGACAGGTTTTTTTTTTAAAGGTATTTGGTGTGTGCGTGTGTGCGTGCGCGCGCCAAAGGAGGCCAGAAGAGGGTGTTAGGTCCTCCAGAGCCAGCACTATTAAGAGGTTCCTGATGTGGGGTTCTGGGAACAGAACTCTGGTCCTCTGTACAAGGAGCAAACCCTCTTAAGCATTCAGGCACCTCTCCAGCCCCAGGACTGACTTGATGGTAGGTAGACTGTTCAGCTCCTCACATATCAGTCTATGCCTCTTCTATACCACTCCACAGCACTCACTGATCCTTGGAGATTTATGTGCCTGGGCTCTTCTCTTTCTACTCTTCATGTGGATATATATCCTGCATGACAGCAGTCACAGGTGCTGGCTCTGGAGATGGGAAGGTGTAAATTTACATCACTATTAGCCTTTTGACCTTGAACTCACCACATTCTAAGCTTGTGTTTGCCTGCTGTGAATGCATGATGATGTGAATCAAGTCCAGTGGTGAGGGTGAGGTGAAAGGATGTGCGTGTAACTAGAATGCTGTGGGATGTTCTGTATGTCCTGTGGGAGCCCTTCTTGGGTTCCTCCTGGCTTTACCCAGCAGGTCCGCATAGAGGATGATTAGGACCATGGGCCTGAGTGCAGGTGTCTGAGATGGTCTGCACTTGGCTGTGCTGGGGGATGGTCTGTATGTCAAGTTGCTCTGATTGGTCAATAAATAAAACCTGATTGGTCGTGGCTAGGCAGGATGTATAGGCGGGACTAACAGAGAGGAGAAATAAAAGAACAGGAAAGCAGAAGGCAGGGGCGGAGAGACACTGCAGCTGCCACCATGACCAGCAGCATGTGAAGATGCCGGTAAGCCACCAGTCACGTGGCAAGGCATAGATTTATGGAAATGGATTAATCTATCCCATTATCACAGGAGTCCCCTTTAGGTATGATTTGTAAAACATGCATTCCCAAAGACAGGCAACACGGTTTGGCAACGACACAAACTGACCCAGGATACTTCAAGGTCTAAACTGAGAGAAATCTCATGGCTAACCCTGGGTAGGAAGATGCTTATGGTGAGAAAAGAAAGGTGAGGTCTTCTGAGGACAACACTCATCCAGATTTAGATCATTCACTCTAAATAATCTTTCTTGAGCACCTACTATATACACGGCACTTTACTAGACATGGACATTGGAATGACGATTGCTAAGGCCATGAGGTATGAAGCCACCTTGGACAAGTCTCCTGAAAAAGCATATCTGAGGACAAGCACAGGAGTACCTGGAAGGAGATCAACAAGGGTACTTTCTGTGTCCCACCCACCCTCGCAGGCTGCCTCAGCACTCACACGCCTTTTTCTGCGGTTGGAGGTCTCAAAGCAATTGCAAGGTTTACTCTGGTCATCCGTTCTGTGTCTCACGCTATAACAGCATTCCTTTCTGGGGTCTAACAAAAACATCTTGTGTTGCAAAGTGGTCCTCCATCACCTGTATCTCTGCTTCCTGCATTTTCCATAACTTGCACTCAACTAAGTATGAAGAATACTAAAATGAAGTATTTGGAACTAAATCAAATATTTCAGAATACTTCATAAGTTTTAAAGTGTCAACATTCCTGAGTTGGCCAAGGACGCCTCACAGTGCCCTGTTCTGCCTTGCCTGGGATGTCTGAGTGTATCCCCATCCTGATGATAAGACTGACTCACAGTATTTTTGTTCAAGTAACTTTTCTTTTCCTTATTTCTAGGTGGGGGGAGGGGGTTCATGTAGCCCAGACTGGCCTGAAACTTACTATGTAGTTGAGGATGACCTTGAACTCTTGATCCTTCCTTCCATCTTTACCTTCCAAGTGCTGACATTATAGGTGTATACCACCACACCCAGCTTTGTTCAAATGGCTTTTATATTACAATAATAGTGACCCTAAAATGCATCCAAAGAGAAGCTGTAAAATGCTTCAAGGGAAAGGTGGGAGGCTCCAGATGTTTTATAAGGAAGAGGGGGAAATGATCATATCTGTGATTAGTAAAATGGGCAGTAAAGTAGGAATGAAGAAACTTCTGTCTAGGAAACAGCAAACTAGGGGAGAGAAGCTCATGGTAATTTTGCTGTTGTTTCTTAAATAACAAGCCACTGCCACATATGCAGTATGTGCAGTGAAGGAGGAAAAGGCATCAAGGCTGTGGGCTGAAGATAAGAGCAGAAACGTGTTCCAGCTGATGCTAGTCATGTTTAGTTTGCATCTGTTTCAGAACCCACCCATGGTCCCAGGATTCCTACCCTGAGGATGAGGGGCCTATGGTTAACTGCAACTTCTCTGATGTTCTTGAGAATGGTCACTACTGGTCATTGTCTTCTGAGTAATCACCTACTGTAACAGGCCCTCAGACCTAAGCACAACTGACGCCATGTTAGAGGCACCAAGGCACGATTTTGACCTAAGAGCCCAGCACATTGTAGTCCCTAGTGCTGGGAAAGTCCTGAATGTCATGACCTTGCCTTTTGGCTTCTGCAGCTCTGCTTACTGCTAACTGTTCTTGCTAAATGAAGTGTGTCCACCAGAATGTGGTTTTTGTGCATAAAAAGCCAAGAACTTTTGGGCAAGTTCCCTATGTAGCCCACTGGCTAACGAATAAAGACTTTCTATTTGCTTTAAAAGTCCCTGTCTTATCTGAAGGAGTTACCTCACACAAACCCTCTACTCCTAGAGACCGTTCTGTTCCTCTTGAGCTCTAGAAGCCTGACCCATCTTGACTGCCAAGAAAACTGAATGCAGCCTCCATTTTCATCGCTGATAAGCTCCTAGGGGAATGGGCTGTCAGCGAGAACAAAAAGCATTGCCTTTGGGCACAGATGTGACATCAGGGTAGCAGCTACCAGGTGGCCAGTGATTATCTCCCAAGAACAGTAAATAGGCCACTCTATAATATACCCCATCAAATACTCCACCTCTATTAGAACTCACAGAATGGGTGCCCAAAGGGGAGAAGTCCATCATACCCTTCATATGTGGCCAGCTATTGTTGTTGGTTGTTTTTTCACTCTTTGACTCTTTTGGGGGAGCTGCCACCCAGCTCCCAAATAAATACACAGAGACATATTCTTACCCATAAATGCCCAGCCTTAGCTTGGCTTGTTTCTAGCCAGGTTTTCTTAACTTAAATTATCCCATCTACCTTTTGCCTCTGGGCTTTTCCCTTTCTGTTCTGTATATCTTACTTTCACTCTTACTCCATGACTGGCTGGGTGGCTGGGTGGCTGGGTGGCTGTGTGGCTCGGTGGTTGGCCCCCAGCGTCGTCCTCTCTTTGTTCTTGCTCTTCCTACTTATTCTCTCTACCTGCCAGTTGTAACACGAATTGCTAAATGGTCTTAATAATAAAAAACCCAGGAGCCAGGTAGTGGGGGTGAATTCTGAAAGATCTGAGAAGCAGAACAAGCCACAGCTAACTTCACCTCGCCAACTTCTCAGCCAATCCTGTTTCCTCAAACTGGAAGCCTCTGAGTCCTCATCCGAATGGATCTCAGCTGAACTGCTGCTAAAAGCCTAAAAGCTTAAAAGTTTCTAGTTCCTGGTCCTCATGCCTTGTATACCTTTATACTTCCTGCCATCACTTCCTGGGATTAAAGGCATGTGTCTTTTGAAAGCAAGACATGAGATCTCAAATCCTGGGATTAAAGGTGTATGTGCCACCATTTTCTGGCCTCTATGTCTATCTAGTGGCTGTTCTGTTCTCTGACCCCAGATAAGTTTATTAGAGTGCACAATATATTGGGAGACACAATATCACCACAGCCAGCCCTGCCTATCCTTTCTCCTGCCTTGCTATTGGCCATTCAGCTCTTTATTAGACCAATCAGGTGTTTTAGACAGGCAAAGTAACACAGCTTCACAGAGTCAAACAAATGCAACAAAAGGAATGCAACACGTCTTTGCTTCATTAAAACAAATATTCCACAGCATAAACAAATGTAACACATCTTAAAATAATATTCCACAACAAACCATCCTAATAAGGTGGGAGAGCTGGTGACAAAATAGGGAGTGGAGAGAAATCAATTTTAAATCCATTTTAGTTTAATGCTAATTCATTTTGTTTTCTCTATTCCTTGGTACTCTGACATCCTGGGAACCTCGCTGGCCAAGGAGACTGCCTTTCCCAATGCTGAAGAATTCCTGGAGAAGCAGAGGCTTCCCTGAGCTTGCCTCCCATGTGCAAACCGACCAATGCCAAGGCCCCATATCCTTACCCTGTCCAAAATCATCATGGGGCCAGATACCGAACAACAGAGGCCACTCTCTACCCCAGAGCCTGATAAAATTCAAACTGCCCAACCCCACATTTGCTCAAAGCCTCAAACTTGTCCTCACTTGCATCATTCCTTTTGTCCCCAGAAAACCACAATAAAGACCACAAGCTCTCTTGACTCATATTGATTATTTCAATGGCTTTGGCCTTTCCAGATATGACACCTCTACACACTGATTAAATTAGACCACGAGCACTATGGTATGCTGTATGCTGCTATAACAAAATGCCCAAGATTGAGGAACTTATAAGTGTAGATCTTTGTTTTGCACAGTTCCAAGGGCTAGAAAGTCCAAGAGCAAATTCTGGTGAGGGTCTTTCTTGCTGTGTCCTCACATGACAGAAGGCAAGAGGACTGAGCACATTCTCAAAAGCCCTTTATAGTGACAAGTAGCTTTAACCCAGTGACCTAACACCTCTCCTTAGGTGCCACTTCCCATCATTATTCCATTGCAGATTGAGCCTTTTGAGACAGGATTTCTCTGTAGTTTTGGTGCCTGTCCTGGATCTCGATCTGTAGACCAGGCTGGTCTCAAACTCACAGAGATCCACCAGGCTCTGCCTCCCGAGTGCTGGGATTAAAGGAGTGTGCCACCGCCCGCCCGCCGCCGCTGCCTGGCCAGATTGAGCTTTTGAAATGTGGACTTTAGAGGAAACAATCAAACTATAGCACTGGGCAAAACCTCGAAGTGATTTACCATCTCTTTACTCACTTGACTAAAATGTCCTGGGTGGTCATTTTAATCTATAATATGGAATGTTGTTGGACAAGAATACCAGTTTCTGGAGTAGTAACTTCAAAGTAAGAAATGCTTTGCTGTTGGACATAATGGTTCATACCTTTAATTCCAGCACTGAGGAGATAGAGGCAGGAGGATCTCTGAGTTCAAGACTAGCCTGGTCTACCTACACAGTGAGTTCCAGGACAATCATTGCTACAAAGAGAAACTCTGAGGGAAAAAAAGAAAAAAAAGAAAAAGAAAAAAGAAAACAAAAGAAGGGAAAAAAGAAAATAAATGCTATGCTATTAAAATACTGAGCATTAAGCATCCTTGCATTTTAACACACTCCCCTCCTGGAAAGCCCATGTTTTATAGACATCAGCTTTCAAGTAGTATTCAGAAGGTCACTGCCTTAGCTGTTCCCTGATTGATATTGTGCAGACATGTGGGTCTCTTCTGTCTTCAAGAACTCTGTGAAAATCAAGGGTTTGTTAAGGACAAAGAATGTTTCCGTGGCATGGAAAATGATCCCTCTTTTGCTGTCATCGAAACAGCGGAGTCTGCAGGTGCCTTCCACCCCCGTTTGTCAGAACTCCCATCTTCCTCTTTTGCCTGCCCTTCGTATTTTCCACCCTGTGCTGGCAGGAGCTCAACTCCCATCTGGGCTCCTTCAAGGTACTTAGCCCGTAAGATGAAAGAGCTTTCCTGTAATCCACTTGTCTTCTCTGGCAGCAGAATTCAAGAGTGTCTTGTGTGTACCACACTTGTCTCCAGAGACCAGATAGACACAAAGACCTTCACAGAAGAAAATCCCATTTTGTAGATGGGGAGACAGCAGCCGCAGTTACAGGTCTCAGTTGAAATCATACAATGGAGCACCAGGGAATTCAGACTTTGAACTACTAGGCAAACAGTCAGAATCTGGACAAAAATGCTCATTATGGGGGTCAAGATCATGATGAGGAAACCCACAGAGACAGTTGACCCAAGCTCGTGGGAGCTCACGGACCCTAGACAGACAGGTAGGGCGCCTGCAGAGAACTGACTAGCTCTGCATGTAAACATGTAGCTTGTCTGTTATCTCTGCATGGACCATCTGTCTTACTGAGCTGTCTTTTTGGAACCTATTCCCTATGGTGGGATGCCTCACTCAGTCTTGATGCAGGGGGGAGGAGCTTGGTCCTACCTCAACTAGATATACCATGCATTGTTGGCTCCCATGGGAGGCCTTACTCTGAGGAGTGGATGGGGATGGGTAGAAAGGAGGTGGGGGTAGGGAACAGGAGGAGAGGAGGGAGGGGAAACTGTGGTTGGTATGTAAAATAAATTTTAAAAATTTAATAATTAAAAAAAATGCTCATTATGGCCAGGCTATCAGTATCCTCCCCAGTTTTCTATTTTGAAGACCTACTTCCCTATGAGGTAGATAGTTTGGGAAGGTCATGAGGTCATGAAGAGTATTCATGAATGACATTAGTGTCCTGTCAGGAGACAGAGACTTGTCTGTCTCTTCTAGCAGCCACTGAGAACCTGGGTGTAGGCCCTCACCAGACACTAGACCCTCCAGTACCTTCAGCTTGCAGTTCTCAGCCTCTGGGACCGAGAAGAGTGGATTTCGAGTGTTTAAGCCTCAGTATAGAACACTCTGAGATGACAGACCAGACTAAGGCATCAAGTCTGGCAAGCGGTGGGAAGATGGATGAATCTTTTTGTTTTGGGGGATGGAACCCCATGCTTCTGCACATGCTAAGCAAACACTACCACTGAGTTCCAAGCCCCTGATGTGACCCATTAAGAGGCTTTCAGTCTGGGTGTCCTTCCAAGCAATATACTGTAATAGAGTAAAATAATCATTCAATTCAGGTAGTTCTGGGTTACTTTGACCCCACATGCAGGGCATTCCCCAATGTCTCCTCTCTTTTTGCCCAATGGTGCAAGCACTTTTATGTCTTATTTAGTGGACCAATTTTTTTTGGATAGCACAAAGGCATGAAAGATGGCTGATAGTTGAGAAAAAATTAAGGTGAAAAAGTATTTTTTGAAGGTGGAATCATCAGTTAATCCAAGTCAGATAAAACTTGACAGGAACACTCCCTTCCCTCCCCCATGGCAGGAGTCTGGACTTGTTATTATTACATGTAGTTTGAACTCTGATTTTTTTCCTAACAGAATACCATGAGCATGCTGCCATGACATCAAATATTCTTCAAAAAGATCCTTTTCATAAATATGTGAGACTGTGTCACATGTGGATTATAAGAAATTTAATACTTCCCTATTTGAGGGCTGGTATATTTCCAGTTACTTATTATGCTGTGCTACAATAATCATTCTTTTATGTACAAAATAAATAATAAATTTGAGCCAATATAAAGGCCTTTATTTAGGCTTTAAAAATGAAACCTTAGGAGCGAGAGATGGTTGACCAGTTAAGAGCACTTGCTATTCTTTTAGAGGACCTGAGCTCGGATCCTAGCATACTTGTCAGGTGGTTCTCAACTGCCTGTAACTCCAGCTCCAGGGTATTTACTACCTTTCCTTAGTCAGCCTACACACACACACACACACACACACACACACACACACACACACACACGCTCACATATAAAAATAAATCATTAATTAAGAAATGTAACTGTATAATTACATACTGCTGTAAGTTTGTGGGTTTGGCTTTGCTTTTTTTTTTCCAATTTTTGAAGAAAAAATTCTGGGATTTTGTTGTTATTGTTTACAAGTGCAACAGTGCTGGCAGGGAAGGGATGTCAGTCTTCCCACGCTGATCTATGTCAGATCTGCAACACCATGTCTGCCCGGCTGCACCTCCCATAGGAAGATCTTAGGAGAATTTCAAAGCCAAAAAGCATGGTATTTATCAGATGATGGATGCTGGAAAAAGTGAGATCTGGCCCCGAAGAAGAGATTTAGAGCTAAGGTCATGAGATTTTAGGTTCTGGATTTCTGGATGGCATAAAGCTGTGAGGGATAGCTGATGGCTGAGCAATAAAGATAAGAGCCATTCCTGAAAGCTTTATGAGGCAGATCATAGAAGATGTGACCTACAGCAGTTAGAACACTCCACAGCTAGCAATGACCCGATGGGGTTCAATGTACTGTCTGCTTTGGGCTGTGAAGCATGAGGCCAGAGCTGGAGCACCACCAACTGCTCCCTCCTCCTCCTCCTCTACACACTCTGGGAGCTGGAGTTCTTCACCTGGCTGTGGCCTCTCAACCACGTCCCTCTTAATCTTAGGGAGCTCAGCCACTTCCATGCCTGTAAAAAAATAGTCACTTCTCTGAAGATGATCTATCTATCTATCTATCTATCTATCTATCTATCTATCTATCTATCTCATACACAGATACACATACACACAAACAGACACACATGCATGAATTACATGGTTACCTTTGCCATTTTAAAATTTTATTTATTTTTCAAACATATTTAGTAAATGCTAAAAATGTTCACCCTCCTCTCCTTTTTTCATCCTTCTCTTCTTTTTAGCCTCCTTTGTCTCTCTAGACCAGTGGTTCTCAACATGTGGGTCATGACCCCCTTTGGGGTCAAATGATCCTTTCACAGGAGTTGCCTAAGACCATTGGAAAACACAGATATTTACATTATGATCCATAACAGTAGCAAAATTACAGTTATGAAGTAGAAATAAATATAGTTGTATGGTTGGAGAACACCACGATATGAGAACAGCATCTAAGGTTGCCTCAGGAAGGTTGAGAACCACTGCTCCAGACAGATTTGTTTCTACTTTCATGTCATAATACATAATATTATGTATCTATATAAAACTTAGAAACCATAAATGAGAGAAGATACACACTACTATCCTGTAGTGGGTAGCCATTCCAGCTTTGATCTGGAAGTTCCAACCCCCATTGAAGCTTTGGTAATGGTCACGCCTACAAGGTGGGGCTGAGAGAGGACCCTGAAGACCCGAGATCTGGATGGGCTGGCTCTCTTGGTTCCTGGTTCCTGGATCCTGGATGCTGGAGGTAGACCGAGCAGAGTTCTCCAGAGAACACCGCTGGACTGCGCTACACCTTTCCCAGACCCTGTTACCTATCCCTTCACTTGTAAATTACCCCATAAAACAAACCTCCCTTTTAACTACATGGAGTGGCCTTAATAATTTCACTAATATTAGCCTTTCTGGATTTTCTGTTGTGTTCAATTATTGGGGGAGGGTCTTTTGAAATGTAATATATCAAAATCAGAGCTGTCTTCCTGTCTTCACTAGTGAGGACTCTTGGTTGAATGTGTCAGAAACCCAAACTAGTTTGGTCAAAGGAGTCTCAGAATAACCTCAAGGCTACCCTGGAACTATGTAACCTAGGTTAGCTTCAAACTCATGAACCCCCTGCCTCAGCCTCTTGAGAGCTTGCAGCACAGTACTCATCCTAGAAAGAGTAATGTATTGGTTCATAATAACCAGGACACAGCAAGGGTTAACCCAGCCTCAAATACCCAGAATCATGAAGAAGCAGGAGACCACAGTGGATCCTTTGCACCCCCGATGGGCTCTGCTGGTTTCCCTGGCTGAAGGCCAGCCTCCTGCACATTGCTATTTAATATTGTCCTTGGCTCCGCCTCCTTCATTTGTTTTCACATGGATGATGAAAGCATGATCTCGGAGCCCCATACAGTATCCTCGCTGCACTTTCCTCTTTCCCACCAAGCAGTGTCAATTACAACTTCTGCTGTGTTTACAGCACATTTGGGGACATTTTCTCAAGATCCAAATCCCTCTGCAGCTGTTTTCTGCCTGTGGTCACCTAATCAGCTGGAGGAACGGCTCAGCGGTTATTTCTAAGACCCACATGGACACAGTGGGGACAATCATAAGCGACACTGTGGGCCCTGTGGAATGGAGTCTTCAGATGAGAATGGAGGAGGCTTCTCCAACTCTGTCAAGAGGGCGAACTATTGTTTTCTAAAACCACCCGGGAGACTACTCTGGAAGCGCCCTCCATTACTGAACCTTTAGTTTTGTGTATCTTGCACACTAGTGTTTTGGCTGGCTGCTCTCCATTTTTTATGGCCTAAGTCTGATCCTAAACCAGAATGACTATGCATGCCAGCCTCTTTGCAGGATTATTATCTTACTCCCACCACAAATCACCACAGGAGTAGAGGGGGCAGAGCTGTGTGCTACCACAAATTTTATCTGAGAGGGACCACAAAGCCCACTCCTCATCTCACAAATGTGAACCAGGGCTCAGGACAAGGGTGCGAGCTGACAGCCTGAGAGAAGAGCCAAGATTGGATTCCAAGTTGACCTAAGTATTTGTAAAACCATCTATGTAAACGTGGATATCTGAGGCACTGGGTAGCTGCCACAGAGACACAGCCCAGGAGGACCTTCCAGAACAATGACGTCAAGACACTGGACTTGATGGTACAAGCATCTAGATGCTGTGAGAGCAGTAGTTTCCTGTCACTGCTGGCAGTTTGAAGATGCAAGACCTGTCCACACTCTTCATACCCAAGGCCATGCCTGCTTGCTGCTCAGTCTCTGGAATGGGTGAGATACATGTGTGACCGGATGCCAGGGGTGTAAGGACCCTGAAATACTCTTCTGGTCTAGTTTTTGTTGCCTAGCCTTTAGCTTAGCATTTCTCTCTTGCATCCCAACATCTGCACTGTCTTGAGGTACAGATGGATGGGAGATCTGACACTACAGCATCTCCATCTTCTGGGTCTTTATCACTGCTCTTCAGAGGCCCTGTCCAGCTAAGTACTGAGCAGCTAGCAAATGTCAGACCCTGTGCCAAGGGCTTCACACCCTCAAACAACCCCTGGGCTCTCCCCAGCAGCACTAAAGAGTGAGGAAGCAGCAGTTCCAAAAATCAGATCAACTTCTATGTGACTAGTAAGTCATAAATCAGGGTCGGTAAGTGGGGCGCTCTGACAGATGCCAGTAGCTGACTAGGGTACTTGGCTTTTCAACACAAACTATTATGAAGTGTAGGCACCATGGCTACAGAGCAACAAAGGTACAATGGAAGTAAGATCACAGCAAAAGGAATAAAGATACAGGAAGAGGAGGAGAGGGTCTTATGCCGGACTCTGACATTGAAACATCAGACCCTTGGTCCTTCACTGTGGCAAATTACCTGATCTTGCCTCCATTGTGTAGGAACAATATACACATCACAGCTTTAAACATTTTAGCTTGCCCAGGTTCACCACCTCAGGGAGGGAGGCTGAAACGGCACAGGTTCCACTTTTAAACTAATCTTTTCAGATGCACATTTTATAAAGAGCATGCAATGTGCAACCTGAGTGCCCAGGTGCTCTGAGCGGCTGAGTAAGAAGCTGAGAGCCTGGTATCTTATCTGCACGGGGAGGATAAAGGTAAAGCTTGCAGGCTCTTTAAGTGAAGTCAAAGGGCAGGACCAAAAGCAGCCCTGGGAAGAAGACTAACAGATTAGGAATGAGGAGAAGGAGTAAGGATTAGTGGAGGGTTGGTGACTCACAGAAAACCACCACAGTATTCACCGGCTCAGAAAGTGCCAAAAACACTTCCCTGGATTAAGTCACATCTCAGATGAGGAAAGCACACAAGTGAACTCGGGTGTTATTTAGTATGTGACATGGTTTAAGAAAACTCAACTGGCCAAATTGACAACTATGAGTCTGGGTTATTATTAGGGTGGGGCTCAGTTTCCCTAGGAATTGCTACAAATGGGGTAAATACACAACTCAGTCAAAACAAACAATGCTCTACGCCCATCTGACTAGATGGTTTCTGGAGAGTCCGTTAATCTTCCCTAAAATTTAGATATGAAAGTGGGTTTTTTGCTGACCCAGTCCACAAGTTAGATGCTGCCACCTAGTGGATGCTGCTCTTACAACACTGACCTGTCTAGACACGTGTTTGAAAGCCTCCCAGGATACCTTCTTTAACATCTTACCTGGGCAAAACAAACCCAAACAGTAAAACCAGTCAGAAAAAGCAATCAATACCAAATTGTTTGCCTAACTAAAATGTCCTTTTGGGTCTGGAGAATAGCTCAGCGGTTAAGAGGACCTGTCACATTGGGTAGCTCACAACCACCTGTAATTCCACCTCTAGGTGATCACATGGCCTCTTCTGGCCTCCTGGAACAACTGGATACACATGACATACACCATACACACACACAGACACACACAGATGCACACACAGATCACACACACACACCACTGCACACACAGAGAAAATGTTTAAAAATTTAAAGTTTCTTTCTTGAAAAATAAACCATTCTTTTGAGAAGACTGTAATAAGAGTAGGCAGGATATCACAGTTGACTTGCATCATCCGTGCTGGTTAGGGTTGTCTGGTTTGTTTGTTTGTTTGTTTTATCACCTTGACACAAGCTGGTCATCTGGGAAGAAGAAATGCCAATTGAAGAATTGCTTCCATCACTTTGGCTTAGGCAAATTGGTGGCATATTTTCTTGATCAATGATTGGCATGGGAGGAGCCAGCCATAGGGGGGATGCCACCCCTGGATAGGTGGTCCTGGTAGATATAAGAAAGGTAACCTTGGAGCGAGCCAGTAAGCAGCATTCCTCCATGGCCTCTGCTTTGGTTCCCGCCTCCAGGTTCCTGCCTGGAGTTCCTGACCTGACTTCCCCCAGTGACGGAGTGTGACCCGAGAGTTGTATGATGGAATAGACCCTTCCTCCCTGAGTTTCTTTTGAGCAGTGTTTTATCACAGTAACAGGAAGCAAGCTTGGATATCACTCATGGACCAACCATGCAGAGGTACCAGAGAGCAAACACTGGGAACTCTCCTGAGGGTAGACTGGGGTCTCAGAGTTGTAATATACAAGGAGAGAGATTACATATGGTGATATTTTATTTGTGCTGAAATGTGATTTTATTTGTATGTTAATAAAGTTGCCTGGGGGTCAGAGCAAATAGCAAGCCATAGCAGAAGTCTGGCAGTGGTAGCACATGCCCTTAATCTGATCACATGGCAGTCAGAGTCTGTGTGTTCAAGGACACCACCAGCATGGAGACACATGCCTTTAATCTCAATACCAACCATAGAGACCTGGAGGTCTGTATAGACAGGAAGTAACAAGGAGGTCATGTGGTTGGGTTTACAACCAATGAGAAAGCAGAACAGAAAGTCCATAAAAAGACAGACACACAGGAAGTAGGTCTCTTTCTCAGGGAAAGGATGGCAGCAGCAGCGGGTGGTAAGGTGGTCTTGGTCTCAGCTCTTGACTACTGCTCTTTGACCTCTGGGGCTTTTAACTCTGCATTTGGCCCTGTGTTTCTTATTTAATAAAACCATTCAGAATTACATCTACAATTCTAAATCCAGGAATGAATCCACATTAACTGTTTAGTGTGGTCCTCAGCAGGCAGGAGCTTCCTGAGAATCTGGACACAGAGAGTCTTTGCAGAAAGCCAGGCAAGGCATAGAAACTAGCAGAATGGCTGGGTGTCTACACCCTCCGATTCTTTCCTACTCCATACTTGGAGTTCCTTCCAGGTCGGGCTTGTGTATTTTGCACCGTAGTAATATGTGGAGGATAAAGTGCTTTGTGGAATGAATGAACATATTCACTTACAATTCCACATAGGGCGAAAAATAGCTGAAATCAAAGGTAAGTAGAGAAAGAAAAACAAAGACACCAACAAAAGAGCCCTGACATTTGAAAATGGCCTGGCCCTCTCAGCTAAACCATCTGAACACACCCAAACCAGAAAACACCCCAGTCAGACAAGGTTACTGAGCCCGTGAGGAACTGAGACAAGGCAAGGACACCACTTAATTTTGTCTAAGCAGACACAGTAAGGTCACTGTGGCACCCACCACCAAAGGCAAATATTAAACGTCCACTCTTATCAATGACAGCTCATCTGGAGTCAGACTTTAGAGATGATGTCTAGACACACCAGATCCAGCTCTCTGATAGTATCCAATCTAATGTGAAATCTCAGCTACCCACACCACTCACAAAACACAGGACCCAAGCACACGACCCCTCCCAAAAGCTTCCTCATTCTCTTCCCTGGAATACCCAACCCACAGTGCTCCTGGTGTGTGTCCCCTTGGCTGTGGTAAGCATTAAGGCCGATTTAGTTAGCTTACAGAGTTGCTCCTGTTGGGGTTTGGCTGAAAGACCCTGAACAAAGTGAAGGGTGTGGGAGAAAGCCTGGCCCTGACTCTAAGCGCTGTAGGGCTCCCATAGGAGCCCAGGTTGTGTGAGGCTGTTAGATGCAGCACCCTTCCCAAAGAGGAGGGTCTTGGCTGTCATTTTGCACTCACATGTCCTAAGACGGTATGATACCATCTCCTGTCTCCTTTTCCCAGTCACCCTCCGGGGTTAACACACCACAAAGAACCAAGCTCAGAGGCTCAGTCCCCTCCCCAAGGCCAGGCAGTAAGTGGTATGGCCAGGAGTCCACTCATACGTGATTCCCAAGTCACCACTTTGATAAACAATTTGTGAGACAGAAGAAAGGAATGTGTGTCCAAAGCAGAACGGCATGGCTGATGGCCTGAGACTGATCTTAGACTCATCAACATCTGGATAGCAAGGCTGCCCCAAAATCTACAGGATCCCTTCTGCTCTCCCCATGGACCTCTCAGTGCTCATCAGGGTTCCCTGGAAAATGAGTCCCTAGGCAAGGTGCAGGGCTTGGGGGGCAAGACATTTGATTGGTTTTCATTCTGCTACCTTTAGCTTCTGCTTGTTATCAAGGATAAGGTGGGTGGAGCCAGGGGCCATCCTTCATCTCCCATCTCTACATTCCAATGTCACTCCTCAGGGGAATGTTCTATCATCCCCCAGGACTCGGCTTCTTAGAAACTGTGGCTATGACTATTTAGTGCCTCATAACTGAATGTGAGCTTCAGAGTCATATAAATGTGATGCCTGTGGAAAATCTGGTAAAATGTTTCCAGACATGCAATGACCAAAATCAGATGTGTGACGAACCTTTGGACATCATGCAGCATCGGCACAGCTCCTGTTCTGCACACACAGCATCATACTTCAGTGTGTAAAGCTGATGTACCATACAATGCTAGCAAACACTGCCTGCCACGCCTCCGCTCACATTTGAGATGTTATAAATTACAGTGGTTTTTTTTTTTATGACTTTATGTGTATGAGTATTTTGCCTATGTATACTTATATGTACCATGTGCTTGCTGGTGCCCTCCAGAGGCTGGAGTTAGAGAAGGTTGTGAGTTGCCATGTGGGTGCTGGGAATCAAACCCAGGTCCTCTGGAAGAGCACTCAGTGTTCTTAACCACTGGGCCATCTTTCCAGCTCCCATCCCAGGATCCCTTATCCTCTCTCATATACCCCATAGTGTTATATAAAGTTTCCTGAACTAAGAGAAACATGATGTTTTAATTTATAGAAAACAGAAACTTCCAGTATTTCCCTACCACCGTTGTTCAGCACATAGGCCTCAGAGCCTCGGAATGATATGTCTTTGGATAGGACTGTGTTAGAATGTTAATTTTAAATATGTTTGAGTTACTGACTTGAGTTCATAAAAAAAAAAATCATTAAATACATTTTGGCTTTGGATTCAGATAGAATTTGCAGCAATTTCCAAAATGGCCCTAAACAGATTTCTGCCCATTCTGAGCTACCCACCCATCTATGCAAAGAGGAATTCTCAGCACTTGTGCTTATAAAATCAAAATATTGATCGAATGAATAGTGCTGAAGATGCTTCACATCCTGCAATATTGAGGATTCAGCCCAGATTTAGTTCTCTATGGAAAAATAAATAAACATATCCATTTTGTTAGTATATAACTTTGTTTTTGTCTTTAATAAATGGTAAAATTATATGTATCCCACAGAATTGTTTTAAAATAAATACCTTTATGATTATCAGTACACATTTGATTTATGTACCTATTTACTATAACTATATACCTGGGGTTGCCTAACGTTTTCTTGGGTAAGAAAGAGTAGTGAGCAGACAAAGTTTTCAAAGTCCTCCCTGGGGCACAGAGAGCAGGCTTGGCATTAGAAACACACGCAGAGGACTGGAGTTCAATTCCCAGCACCCAGGCCTGACTGAAACTGCCTGTAATTCCAGCTCCAGGAGATCTGATACTGCACTCTCTTCTGGTCTCCTTGGGCAACCTGCACACATGTGATCATGTACACATACACACTTACACATACACACTTTTTTTTTCAAGATCTCTCTGGGATAGGTTAAACACCACCTTTGTCCCAGGTTCTCCAGGGGGCTAGCAACTGTCACCTTTGGCAAAGGTGATGCTCTGCTTACATACCCTCCTTGCTACTTTGAGGGTACAGACCAGGTTCAAGTGGTTCCCCACCTGGCACCCCACACATAGGAGCCCAGAGCTGTGAACCTGAAGGGCATGGGAGGACAGCTGAATGGCAGGGTTTGAATGAGGCCCAGGGCAATCCTTCCTTCTTCCTACTCCAAGTCCTTGCTGGGAATTCGGTCCCAATCCAAATCAAAATGCATTTAACGATTTTTTAATGAACTCAAATTTAACTCACACAGCAATGTCTAAAATCAAGCATTCCTTCTCTGCATGGTCAGGATGCCTCCAGCTGTCTTTTCTTCACCCAAACTGGAACACGCTCCTTTCAGTCAGACAGCATCTAGCAAAACCCAGCCATGGGCTCAGAGCCTTTGCCTTTTCCTGCTTGGTTTTTCACCAATTTCACCTTTGTCCTCTGGTGAGTTACCCAAGGTCACACTGAATCAAACAGTAAAGCCAGGAATAAAATTCAGATCAGCTGGCTCCCAAATTGGTACCTAATGTAAGCAGAGCGAGCAGGTTTACCGCTGACTCTCTGAGAGGCTTAATCAAATGTAGGCTTATAAAGCCTGCAGCTTCCCTGGTATTCAAGAGACAATGCAGCATAAAAAGACCCACAGGGAAAGGTATTTTTAAAAAGGGATGGAAAAATACAAGGCGAACCATCTGGATTTATAATTAACACAGCAAAGCGATTTGAATTCAATTCTGGATTGGGACTCTGTTAAACTACATCACAGAGGAGTCAGCATACGCCAAGGAAGCAGGCAGCCTGCTGTCTGGTGGCTCGGCAGAGGGCACAGCAAAGCTCAGAAGCTGCTGGAAATACTAATGTCTTTGGCATAAAACCCATGTTCTGCTCTTGTGAGACGACACTTGAAAATGAGCAAGACCGATGCTAAATTCCAAGTTACATGGCCGCACAGTGAGAGGTAACTGAAAGCCAAGTCCCTCTAGCCTGCCGCGCTGAAGAGCGGGAGCCAGGCAATTAAAGCTGAGGAAAAAAGACAGGAAACTTAGGTCAGACACAGGCAGGACCTGCTGTCTGGTGCTGGGAACCCTGGAGGTGCTTCCTACCTGGGATGGAGCAAGCCCAGGGCAGTAAGCGAAGGGGCAAGAGTAGAGAGGGAGACTGCCTGGACTCTCTGGAGTTCTTCTCCTTCCATCAGATGGGGTGAGAAGGGGAACTACCTTGGGAAAAAGTAAAGATAAAAGACATCCTGTGAGATCCTGCCCAAGATGTGCAAGGCTTGTCCCTCCCTGGATGAATTACTCACACTACACCTGAAGCTCTTGGTTCCTTGTCCACTTCTTACTTCTCTGCTATGTCCAGGTCTTCACCTGTTGCCCCAAGTGACATCATAAGATTGTCTGGGGGGAAGTGATGTAGGCTATGTATCACCAAGATTCTTAGGATGTGTGAAGAGATGTTTTTAAAAGAAGGGTTACAAAAAGGTAACATAGGGGGGCTGGAGAGTAGCTCAGTGGTTATGAGCTCTTGCTGTTTTTCTAGAGGACCAGAGTTCAGTTCCCAGCACCCATATCAGGTGACTCATCAACCCTGTAACTTCAGCTCCAGGGGATCCTAATGCCCTCTTCTGGCTTCTGAGGGCGTCTGAATACATGAGGCATATATTTCAACACAGAAACACAAATAAAAGTAAATATTAAATGTTTTACACACAACAACAACATCACTTTGCTGAAGTTTCCCACCAAACCAATTTTTGTCAGACATGGTGGTTGATGCCTCTAGTCCAGTTACTCCAGAGGCTGAGGTAGGAGGATTTCTTGAGCCCAGTCTGGGTAATGAGACTCTGAGGACATTTGTTTTACTTTCTTTGCTATCTTTCATGACCTTTTGTTTCCTCTTTATCGGAAGATATAATTTCACTGAGAAATTATCTCTTATCTTGAGCGAAAGTATTTGCATGCATATGCATTTTTGTGTGTGCATGTGAAGGTGTGTATGAGTGTGTGTGCACATGCATGCATGTGGAGGCCTGCCAGAGGTAGACTTCAGGGTCTTTATTGGTCTCTACCTTATTCTTTAAGGCATGGTCTCTGGTTGAATTTAGACCTGACTCAGCAAAAGCAGCTGACCAAAGTCAGGACCAACAGAAACTCCATGTTCCCAAATTCTGGCAGTTAAACTTGTGAAGCTGGTTCTCTGCTATCAAAAGGAGCAATGTCCCTTATCACTGGCAAAGGGACAAATGGCTGCCTGTGGTGCCTATGAGCATACAAAAGCACACGCTGACCTCCAGGCTCCCTCAGCATCTATCCCAAGTACCTGTTACACATTTCAGAGTCCATGCTGGCATCCTGATTCTTCTCACCTCCTCTCCACTCAGCTGAAGCACTTCCCTATGCACCCCCACTCGCTCAGCTGAGGAGTTTCCCTATGCCCCCCCCCACTCATTTTCCTTATGACAACACTATTCCTGCTATGCCCCCTCTTTTGCCCTCTCTGTCTTCATCTCTCACCTTCCCCCAGTCTGCCCCCTCCTCCTGCCTTGCTCCTGCTTCTCTCCCGGCCAGATCCAATCTGCTGGCCATGATCAGTCTACTACTTTTTCTGCTCTGGATTCTTCCAGATACCTCTGGCTGTTTTCTCTTTCAGATCTACAATAAAAAACCTTCCCCTTAACCATATCATAGAATGGTCATGTCAGTTTATAGAACCAGCAAATCCCAGGAATCCTGTCTCCACTTCCTCAACACTGGGAAGGCAGGCATGCGCACCATGCCTGGCTTTTCACAGGGTTCTAGGAGTGTGAACCCAGGTCTCCCTGTTTGAATGACAAGCACCTTCCCTACTGAATCGTCCCCAAATAGTTTTTAAGCATTTGTTTTTATTGTTATTTTGTGTGTGTGTGTGTGTACAATGTGTGTTTGCATGTGTGGGGGGTGTGTGTGGGGGGGGGACAAAAATTCTGGTCTTCTGGAAGAGTAGTAGGGGCTCTTAACCACTGAAACATCTCTCCAGGCTCCCCAAAGCAATTTTAATAGTAATAAAGAGCAGACTGGGCAAATCCTGTAATCTGATGCCCAGGAGTTAGTTAACTTACCTGGGCTGTGCACAGTTTGAGGTCACACAGACTATGTAGTAAGACATTATCTCCAAAGAAATTAAAAACAAACAAACAAACAAATAAATAAAGTGAAGCTGAACAAGCAAGATCCCCTTTCTCCAAGGAGAGAAGGAAGTCTAGAGAGAAGCCTGCTGCCAGGGACAGTGGATGATTACTTCTTAGGTGACTCTTGGATGATCCCTCCAAACATTCGAGGTGATTCCACAGCCTAGCTATGCCAGGAAAAGTACCTATGAAGATGGCACACTTACTATCAACCAACGGCCAACTCAATGTTGATCACAATGATGCTTACCATCAGTTGAACATGTAGACAGGAAAAGACATAATTTTAGGGGTTGCAAACTGGGCCATGGCCACAGGTGGCCTTTGTTCCATTTAGCAAGACTGACTGTGGACAGCTGGGAGTGCTAGTGAGTGGAAGTGTCTGGCACATCCCCAGAACCGACCCACTGGACCAGGACCCTTAAGGGAAGGATGATGTATCCACCAGGCCTTGATGTGTTCCAATTTCTAACAGCAGAGGACATGACTTCATCCCCAGGTTATCTGATCAGCCATTGCTCACAACAACCTAAACAAAGACTAAGAGGACCTGGAATGAGCTCCATGGGAGATATAGGCAGCAAAATCCTGGAGAGTCTACGAAGTCTGAGAGGAAAATTCCAGTTGGAACTGAGACCCAGAAATCAGAGGCACACACACAGCACACACCAGCAGCCAAGACCTGATATAGAAAACTTTAATCAACAATTGTGGAAACAATACACTCAGACATTAAATATCATAATTCTCCATCATCACCACCACCACCAGTCTAGAAATAAAATGATCCATTAATCTCAACTGTTCCTGGTGGGAGATAAAAGATTTAGGAAAATGTTTTCCATAAACACATTTCTTTTTACCCCAAGTGTAGACTCCACACAGAGATAAGACAAGTTTGTACTCAACGGAATTTATTCAGCCAGCTTTGTAGCACAGCTCATCACTATGCAATGCTTCCCCCACTCTCCCCTCCCACTGGATTCGATGAGCAGGGGAAACGATGGTCCACTATACACTTACCAGACAAAACAAGTAAAAGTTTAACATGAGTGAATTCTACGTCGTTATAGTTTAAAACACGTATCAAATCACATCTTTCTTGTAAAAGGGGCTGGCAGTCCACCAACAATGCAGTGCTTCCTTAGGGCGGCCCTGGGACGTGCCCTGCTGCTCTCATGCAGCCCACAAAGGAGACTGACTGCACAGACCGCCTGCTTTCTCAGTCACCTTGACACGGACACACAAGTCTAAAGGAAACAACCCCAACTACAGGAGTCATCCCATTCAAGTACTGAGAGAAGTGTGCATTGAAAGCTGGGGGAGACAGCCTCGAGAGAAGAGGGCCTTCAATACTTCACATGAACACAGCTGTAGAAGAGATGGTTAGATCCTGAATGCCTAATGCCTTGAACACTGGTTTGGTGAGCAGGTAGGCAGCCTAGCCTATTTGCCTCCAGGCACTTCTGCAGTGACTACAGTTGGTTTTAAAATGTGTCCTTTCTGTCCTTTCTTAAACCAGTGGTGGACCTACACATTGGAGCCAGGAAGTCATTACTGCCACAGTGCTCCCAAGTATTGTGCATACAGTTTCCTGTGTGCTGTTTATGTACTACCCACCGTACAATTACACATGTTCAGGGCTATAAGGAAAATCTGGTGATATACGAAGCTGAAAGAATCACCATCCCTAATCCTGTTCCACACATGTATTTTTTCTAGATGCTTCCCAGGTCAAATGATAAAGAGAACAATACAGGCAGGGGTACCAGAAGCTAACTTGTGCTCACTTTATCTCAGCTAAAGCTGAATGGGGATAGTAGAGACAAGATGCAGTATTAAGAGTTAGGCAAAGGTTCTGGGTGAATGGCCTGGGGAGTGATCTTTCCCATGAGGAATTATGGAAAAATCAATGCTGGGTAGACAATCAGACAGGCAGCTCCTTGTCTAACACTTCAACACCTGGACAACACCATGCTAGGGTGTTGTCCAACCTCTGCTAGAACACCGACGGGCAGCAGGAAGCTGGCACTGTCCACTTCATCTTCAGGACAGCACAGCAGGGAAGCGGAGAGGCAAAGCCATGAGCACAACTCTGTTCTACAGCTGCTCAGGAGTTGGGATCTGTCAGTCGCTACTCTAAAGAAACCAGACTTCTTCCCAGCATCCCATGTTCTTCACATACAATCATTCAAAACGGAGATACCCAGCTACTAATACATGTGGATTTTAGGAATCACAGTGGAACAGCTATATGTGTGTGTGTGTGTGGGGGGGGTGGACATAGATAAAACCTCTTAGAAATGATCACTGCAGGGCCTGGAAAACAAAGAGAAAATAAACATCTTGGGGCAGGGACCACAGAGCACTGGGGGCTGAACTGTGAGCTAGTGACCACTGGCAGCCACGGTCAGCTCAACTGTGGGAGGTAGGTGAGAAGGGTGTGAACTGTTCTGGGGCTGCAGCCTGCCTTCCTCCAGCAGTGGGAAGCAGGCTCTGTCTTGGTCTCTCTTCTGCTACCGTATCTGCCAGCATGGCAGACAATGCCTTTGTTTCTTTCCTCTGGGAGCACCAGGGCCTGTTTCAGGGTTTTAATGCCCCCTTTAGAAGACCAACAAAGGGACATGCTCATTGACAGACAATAATGCCAAAACTCCATTTATAAAGGGCTGGTTCTCCTACTGGGGAACGCAAACTAAAATCACTTGACCTGATACAAACATGTGACCTTTGAAGACCACCTGGCCTCGGTAATGAGACCTAACCCGTTCGGTTTTATGTGGCTCTCATTGATGTATGTTAAATGGCAACAGTATTGGTCTTTAACAAAACTGTAACTGACAGAAACAGAACAACATGTAACCAACCTGACAGCCAGTACTTCTTTATATATCCAGCCGCATTCTTTCCTGCATCTGTTTCAAAAGTAGCCAATATTTATATTTAGCGGCTAGAAGACAGGGGCCAAATCCTCCTGCAACGAGAGAGCAAAGCTTTGACCACTGAGCCTGGGAAGCGGGGTCAGTGAAAGTCTATCAAGTACTCTGGGTAGATCTGGTTGGCATCAAACACCACAAAGATCTTTGGGTTCCAGGTGTCATCCACACAGCTGTCATACAAATTCACATAGCTCCCATCTTTGGAGGGAGGTCTCATGTATTTGGAGTCTCCGTTTATGTAATCCCCAATTAGCACTCGAGCAAGAAACATGGATTTATAGGTTCTGAACAGATGTCGCTGCTGCACGCTGACCCCATGGATCTGGAACGTGTTACCGTGCTTGATGTCATCTTTGCAGAAACGGCTGGAGTATGCAGCGTCTCTAGCAAAATAGGTTCCTTCAACAGAAAGGGCCAAGGTTACTTTGGAGAAAAGATGAAAGGCGGGGACAACATTCTGAATGACAGGAGAACAGACATGAGCCATACCACAGGGGCAGATGTGGGACCTCCTCCTCTGCACACCTAAAGAACAGAACACAATTCCCACCCTCACCCCATGGGGGCAGCTGTAGGTGTCCCATGCCTCACTAGTGCCCTCTTGTGCCCTGGACAAACTAGGTGCCACACTTGTGTTTCCAAAAGAGCTTGCAAGGCAATCCAGGAAACAAAACACAAAAGCATTCTGGGATGAGAGGTGTGTCAGGTCTGGATTTCACTGGAGGCCGTCCTCCCCAGCTGGGTCCTTCCTCAACCTCTTCCCCATAACCCTCACCCAGCACCCAGTCAAGCTCTGTAGAATACTGCTCTATCTAAGGAGCTCACACCCAAGAGGCTGCTGGCTATAACAAGGGCAATCCAGAAGTAACTCTAGAACCAGGAAGTATACTCAAGAACAAAATTCTGAGACTGTACAAAGTTACAGCTGTGTCTTGGCTCTTCAGTCTCCCTGGGGCCCATGGATCAAATGCTTAATCTTCTGGGAGCTTGGTGCTAATGAGAGATGTAGGGAATTTAGAGAGGGCATGCCCTTAAAGGGGGATTATGAACCAAAGACCTTCTTCTTCCTTACACTTTCCATGGTCCAGCTGCCAGGAGGGATGGACAGTTCACTTTATATGACATACTCTGCCATGATGGTCTGCCTCAAAACAGGCTCCACAGTGCCAATGGAGCAGACTGAAATTTCCGAAACTGTGAGTCAAAGTGAATCTTTCCTTTTTTGAAGCTGTCTTGGGTGTTTTGTTACAGTAAGAGGAAGCTATGGAGCACATTTTTTCCTGCCTGAGCATTCCTGAACACTGTCAGTTACTGTCATGAACGCTCAATAAAGTGTTCAATGCTCTAGAAATGATTGACACAATCAATCAAGTGCCTCATTCTAAAACATTGGACGCGAATTGCAAAGTCTCATAACCAATCAATATTGATGGAACTGGTGTCTGACGTTTCTGACCTCTGACAGCTACAGTGAGCAGCCCTTATCCTTAAATTAATTCACTGCTTCAAAATTAGCTCCTCCTAATCCTACACAGCTCTTGCTGGAAGTGAGGCACGAAGGAAGGACTAGGAGAACAAATGCCCACCCTTACCCTGCTCAGCTCTCTCCCTATCTGCTAGAGTCATGCCACAGGGTGGAGAACGGAGACTTGCATGGCACTAGAAGTAAGGTGGAGTTTTACCCATTTTTCCCTTTAGTGTATGTTGATATTCTTACCTATCATTTTCTAACCAGCAAAACCAACCAAACAAAACACCCAAACCACTAGCTGCTCTACCAGAGCGTACTTAACGTGTTTCTATCACTCTGTGCATTTGCTATGGAGCAGTTTGGTGTGTAGGCTCATCCATGGAAAGGGCTGACTCAGAGACTACAGGTACTGCAAGGCTTCTCTAACAAGGCTCCTCGTCAGGATAACCAGAACCCAGGCAGCTACTGACTATGGCAGATGCGCCAGTCCCACTTCCAGCCTGTCTGAAACCAGAGTCCCCTAACTTGTAGCTTCATCGCTGCCAACTCTGAATCATAAAGCAACTGATTTTCCCTAGAGAGAGGGAATGCTCCCTATGACTGAACCTGGACCTGAGATTTGGATTATTACCTTTTCCAAAGACAGCACCGTGTACACCATTGATTCTCCAATCAAAGTTGTGAATGCAAATTGCTTCCACAAATTCACTGCTGGTGCCATGAAACAGCATTTGCTCATTGATCTGAGGGACACCTCTCTTTTTCTTGAGCTGAGCCTTTTTCCTAAAATCATAAAACATTCAAATACACAAACACAGAAAAATATACCAGTGAGTGGTATTTCTTAATTTAAAATGTTAAAGGGCAAAGTTCAATAGAAAGGGTGAGATAACAATATAAATAAATTATACAAGATAAATGAGTAGACAGAGCAATTCTAGCAAAGAAATTGTTTCAAATGCTCTGGGTTACATAAAAATCATGTCATCAAATATGACAGCTATCAGTGAGGTGTGGTACTTAGTGCTTGTAATCCCAAGGTACAAGAGACAGAGACAGAAGTTCAAGGCTATCCTAGGCTAAAAAAAAAAAAAAAAACAAAAACATTTTGAAGTTAGCTTAGGTTGCATGAAACTATTAAAAACAAAACAAACAAACAAACAAAAAGAACAAACCAAAAAGTATAGCTAACATTGAGACTGAAGGCTAAAAATTACATCCAAAAAGACCGACCGATCATGTAGCTGAGGGGTACAGTGCTTGTCTGGCATGTGGGAAAGCCTGGGTTCCATCCCAGCACTGTGGAACAAAGAGGAAAAGAGGAAAAGGGGTTGGGAGGTCAGCTGACATCTAAAGCAGCTAAGCATTAGAAGGGGTTACAAATGAGACCAAAAACAAATAGTACAAAGTTCTTAGATATTTAGACAAAGAATTCTGTCTTTGAGCTGGGACCACATTTTATTCTTTTATACCCACAGTCTGTGTCAGTGACTGAATTTTGAAGTTTAAGGAGCATCAAGCTCCAGTTTAACATTCTCCCTAGTGAACAAATCTTCAGTGCATCAGAGCTGGAGGACAGATCATATTAATAACAGAAAGACAAAACCAAAAGGCCTAAAACTTTCATAGAAAAATGGGTCCTTATCTACTTGTATATGAAAATAAAAAGCAGGAGCCAGGTATGGTTAATTCCAGCACTCAGGATGCAGAAGCATGAAAATCTCTGTGAGTTCAAGGCCAGCCTGGCCTACATGGCCATGGGTATAGGGTGAGACCCTGTCTTACAAAGACACAAGTTCAATGTAATAAACTAGGTCTAGGTGCACTGTAAATATAAAAAAATAATAAGCCTAAATAGAATGTTGTAAAAATCAATGTATTTCTCAAAATGATACTGTGTGTTATATAGACATACATACCCATGAAGTAACAACACAAAACTATAGGCCAGAAAACATCTCCTTTTGAGAAGAAACAAGAATAGCTTGGGATGGAATAAATGCTTTGCCTCTATCAGAGAGATGTGAGATAAAGATAATGAGCCAAGTACTGGAATGTCAAATCTGATGATGGGAATATGGGGTTTGGAAACTATTTGCTGCATTTGGGGTTTTGAAATGCTTCACTCAAAAGATATTTAAAATAGGGCACCCCCTTACATCTTTGCTAGCTCACTTGAGCTATGCCTGAGACTTCCTTAAAAACATAATACAAGGAAACACAAAAGCACACACAGGACCAGTAAGCGGCCCTTAGGATTTTAAAGAGCAAGGTTCAGCAGGAAGGCTGAGGCACACAAGTCTTCTGTAATATGAACCATGAATGGACAGCAAAGCAGCTTTCTGGAAAAGCCAAGAGTTGCTTAAATCCATTCTAACAGGGAGGACTTGTGGCTGGGTCGTTCTGTGACCAACACTAACTGCTACGAAGTGCATTCATCCCAACATCTCTCCTTTTTCTATGCCCTTTATCTACATCTCCACAGTGCTTCACTCTATGTAGGTGACTTCACTTATTTCACCATGGAAACTGAAAGGATTACAGTCTGTAGGATAGCCAGGCTCTCACCTCCACGTAAGTCTAACTGGACACGTAGTCTACCTCTTCTCTGGCACATGGTCATTGAATCTCATCCCATCATGCTTCTTTCAGAGTTTAATCAATCAACTGCCCTCCACTCTTGTCCTGTTCTCTCACCTCTCCTTTTCTGTAAGTTTCTTCCAATTATAATGTTAACCATTAAAGAAATAATAATAATAATAAAACCTAACAGAACAAAAATACTCTTCTCTTTACCCACTTTCTTATCTTCTCTCCACCTTCCAATGCCAAACTTCCTGAAGGAGTTGTCAAACATTACTTAATCACATGATACAACATCAAATATTACTTTCCCTTTCATTATGGTTTATTGCAAACCCCAAGAACATGCCTAATATTCATCATCCCTGGCACTTCCTCAGGATATGACCCTGCAGATTATCCCTCTGATTCCATTAGCTTCTGCAACTCCACGTTCTACTGGTTTCCTTTCCTCTGCTCATACTCTCCAGAGTCTGGTCCTCTTTTCTTAATGCATACACACATACTCTGGTCATCTTATCATTCCTAGTTGCTAGCATCTCATATCTTCTAGCCTTCATCACTAGTCTAGATCAATTTCCTGATGCAACCATAGAGTATCGGCTGCTACTCCCTCCCATGGTCTCTACAAAGACCAAGTCTTCTGTTCACTCGTACTCCTTTAGTCAAGTAAGACAAACCAGGATCTGGGAGTGGTACTGCCTGTCTTCCTCACTCACCCAGTGTACACCGAGAATCATACACCAAGCCCTATGATCTTACATCGTCAATACCTCCAAACCGCTGCCTTTGCTCCAACACAGCAGACACCACTTTGGTTGAAAGGCTGTCTGTCCAAAGTGTCTCAGTTTAATTACAGAAACCATTTCCTAAACTGCTCTCCCTGCTTCAAGCTGTGACTGCTTTACATCAGGGCTTCTCAACCTTAGCAGAATGCTATTTGGGGATGGAGAGGTTGTTGTTGTGGAGGCTGACCTGCATACTGTCAGATAGTTAGCATTCCTGACCTCTACCCACCAGCTGCCATAGCCCCTATACTCCACCACAGACAATCAAAAATATCTCATTACCAATGTTCCTGGGAGGAAAAATCACTACCAGCTGAGAGCCACCACCTTACAGCTTTTCCTACAGTACTGCCTGGTGAATTATCTTTCTAAACTCTCTCTCCCACCTGAAGTTTTACAGACTTTCCACTGTTTCAGAAAAAACAAACAACAGTAAAGCATGACCAGTTTGGCTTCTAAAGTGCTGCCTGGAAGGCACCTGCTAATTTTAATTTACGGTCTGGCCAATCTGACTCGGAGCTATGGAGGGAAGCCGCAGTCAGCTAGTGGCACCATCAGCTCCTAAGTACTCACTTCTTGACTAGGTTTCTAATGCTACTCACCCCAGGGTTCTTCTATGTGAAAGTCTCTGAATTTTCTGTGTTCCAATTTTTAGATACATTTTGGCCCATGATGACCCCATGTCTAAGATGCCCTCCTTCTCTCTGGCCCATGCCTAGTATAAATAACACCAGCTTTAGGAACCTCTCCTTAGTACCCCTGTTCACTACACACACCCTCCTTTAGGGCAAGGGGGAATCAATGCCCTCACTTTGTGTTCCCATACATCTTTGTGCTCACCCATACATCTCGGGTTAGCAGTGGTCTGGTTCTTTGACCTACAGACCTATACATCATCAAATCCCTAGTACCTAGAATACTGCCTACCACAAAGTGGGGGCTAAGACTACTTGCTGGGAAGAGAAGGAGAGAAGTAAGAAAGGAATGTATAATACGTAGCGAGGTGGACTCACTCAGGGCCTGGCTATCCAGATGATGAGTTACAGCTTACATGTCAATGAGACCAGGGAAGCTATTTTAGTTCTGCAGGGAGATTTCAGAGTGACAGGCTGCCTAAACCACAAGCCACAGTATTTTGAACTGTCATGGCAGGTGTCTGTGGGTTGACATTACAGAAGATCACAAAGGGCATAAACCAAGGAAAATTTCTAGAAATTCTTAGTATAAAATGCTATAGGACTCAGCACTACGTTTTTATGCTTTTCCTGAGAGCTCTGAAGTATGAAGATGAGTATGAACTCTAGCTCAGAGACTGAAATTAAGAATAATAGCAACAGGGGCTGGAGAGATGGCTCAGCAGTTAAGAGCACTTGTTGCTCTCACAGAGGATCTGGTTCAGGTCCCAGAACCCATATGGCAGCTCCCAACCACCTACAGTTCCAGGGGACCTGACCCTCTTCTGACCCCATGGGCACTAGGGATGCATGTGGTGCACAGACACACATGCAGGCAAAACTTACACACATAAAATTAAATATCTAATCATTTAAAGAATAAATAAGTTTCACCAACTCACTTCAGAAAAACTAACTGAATCACTGAAAGAATAAAATCATAGGGAGCAGAGGCTTCTATTTTCCCCTAAACAAAATGAATAAAACCTTCTAAATTCAGGTAAATTCAGTGACTGTCAGAAATATAAGGTTTTTGGCCAAACACTCAAGACTATAAAAAGCACGAGCTGAAAGCTCCACTGTTACTATAATTTCTTACAACTGAGGCCCAGAGACTTGGAGCCACAGAAGAGTTCCATACACCATTACTGTGATGGTGAGCTTTGATTGAGGACTTTACATAATGCAGAGTACCTGGGGATGCAGTCTCATTTAGGAGCAGTTTAGGCTGATCTGTGGGCATGCCTTTGAGGGACTTTCTTGACTAAGTTACTTGGAATGGGTCACTGTGGATGGGTAAGAGTGAAGAAAGCAAGCTGAGCACTAGTACGCATTCATTAATTCAAGACTTGACTGTGGATGTTTATTATGTATAAAGTGTTCAATCTGCATGTACCCCTGACCGCCAGAAGAGGGCACCAGATCTCACTACAGATGGTTGGGAGCCACCATGTGGTTGCCAGGAACTGAACTCAGGACCTCTGGAAGAACAGCCAGTGCTCTTAACCTCTGAGCCATCTCTCCAGCCTGCTTCAATATTCTTAACCTTCATCACCACCTTGACTTCCCTGAAATGATGGACTGTAACCTGGAATTGTGAGCCAAATAAATTCTTTCTCCCTTAAATTGTTTTGGTCAGGATATTTTACCATCGCAACAGGAAACAAAACTGTAACAATCACCAAAGGAAAGTCAGCCTAATTTTCAAGTACATGCAAATGAAATAGTGGACAGAAATATGTTCCAATAACAAAGCAACTATGTGTGGTTAATCTTGGTCTGTTTTGGGCAAATGTTTATTTGTTTGATTGTTTTTTTGAAAGTCTCACCACAGAGTAGTGCAAGTGGCCTCCAACTTGCTCTGTAGCCCTTGAACTCACAGTCCTGCTTTAGCTTTCTGTGTGCTGGGCTAATGGGGGTGTGCCTCCTCATCTGCCTGGGTAGCAAACCCTGACAGATGTTGGACAGGATCACAAGTACACAGGGCTTATTATGGTAGAATTCTACTTCTGTGTTGATTTGAAATTCTTCTGAATAAATCCTTAAAAGCTTATAATAAAAATGTCAGAAATCAAATCTCATCTATAAATGTTTATTTAAAATATTTCAGAGAACCACTTATTTAAATATCATTTATTACAAAAGTACAACATAACAGGTTAATTTGGGTAAGAAATAAGTGTTAGGTAAATAAGCTTTATATTTAGGTTAAAGGCACACTGAGAAATCTAACAGTCATTACTAATGTAGATTTAGTAATGAATAGAGATTTTTAAATCCACAGCATAAACTGAGTGAAGCAAAAAATTTGAAGGTAAATTGTAAAGTGTTCTTTCAAACAAAACAAGCAAAAAGCTGCAGGAAGGATAGTATTAACTGTTTGTTTTTTAAGTCAGTATTTCCAGAGATTTCTAATTCAATCTCAAGTGCTGAGGCAAGTAGCCTCAGCAAAGCTAAAGAGCTCCATTTCGACCTCTAGGAAGCAGTTTCGGACCTAGTGAAGGCGGAGCTTCTCCCACTGTGCTGGCTGAACGCATTCCAGGAGACCCTGTGTGCTGCTGTCTAAGGATGGAGAGAGGGCCAAGGGCCAGCAAGGGCCAGCAAGGGCCACAGAGATGGCTCGGGTGTTAGGAGCGCTTAGTCTCTTGCAGGACTCCCATGGGCTCACAACTGCCTCTAAGTCCAGTACCAGGGGACAGAATGCCCTCTCTGACCTCCGCAGACACCACACATGCACAGGGTGCACAGACGTACACACAGGCAAAACAGTCACACCCATAAAATAAAATAAATGTACAAAGAAATTAAGGCATGGCAAGAGAAGGGCAGCAGGAGAACACAGCTAACCTTGTGTGGCTATCCCTGCAGTTTGGAAGAGTGAGACAAGGAGAAAAGAGGGACAGGAAACCCACCTACCTGCAAAAGAACTCCCATAAGTCTAAGTTTTGAATCCTTTGAATCCTTTTAATTCGGTTCCGATCCATTGTTTTCCCAAAGAGACTGGCAACTTCGTTATATTCATGGGTTTGGTTCTGCAGGGAAACCAGCTGGGAGAAGAAGTTTGCAGAGTTTAGCAGTGGTTTTCCCACCTACTGCCCCAGGATGGCCTGTCCTACAGTCAGTCCATCTGCCCTTACCTGGTAGGGAACCTCAGTATTCACATTCTCCCAGTGTGTTGGCATGGGGATGGCCTCATTTTCACAGATGTAACTTCAAACAGCAAAAGACAGAGCAGAGATTCAGAAGCAGATAATTAGTGTTGGGGATTTAGCCTTTTCTCCACAGCTGAGTGTTCTGTTTGCAATGTATTCATGACAAACTCAATTAAGTTTAACCTTTGGCTTCACTTAAAAATATTTACTAAATGTCTACTTTCCTAATTTTTAAATGCTAAGTTATAAGTTTTGATAGAAATTCACAAATCTACATAGCTTCAACACTTCAAAAACTGCTAATTCAATTTCTTTTCGTTGAGATTTCTATAAAATGTGAATAATATTTTAACCAAAGAAAAGGAATTTCTAAGAAAAATTAGGCTGACTTAAAACAATATCGCAAGCGTCTACGATATTTGTATTGAATGAAATCGGAACCTCCAGCAGCCACTGCTGTCCTCTATGACCTGACTCAGGCCTCCCTTACCGCTTTCTATTTCCTCAGACGGGGCACCCTGACTTGCCGAGTGCAGTCAATCACTCAGCAGCAAATCTTTAAAAGCCATGTAACGTGGTCAGGCCACAGGACACCAACGCAGAGATGGTGGCAATGGAGGTTCACCGGGAATGTAAAAACAGGTACACTAACCTTCCTTGGACTCAGAGTGAGTGGGTGAGACTAACCAACTTCAAACCTATCCTTAGCTCACTTCTGTCAAATTATGGAGGAAACCCCAATACAATACATAATTTTTTCAAGATTTTTATTTGTATGTGTGTGTATCTGTGTACAAGTGTGCTTACACATGTGTAGGTGGCTTCAGAAGCCAGAAGAGGGCATCCAATGCCCTGGAGCTAGTCACAGTCAGTTGTGAGCTGCCTGTGGGGGTATTGGAAACCACTGGGGAAGGTCTTACAAGTGTAATAAGGACAGCGTGGGAACCTTTGTTCCTGCTCCAGGCAGTGTTCTGGTCAGTGCTGACTCTTCAATCCTCCCCCACACAGTCACTGTTTCTAGACCCAGACGTCCTTTAGAGCTTCCTTAGCTTCAGAAAGCCGAGTTTTACTCAACACAAATGGTAGCACAAACCACACATTTTTGTCCCTAGGTTGTTCTGTTCATTTAATCAATTCTTATCATGATCTTTATCAATACAAATGCAATCTCCTCATTCCCAGGGCCAAGGGGAGTCCCAGCACATGGCAAACACTTAGTTAACACTCAATAAATAAATGCCTTCTCTGCTGCACACACATGCAATTCCATTCATCTGTGCATGGCCACGGGGAGCAAGAGGTAATGTGCAGCCCAGGCGCAGGGAACAGGAGCTGGGGTACTTCCACTGTGGAGCATCTTCCCTAGGCCTCTTTAGACACTAGGAGCTTGATGTGTCATCTAGGGACTGCCCAGAGGGGTTCTGCATTGATGCAGGTACAAAGTGGGCGGTTCCCTAGGATTTGGGGCCCAAATAACAAAAGAGCTCAGAGATAGAACTGTAATTTATTTAGCCGCTTGCTTCTGGTGATACTTAGCTTGTTTCAACTTCTGCAACTCCATTCAGAATGCTGCAAAGAACAAATCTGTCCATTTGTTATTTCCTATGTCCAGTAATTTATTATAGAATGACATCTCTGAAGTGGCATTTCAGAGTCAAAGGATGCATTTACTGATGGCTGTGATAGATACTGTCTAAATGGAGTCTTGGAACACTGTACTTACTAACCTTCTCACCAGAAATGTGGAGGGTGCCTATCTTCCAGCAACCTCTCCAGAAAGGCATTTCTTCCAGTTTTGAATTTCAGTCAGTTAACAAAGGACTCTGGCATAATTCATACTTTCCTTCATCATGAGTGTAGGAACATTGTAGCAACATTCAAATTGTCCTAAGAGAGTCCTAGAAGAACTTCAAATACTATAGGAAATATTATTTAAATTAACTTAAAACACTGAGTTGTTTTTTGCAAGCTCTCCATTTTCTCCCACTTTGTCCAATGCATCTTTCAGCTATGGGGGCAAGGCTTAACTAACTTGTATGGACCCACAGGCTTAACAGGACACACATTTGCCAGGCTTGTGATGAGAACCCAGTGCGGTCTGCGTCAGCACCTCCTGACCCCCACCCCCTTAGCTTCCACACTTAACTCCTCCCCTTCCATTACCGCCTCAATTGCTGTCCTCTGCTGTTTACTCCCCCGCCCTTGTGTCTTTGTTTTACAGTTGGTACACCCTGGGACAGAAGAAAATGTTTGACCCTAGCATGGACTTCTCACCCGCCCCTCAAAGGGATACCGGCTATACCAACACACAACTGTGAAACACTTCCTGTTACTGTGTCTCATTCCTGTATTCTATTCCTGGCACTGAGGAATGCATACATCATGTAGCAGGTAAGAACAGATTCTCTGTGTCCCAGATGCAGGAAAGCCTTCATTATCTTTTAAATCGTGATGTTAAAATGTAAGCCAAACATCTTGAGAAAGAACACTGAAAGTATTTCCTTCCTTACTAGTCCTTTCAATTCCTTTCTCTGCTGACTTTCTTAAGAGCTCCTTGGAAGGAGCAGCAGGGCATTCCTTACAATTCACACACTATTGTTTTCTTTCCCAGCTGCATCTTAAGTTCTCCAAAGAGAAAGAATTCCATATTCGCTTGAGGAATCATTCTAGAAAACAGGAGATACACTCTTGGAGTTTTCCACTTGTCTTCCATTCCTATGTGCGACAATATTTATTTGCCTCTGGCACTTTACAGTTTTTTTAGTCTGTATATGACAAGGGAACCAAAATGAAAACATGCAAGCTGGATCCAGGGAAGATGTCCTGCTGCCCGTGATAGAGCATCCTCCCCAGGTCTCTAGTCAACGTGGACTGGGGTTATATCTAAGAACTGCCCAAAAGGGATCTACATCAGTGCAGGGGCAGACAAACGTGGGCAGTTCTCTGGGATTTAGGGTCAAATATCTGGAAAGCTCTGTGAGAGTATGTCCAGTTCAAATTCAACTTAAGCTCAATAGGCCATGTTAAGGGTTTTAAACAAAAAACACATGGCATCTTGTAATTATTATGCGCACTGGTCTAAGAATTGAAATGTGTATATATATACACACATATGACAGAAGAGAATGAAAGGAAACAATGGCAGAAGACAATGATTATTTTATCAGCAAATGAGAGGTTTAATATTGGAAAAAATCACTGTTAGTCCATGAGATGAATATTAGTCTACCTGGTTCCCTGCCAAAGAGTAAGAAAGAGCAGGGAGAGAGGCCCGCTCTTTGTGCTACCCCATTTACAATACCTGAAGGCACTGATGGAGAAAGGAGCCCTTTTTATCAGGCGCTGTTTTCCAGTGACGAGATTCATCTGCTTCATTTCTGAACACAAAGACAGACATATCAGATGAGCCACAGAAACACACAGTGCTCCCAAGTGTCATGCAGCTTAGTAGCCACAATACATGGTGGCCATGTGGCTTTGGGAGGAGCTGACAGCTGGGTAGTTATGGTCTTCCATCATCCACCTGTTCATCATGTTGTAAAGGTGCCAGTGCAGGGCCCTGCTTCAGTGCTTGATCTGGGCCCACACCACAATGCTCCTCTCACAGCCTGCTCTAATGTGCAGGGTGTGTACTGCTGCACATCACACCTCAGGTGATGATGACACTAAAACACGAGAATTCTAAAGGCAGGAGACTTAAAAGCATAGAAAGACATCATACTAAATCTTCCATTGGATTTGTTACATGGAGAAATGCACTCTGGTTTTTCTAAAAATTTGGAAATTAGAAAGGGGTACATTTCCATATAACATTTGCACAACTCACACAATTTCAAAACTGTGCGTTTCTTTACTCCTCTTTAAACTGTACACCTAAACCAAAGAAAAAGGAAAAGAAAACCCGTCCAGAGACAACACATATTTACACAAAGATGGCAGTGACAGAGGCTACTATCTAGTTAGCATCTTCCGCCTGTACCGTGGCCTTGGCAGTGTGTACCAGGTCCCGTTTATCCTCCAGGCAGGCAGTAAATCTTAACAAACGCCACTGCATTTGTCAAATGTGGGCTCTGCCACTCCTGCATTCTCCTAGACTCGGCACACCACGGCATTGCCACCACTCAGGGAAAAGCAAGATCGTCTCAGGACCTGGCACAAAACCTGTGGGATCTTCTTCACAGACAGAAGCTGGACAGTGGCAAGATGGCTGGAGTTAAAGGTCCTGGAAGCAGTCTATGGAAAATGCTAGCAGCTGCACCCTAGACCGGCACGTTTATTTGTCTGTTGCCACATACCACTGCCATACTTTACTATGATTTTTTGTTTTTTTTTTTTAATTCAGGGTCTCATGTAGGCAAGAATGGCCTGAACACATTAAGTAGCTGAGACTGGCCTTGAATTTGTGATCCTCCTATCTCCACATCCTGAGTGATGGAATTCCAGGCATGCACCACCATGCCTGGTTTATGCTGTGCTGGGGTTTCATGCATACTAAGAAGGCACTCTACCAAGTGAACTACATTCTGAGCATCTACAAAAAGCATTTAGGAATCTTCCAGAGTATAGTTCACTAGTGAATATTCTTAGTCAGAAGTGGCCTGCTGAATTACCTAACCATACACTTCAACAATGGCATCCCCTTTACAAAGCCTCAAGTCTGTGTATATCACACTGTGTCTGTTCTGCCTCCAAAACT
The DNA here is from genome assembly GCF_004664715.2 of Peromyscus leucopus. Lineage (NCBI taxonomy): Eukaryota > Metazoa > Chordata > Mammalia > Rodentia > Cricetidae > Peromyscus > Peromyscus leucopus. The sequence continues at coordinate 143,767,525 of NC_051065.1, forward strand.
GTACTTGTATACAGCACTACACAAAACACTAGTAGCATCTGCCAGACACCTTCTGCTGGAATAGAACACCAATGTCAGCATTCCTTATGAGAAGCTTGCTTGCTTAATGCTACTGTTTAAAGTCAGGATTAATTGGAAGTAAAATGAAATTGTTTTCACTCTTTTCAAATTTAACTTATTATCTATTCTTTGAATCATTCTTGATAATCAGCAATTGCAAGAAAATCAAGTTTGGTAGGATGGTATTTCTTAGCTATGTCTATACTGTCCTTGACAAACCCCTTACCACTTCTGGGAAAGCATTTCAGACTTACACTCCATCCTCAGCACACTGCTACCACCACAGTCAGAAAGACACCACTCAGCAACTGGGAAAGAACAGCTAGAAGACCAAGTGTAGAGTGACTACATGGGCAGTTATTAAGAAGCTGCCCATCCCAATCTCCTTTGCCTCAAGCCATACACAGTGGGTGAAGGCAGCCTGAGAGTCACGGACTGAATCCAACAGTTTTCATGAGACACCTGATAACATGACCCCACATGGCGGGTGAATCCAAAGAGGCACAGGTCTAAACTGAAGCTGATCGGCACAGTAGCTGGGTTCATCTATGAAGGAGCCAGCGAAATGAGGAAACATCAGGAGTAGTATCCATTGAAGAGGCAGCCATCTAAGCAAACTACCAAACAGGAAGCTCATCTGGCTTCATTTTGGTCTTGAAACAACTGCCAGCTACCAGTGACTTTCTCATTTAATATCAGTTTGATGTTTAAGATAAAAAAAAGTTCCCAATTCCAATCAATGTCCAGGGATGGGGTGCTGAGTAAAATAAGCGATATAAGCTAGGCACAGCAGTACAGGCCTGAAATCCCAGCTGCTCTGGAGGTGGAGGCAGGAGGATTGTGAGTTCAAGACCAGCCCAGCAATGCACAGAGACCTCATCTCAAAAATCAAAACACGAAACAAGAGCTATAAAGAGCTTTACATGAACTCAAAACACACAGCCAACACCACGTATGTTAACACACACGAACACAGAAACATGCTTTTATAAATGGCAGTGCTGCTCAAGACTAACAGTGCAGTTTTACAGAGCTACTTCTGCATAGAACAGGAGGATTTACTTCATGCTTCAAGACATCTCGGCTAATCCTAAGCTGCAGACTGCACTGTGCCGATAGTCTAAGAACACTCTAGAAACAGACAACTAGGAGGGGAACATACCTGCAAAGTCTATCTTGTAGCTGAATTTGGAAGTAGTAAAGGAAATGGAGCCACAAGGGTTTGTTTTGAAGCTTTTTTCGATATCTTCACTGCTAACTGAACATTGAATGTTGGTATCCGGCTTTAAGACAAACCAGAAAGTTGTATTTACCAGCTGTTCACGGTAATGGGTTGGCCACAGAAGTGAAGCTGAGGTCACAGTGACAGAGAACAGAGGAATGAAGGATGCCTACTGCCTCCTGTTCTACCTCCCGCACACACAGGGAGCACAACCAAACCTGCACATGGAGAACGATTAACGGCACCCAGGGGAAAAACAGCTACTGTTATGATGGTCTCTGCGACAGTCACCTCACATGTTATCACGAGTTTCACACATTACCTAATGGTTACACTAAGTGGCTCAAGTACACCTTTCACCAGCCTGATAACCAAACAATGGGAGGGGAAAAAATCCCCAATCTACAAGTTCTTGTGTGGGGGTTCAAACCTCAGCTAAACTCTCTCTGCCACTTGGACCAAGCAAATGAGCTTTCCTGAGTTCCCCGTTCTTTGACAGCAGATGGAGCAGCGCCATCTGCTTCACAGCTGTTGTGAGGACACCCAGGATGCATACAGCACCTAACAGGACACCCAGAGCTTCCCACCCTTTGTTTCCATCAGGTCAAAGCTGGATGTGCTTGTATGTGCCAGAGTCCATCCCCCAGGCCTACTCCCTGTCTAAGCATACCACTGCTTCTAAGAGGCTACTGCCAGGGGGAAGAAACAAGACTTCTGGCTACTTGGGTTTCCATCAGGGCTGGTCTCTGCAGGGCCCCGTGAACATGACGACACACCAGCGAGCCCTTGCCTGGGAAGCTTGGCCAGGGTACCTGAAACATGTGCCACTTCCCACACTCCGCCAGGTAGAACCAGCCCCACTGCGTGTCTGATGTGTCCATGTCATCCACATCACTCTCCATCTTCTTGGGAAAGAATTCCTCTGTCTTGTGAAACATCTTCTGGAAAGCCAGTGAGAGGTAGAGGAGGAAACACCCATTAATGACCAATGTGCTTGCTATGGAACATTCTACTTCATCACCAAGAACCAGGTTCCAACTTCTTTCCCACAGTGACATTTGACAGCTACTGCAGACTGGCCTTGAAGATAAGCAACTTAAAATGTTAGTGCTGCTTAACACATCAGGCTGATGATCCTCCTTTGGTGGGATAAGTCAATACCCATAGAGCCCCAGGAAATAATTCATCATTCGCTTGACTGTCAGGTGCCCCTGCACCACAACTACTTAAGACCAGATACATCTCTTTTTCTATTTCGAATAGTCATCCTATTTAATGTCATGAAGAGACATTTCTAAAATATGACCTGAGGCATAAAAAAGGCTATAAAAGGAAAGAATACTATAATAATAAAGTTTTAGTTAAAATATATCTATACTTGCTTTCATAAACACATGGATATAGGCATGAGTAACACATGCACACATGTACACAGGAAGGGAGTTTGAACAGATATGATAACCTGTCATAGTGTCTTCTAAGCACCAAGATGTTAGGAGGGTAATGACAGAGTGACGACAATCTCCGACCCTTATATGGCTCTTACTATATGTCAAGTGTTGTCTAAGAACTGTAGAGATGACTTATTTAGGCTTAACAATAACCTATATGAGACAGGTATTCCTGGTAGAAATTAGGAAACTAAGACAGAGAGGTCACACAATGGGGAAGCTAAGCTCAGGCAGACTGGCCTCAGGATCTGTACATATAGGTAACATGTTATATTGTTCTATGCTTCATGATCAATGGGTTTTATAATGTTGACTAGAACATTAACTCATGTGTACCTAATCTTTGAAAAAAGAATTGACATTCTTGGGTGGAAACTGTGATGAAGTCACCAGAAAAAGGACCAAGTGGCTGATCAAAATGATTTAACTTCACTTGGAACTTGACTTCCTATCATCATTCTCCAAAGGTTTTTACATTATTGATTTAAATTCACGCAACTAGTCTAGTCTATGGCCATATCACCCTGAACATGCTTGATCTCCAAAGCTGAGAAGGGTCAGACCTAGTTAGTACTTGGATGGGTGACATCCCAGTCTAGACTACAATAGAGAAGCTCTGTAGCTTCTTATAAAGGAGATGTAGAAAAAAACTAAACAAAGCACTTTTTGGGCATAGTGGCACATGCCTTTAGCCCTAGTATTCAGGAGACAGAGGCAGGTAGATCTCTGTGAGTTCAAAGCCAACCTGGTCTACAGAGTGAGTTACAGGGCATCCAGGGCTATACAGAGAGACCATGTCTCAAAAAAAAAAAAAAAAAAAAAAAACGAAAATACATAAATGAATAAATGCATTTAATAAATAAATAAATAAATTTGTACAACTAGCATATGACTTGCAAAAAAGGCAGAGTACTCAAGCTGAAGGCTTGTCTGCCCCCCACAGGCATTCTCTTACCTTCCTTTTCCAGAGTTAACCAATGGTATCACTTTACAATGCATCTCTCAGGGATGTGTGTCTGTGTGTATGTGTGTGTGCTGTAGAATCTTGTATATACACATCTACACTGGTGATATACCAAAAATATAATCCCCTATACCTTTGATTGTTTTTAACAAAGAATCTGGATTTCTCAATAAGCTGAAAAATATTTTTATGCCACTATATAAAATGTAAAAGCTGTGTAACCCAGGATAAGTTTCCACTATTTTGTCTAGGCCACATTCCCCAACACAGAGTAGAAACTAAAGTTCCTTCCTTGCTGAGTAGTTAGGATGAGTACCTGTGCTCCGTGAATGGACTAGTTAATTTTGATTTTTTTATTCATGTCCAGCAACTTTCCAAGGAATACTTTTCTGATATGTCCTTGGTTTCATTCCTTCCTGTTTTACAAGTCGATTAACTGCTGGAAAAAACAAACAAACAAAAAACAGAACAGAACAGAAGAGCCTGGGATCAGGGTTCCAGGTTAGAATGCACTATTTACCTTGTGTGTCTCCACTGGATGATAAAGATGATGACTTAGAATGTAGAATCAACGGTCCTGCTAACTAGTCCACACACCCACTCTCCTCTTCCAGCACTCTTCACACTGCTTGGCCATTGCACTGTGAGAGAGCAAGAAAGAAAGCCAGGGGGACCCAGGGTTAGCTCTTGTTTTGGGAAATACCCTGAAAAATTGCAAAGACAAGCTTGAAGCAAATACCTAAGATAATACTGGGCCATGGTTCGGTATTAGAAAAGGAACAGAGCCACAGAAAGATTCCCTCCTATGGCTACAGCCCAGTGTGTGCTCTGTGCTTTGACTCTGCGCCTGAGCTGGCACTGCAGGCCAGTCTACAAGCCAGGCACTGCAGCCTGTCCCAGCTACCGAGGCTGAAGTGGGACCATCACTTGAATCCATGAGTTCAAGGCCAACCTGAGAAACACAGTGAGATCTGAGGGAAGGAGAAAGGAGAGAAGAATAGAAAAAGAGGGAGGGAGGACAGGAAGGGAAAGAGGGAGGGAGGAGAGGGAAAAGAGGGAGGGGAAGGAGGGGAACTCCCTGCCATAAATAACTTTGACTAGCTAGGCCAATTCCCGGTCACAATTTATACTATTTTTTTCCTCCATAGTCCCATGTTCAGGAGAGAGAAGACATTACTTTACAATTAAAGTCAGGGAAAATACAAAGCAGCAAATGATATGACTATTTTGTCTAAAATCACAGAGTGTGCAGTACAGAGAAGATTAAAGAAGCCCATGAGACATGCTGGGGTTCTATCTCCCTCCAGGTGTCCACCCCTCACCTCATTTCCACCGACAGTCAGTCCTCATCTCCTTTGCTGCCAAGCTTCACAGATGCACTGGCTTTCTTTTAAACAATTCATTTCATATCATAAAAGCCACAGCATCTTCTATAGCGCATTGCCTCTCCAAAGGAATGACTATTTTGTATAATTTGGCATCAAGAGAAATTTGGCTTAAATGAAATCATTTAGAATGCTGTCACTATAGTAAGGATGGTTCTAGTTAGGATACGTCTACAGGTCATCAAAAAAGCACGTGCAAGTTATCTAACACGGAGAAGCACTTAATGCATGTTAGATGAATGGGCCAGTTCAGTGACAATGCCACATTCGGCCTGAGTTTCCTCTTTCTAACTGGGAGAAAACGATGCTTCCTGTGCAGAAGGCTACAAAGAAGAAACAGCCAGCATCAAGTGGCAACGCATCCTTCTCGTTTTCCAGTGTGCACACTGGTGGAGCCTGTCTGTATTCATAGCACCTGGGCACATTCCATCTGAATCATGCAACTGGAAAGTAACAGGGAAGATGAGTTCAAAGTCAAATCCTGATCCATATGCTGGAACACAATGCTGCATTCCAGACTTACCATTTCTAGTGAGAGTGTTACTACAAAGTGTAAGTTATTTTATTAGCATAAGCATACTTGAGGAAGTCACATTTGGAGATGAAGACATCTTTGCCTCTCTATAAAGAAGAATCGGCACTGAAACTCATGACACACCTGAATTCCCAGCACTTGTGGGGCTGAGGCAGGAAAAGGCAAGTTCAAGGCACGTATGGGGTATGCTGGGAGACACTGTCTCAAAACACATGTGCATGCACATACACAAAGTAACATTTTGTTTATTTATTGCATTTGTGTGGGCATACATGTACCATAGCACACACATATCATGGCACATATGTGGGGGTCATTAGACAACTTGTAGACGTCAGTTCTCTGCTTTCACCATGTGGGTCCCAGAGATGGAATTCAGGTCATGGGGGGTCCCAGAGATGGAATTCAGGTCATGGGGGGGGGTCAGTGTATATGTGTACATATATATGTTTCCAAAACCTGCTACTAAAAGTTGGTAAGGGGTGGACTTTCCATCCTAATAGAATAAGGAACTCAGGAAGTGGATCCTCTTCCCCAAAGATTGGCTTTTCAACTAGTAAAACTGCTTTCAAATTCATTCCACTCTGGAGAGTGCTTGGGGAGTTTCTGCAAGTGACAGAACACACACAAGAAACTGACCATCATCTGTCCTGGGGCTCTTCTGTGCACAGCCAAAGATGGGGCCCCTGCACCCCCAGGCTGAGGAAGGGCAGACGTTCTGTTCCAGACAAAAACAAGAGAAGACAAACTCCCTCCCCTCCCCAAAGTCTACTTCTATTTAAACCAGGCAGCCTGAGACACTGTGTCCTGATTGCTGCCAGTCCAAATTGCTCCCGGGGAGAAGTTTCACACCAAGAGGATGGAGTCAGGAAGGTGAAAGGGCTGCTAACTCCCTCACCTAGTGTCCTCTCAAGGAGTAGAATGCCACCTTGGGAAAATAGGGCTGCCACCCTGAGCTGCAGGTACAGAGACACAGGGACTCTGCTCAAGGGCAAATGGACACAAGGAAGAAGTCCTCAGCTCTGCCCGCAGGAGCAGCTCTGTTTGGAGGAGAGAGCAGAGGACCCTGAGACTAAGGGAATTCTGGGCTACAGTGGACAGCTTCATGAAAACCGGGAAAGGGAGGTGTGGGCCCGAGTGGAATGGCAGAAGCGGCAGTTCATACAGAGGAGACTCCAGGGAGGAGCCCTCTCGGATCAGGCACTGCTGCAGATGAAAGACTGTGAACAGCCCGAAGCTTGTACCCACCTAGGAACGAGCAGAGCAAGTCACCGGGCAGACCTGAAAATGTTCCTACATGACAGACATCCCCGCTAACACACGAAGGCAAAGGGCTTCAACATCCCCGCTGACAAACACTGACTACACAGGAAGTTACTCTGATCCATGGGCAAAAGCTGTGAAGCAAGGGCTGATTTTTTATTGAATTTTTCTAATCTTGTTGTTTATTTAGTGTGTGCACATACATGCATTTGTGTGCCCTGCACATGTGTGCCGTGGCTCAGAGGACAACTTTCCAGAGTCATTCTCCTTCCACCATGTGGATCCCAGGGGTCAAACTTAGGTTGTCAAGCTCGGCAGCAAGGATCTTTATCCACTGAGCCATCTCACCGACTCCAAGAACTAATGTATAAGTTAGCTTACAAGTAGCAGGTTTCATTATGGCATTTTCATACGATTGAATATATAGCTCAGTTACCCCCAGCAGTATGGAAGATGGTAAGTCCATCATTAGTCCTCTGGGGGAGTGGTCCAAAAGGAAAACCTCTGCCAGGCAGTGGTGGCACACTCCTGTAATCCCAGCACTGGGGAGACAGAGGCAGGTGAATCTCTGTGAGTTCAAGGCCAGCCTGGTTTACAAAGCAAGTTCTAGGACAGCCAGAGCTATTACACAGAGAAGCCCTAGCTTAAAAAAACCAAGAAAAAATAAAGGAAAACCTATTTCTGGGCAAATATTAATATAGCACCTCTCCAAAAACAAAAGCAAAAACAAACAAACAAAGCCTCCCTCAACCACAACAGCAGCATCTGAAGAGTTCAAACCTGACCACCTAGGGGACTCAGCACAACCTTCACCCATCACTTGTCAACTTGGAAGTGCTGCCTGAGCAGTTAGGACAGGAGGTGAAGCAGTGTGAAGAAGGCTCCACTCATACATTCAACCAAGTAACCAAACCACACAGTGATGGAGCCCAAACTACAGCAGCCACCAAGACGTCAGAACTAATACAATAAACTAACCAGTTTTCAGAGTCAGACATGGTGTTATTTGCCTGTGATCCCACCACTTAGGTGGTGGAGGCAGGAGGATCTCTGAGTTCAAGGCTAGCCCAGGTTGTATAAGGAGGCTCTGTCTCAAATGAATTAATTGCTTTAACTGAATACCCAGCTTTCCACACACATACACAGAAAAGGAATGTATGAAACATGCAACCAAAACCAGGGCAATTAACAATGAAAATGTCTAACCAAACAGAGACTATCCCTAAATATGGTGGTGGATGTCTTTCATCCTTAAGCCTGAGGCACAAAGTTTGAAAGTTCAAGGCCAATCTGGGCTACAAAGCAAGCTCCAGGTTAGCCTGGACTACAAAAAGAGACTTTGTCTATTAATTAATTAATTAAAATTAAAGAAAAGAGATAATGTAACAGTGGTCATTCCTTTGGGAATTGCCCTTTGCAGATTCATGTTATCTCCCTTGTCCAGTATTATAAATTCTAAAGAAAAGTCACACCTAAATGACTAGAAAATTAACTCTTTCTTTGGATTTATGGAACCCAAAACATCTGGTGGCATTCAGATAACACCATGCCCCTCCTTATTTCTTTAGTTCTGGGCATGGACTGACACAAAGCATGTAAACTGCCATGAGAAAAAGTGTTTGTCTTAGAGAAAAAGTGTTTGTCTAAGGAATTACAGCACTAGTCCAGAAAGTCAAGGCTGACTGCAATGATCTGGTCAGAGCAAATAGTAAGCAAAGATGTGACCTGGATGAGGAAGAGCCTAGCAACTTACAGCCTTCCACATGCTGCCCCTTGAACATCCTTCCCTCCCTCTAAACGCCTGCTCCTGTACCTGAAGTTTCTTCCCCTTTTCTTAGGGTTCTGGCCTTGAATAAAGCTGATTCTTTTCCCAAGAGCTCATGCCCCAAGTATTAGCTTTGGAGTGGCACAAAGATCGAATAACAGTGGGTATTATGAAAATAACTAGAAGTTCTAGATTTGAAAAGTACTAACAGCCAAAATGGAGAACTTACTAGACTCCGGATTAGAGGAAAGGCCCAGCAGAAGCAGTCAGCAAAGTTGCAGACAGATGGGCAGGCATTCTGTGACGTATGCCTCCTAACAGGAGCATGGCCTGAGAATCGCCCTTGTGGCCTTTCCATCTTTCTCCTAGCATCTCAGTATCTCTTGTGTTGTTTTCTTTTCTTAGAACTTCTAAAGCAATTTCCAATAAGGAATGGGCATCATGGCCTTGTTCTTGATCTTAGGGAGAAATGTTGAGTCTTTCACTGAGGTGTATATCAGGAGCCATGCATGGTAGCACCTAACTGGAATTTCAGCATTAGGAATACTGGAGGTAGGAGAATTAGCTTGGGCCCAGCCTGGGCTACACAGCCAGATGTTGTTTTCAGATGTCACCTACGCCTCTCATTCCTCCTTCAGGGTGAATGATTTTCTAGGACTCAGAAGTTGTTGACATTGTAGATTTTATTACAGACAAGGATAGAGAATACAATCAGCAAAGGAAAAAGAAAAAACAAAGCAAAAAGCACAAGAGATAAAGTCCGCAGAAATCACGTGCAAGCGTCACAGTGTCCCTTCCCAGAACACAACACACAGTTGCTGCTCAGTAAACACTGCAGGATTTCTACTAAGAATCACTGGCATCCGCATACAGTATCCATGTGACAGACCTGGGTGAAGCTCCATATCGTGAGGGAAAACAGACATTCCCCTGACCCACTCCAGGCATAAACATCTGGACAAACTGCTGTAACAAAGTTCAGAGGCTCAGGGCCTCAGGCTGTACCTGTGCTTCTCTCAGGGCAGACATTTCCAAAGCTCACTTCCTAAAGTTTCAGACTATAATGGTGACAAGCTTGTAATCACCTTACTGCATAGAGCGAGTTCCCTTCCACCCCATGTTGCTTATAGAGTTTTAAATAACTCCAACCTACAACTTCAAGGCCCAAATACTCTTTTAAAAAAAAATAGGATTTCATTCAGTTCAGACTAGATTCAAACTCACTATATTGTCAAGGACAACCTTGAACTTCTGATCTTCCTGCCTCCATCTTACCAGTCCAAAGATTACAGGCATGTACCATCATGCCCAGTTTATGTAGTTTGGAAACCCGGGGCCTTGTGCATGCCAGGGACATACTCTTTTATCAGTGAGCTCCACCCCTAGCCCCAAAATAGTCCAGTTTTTAATGCTGAGATCAGGTTTTCAAACCCTACCCCAGTGTTACACTTTCCCTACACTGAAGCAGTCAAGAAATGACTGAAGAATCCGTTTGTTCCTATGTTTGAAACACACCCAGAGCTGTTTAATAATGTAAGGTCGTTTAATCTGACAACTGACAGAGCACTATAAAGAGTCTTTGGGGAGGAATCTACCCAGGCATCTCAAGCTGTGTTTGATCTTCTGTCCAAAAGACCTCACGGGGCAAGCAAACACAACCCACACTTATGACATAGGACTTTCTAATTTAGTAAAACCTCAGTGGGGAAAATATTGACGCACCTGGGTCTAACCTACATCTTGGGCTAACCAGAGTCAAGTGAGATATAGGCACCTTACAAGAGGCTGCAAAAATTGTGGGAGACCCACTCCAACATGTATGTCCAGGGAACCCCTGAGGAGGGAGAAGTAAGAAATATTTAGATAGAAAGAGATACCTAGACAACGAGAGGAAAGACAGAAACACAGGATAGCCTCGGGAGGACCTGGATCCTTATCCACTGGCCCAGAACTTTATTCCAAAGGGCTTTTTATAACAATGCCAAGGGGCGAGGCAAAAGACCTCCCCCTTGCTACATACAATCAAGTGTAGACTCTTCCAAACACCTGGTACTCAGGCCCATGGTCCAATCATTCTCTTATTCAGCCCTGCTGGTAAAGCAACCTCCAATCTCACCAGGAAACCTCTATGGGCTCCCACAAAAAAAAAAAAAAAAAAAAAAAAAAAAGCCCTTTTTTGGTGGTGATAATTTCTTTGTACTCTTAACAAAATTTGCCTGAAGATCAGAAGGCAGAGCCAACCACTAGATTAAACATACAGGCCAGGCAGTGGTGGCGAACACCTTTAATTCTAGTACTTGGGGGGCAGAGATCCATCTGGATCTCTATGAGTTCAAAGCCACCCTGGGCTACATGAGCGGTGATGGCTCACACCTTTAATCCCAGTATTTGGGAGTCACACGCCTTTAATCCCAGCACTAGGAAGGTTGAGACAGCAAGTGATATGGCTGAATGGAGAAAGGAATATAAAGCAGGAGGAGGCAGGTACTCGGGGATTTCCGGCTGAGGACTCAGGGGCATTCTGTCTGAGGATTCGTGGAGACAGGATCTTCCCTTTAGGCTGAGGAGTTGGTGAGTTGAGAAATGGCTGTGGCTTGTTTCCTCTGATCTTTCAGCATTTACCCCCTATCTGGCTCCAGGTTTTTATTATAAGACCAATTAGAATTCATGCAACATCTGGCACTGAACATGGGGCATGAATTCACACACACACAAAAAAAGCTGCTTACCTTTGCAGGCACAGGCTGTTAGCCACAAAAGCCACGGGAGTTAGCCACTTTCAAGCAAGTGCAGATGGCTGGCTTTTTGGCTTCTTCCCTTGACCAGTGGGTTGTGGCTTTCCCTGGACCCCCTCCTCAGGCTGCTGCCACACTAGGTAGCTGCCTCATTTTACTGTCACCTGAATCGTCACTGTTAGCAGATTTGGTGAGCCAACTGAGATTTTTTAAAATGGGGAATTAGTTTAAAAAAAAAAAAAAAAAAGACAGTTTATTCCCACCTTTAAAATGGGAAACATGCCGGGTAGTGGTGGTGGCACATGCCTTTAATCCCAGCACTTGGGAGGCAGAGGCAGGCCGATCTCTGTGAGTTCGAGGCCAGCCAGAGTGAGTTCCAGGAAAGGCTCCAAAGTTACAGAGAAACCTTGTCTCAGGGGGAAGAAAAAGGAGGAAACATTATTACAATGAAGGGAGTTAGGTCTCTGTTTGATAATATGCTAGATGGTTTGAAAATGGAACAATTAGCCGGGCGTTGGTTGGGCACGCCTTTAATCCCAGCACTCGGGAGTCAGAGCCAGGCGGATCTCTGTGAGTTCGAGGCCAGCCTGGGCTACCAAGTGAGCTCCAGGAAAGGCGCAAAGCTACACAGAGAAACCCTGTCTCGAAAAACCAAAAAAAAAAAAAAAAAAAAAAAAAAAAAAAAAAGAAAATGGAACAATTAAAATGACAGGATAATTAACTTGGATAGGATTTACAAAATGTCAATTATAAACATGATCAGTTTGGTCATTCTTGTTTTATCCCTAAAAAAGTTGGTTTATATGAGTGTCAAGTTGGTTGATATGAGTGCCAAGATACAAGTCTTAGAAAAACTTACTAAAACAGATCGTAGAACTAATCAGACCCAGATAGAGGAATCTAAAGGAAAAAACAATCTCAACAATGCATTATAAGGTTTCAGAGAAGCAGCCTAAGGCTTTTCAACAGCAATGTTAATTTATCCAGTAACCGTACAGGAACTGCCAAATGACAGATATCCCCAACTGTGTAAGAGCTGAATGGACTCCTGCACGAAAGTTAGATTTGAGGAGATTTAAGGAAGTGATAGTTTTATATGGCATGCACTCATCTTCTGTGAAGCAGATGTTAAACTCGTAGTCAACTTGTAATAGAATTATCCTCAAGACTGGAGAGTTGGTTACAGCAGTCTTTGAGGCTGGTCCCCAATTACAATGGAGGACTTGGTGGAAGGATGAAGCTAAGACCCCTGAACAATGGAGGGCTAGAGGTATTGAAATTTCCCAACTTCTTGGAGAGGGCAATTATGCTGATGTACAAGGACAATCTTTATGTGATAACTACACCCTGGGTTTATGCCTCACAGAAGACTTGAATGTTTGGAACAGAATTGAAGAAATAGGAAAGAAAATTGAGTCATTTACAAAAGTTATACAGAGCTTAAAAGAAACCCTCACTGATTTCTTACAAAGATTGACTTCAGCAGTAAATACAATGAAGCCAAATTCAGAAGCTAGACAAATAATAATTGAATCTCTGGCTTTTGAAAATGCTAATGTACAATGCAAAGGGGTAATTAGCTATTAAAGGCAAGATCAGCACCCTTGGAAGAAATGATCAGAGATACAATCAATATTGATTCTCATGATCATGATGATGCTTGGATAGGAGAAGTGATTTCCAGAGGTTTGAAGAAAAATCAAAATGTCAAATGTTTCAATTTTGGTAAACAAGGTCACCTAAAAAGGGACTATAAACAGGGCATTCCTAGAAACATTGTTTTTTAAAGGAACAATGGCTACAGAATGCCCATCCCTTCTGGATTATGCAGAAGGTGTGGTAAAGGCAAACATTGGACTAATGTATGTACATCAACAAGGGACAGAAAAGGTAATCCTTTGCCTCTGAAGTCGGGAAACCCCCTCAGGGGCCTCTCGCAGGCCCCCATGGCAAATTCAGTTCAGTCATTTCCTGCCATCGTAGAAGAAACCCCTTCCCAGAGCAATTAAATAACCAAATGCCTATTGTAAAAAACCATACTGTTCAGGGAGATAGAACAGCTATATCAGAGAGAACAAAAAATTCAGGAGAAACCATATAGTGAATTTTTTGGCAAACTTTTATAAATAAACAAAGACCAAAATTAAAAATACAAACAAATTACGTTTTCATTGAAGGCCTTGTAGACACAAGTGAGGATGTAACAATAATTGCACCGGAATCTTGGCATCCAAATCTGGCCTCTTTAGAAGGTAAATATTCAGCTGTTAGGGACTGGAACATTATTTCAAGTGAACAGAGTGCAAGATGGGTCAAATTTATAGGGCCAGAGGACAAAGAGGAAAATTAAAGGCATATGTGGCTAATATAGCTATGAATCTATGAGGCCGTGATCTATTACAATAGAATACCCAGATCAACATTCCTCCAACCTCAGAAACAAACCATAAACTAACACATATTTCTGAAAGAAATATTAGGCGGTATTATAAAAAACAGACACTGACCATCCAGATTGTGCAAGAACAGGGCATAACAGCTGTTGATCTTTCAAAGACACCAACAGCTCTACCTTTAAAATGGTTAACAGACAAGCCTGTATGGGTTCAGCAATGGCCTTTAACAACAGAGAAACTGCAGGCTTTAGAAGGGCTGGTACAAGTGTAGTTAAATGCTCAGCATATTGAAGATCAACCAGCCCTTGGAATTCTCCTATATTTGTTACTAAAAAGAAATCTGGTAAGTGGAGAATGGTAACAGATCTAAGAGCAATGAACAAGGTTAATTCAGCCAATGGGCTCTCTACAATCTGGAATTCCTTTGCCTAATCTGTTACCTAAAGGATGGCCTCTTATAGTTATGGATCTAAAAGACTGTTTCTTCTCAATACCCTTACAAGAAAAAGACAGAGAAAGATTTGCCTTATCAGTATCTACTCACAGTAATTCCCAGCCAGTCAAGAGGTATCAATGGAAGGTTCTCCCACAGGGAATGTTAAATAGCCCAACCCTGTGCCAATATTTCATACAACAGCCATCGAAAGCAATACATAAACAATTTACCAAATCTATAATTTATCATTACATGGATGATATTTTGCTAGCTGATTCAAATATAGATACTTTAGAGAGAATGTTTTAAGAAGTAAAGAAAGCCAGGCGGTGGTGGTGCACGCCTTTAATCTCAGCACTCGGAAGGCAGAGCCAGGCAGATCTCTGTGAGTTCGAAGCCAGCCTGGTCTACAGAGCAAGATCCAGGGAAGGTGCCAAAGCTACACAGAGAAACCCAGTCTCGAAAAACAAACAAACAAACAAACAAACAAACAAAAAACAAAAAAAGTAAAGAATGCCTTGTTAGAGATAACAAATTGCTCCTAAGAAAATACAAAGAAGAGATTCTATTAATTATTTAGGATATAAAATAGGTCTACAAAAAATTAGACCCCAAAAGGTGCAAATTAGGAGAGATCAATTAGAGATTCTAATGACTTTCAAAGATTACTCAGAGACATTTCATATCTACGAAACGCTGTTGGGGTAAAAAATGAACTGAGTAATTTGTTCAAAACCTTAGAGGGTGACAAGGACTTAAATAGTCCAAGAGAATTATCAGCCGAAGCTGAGAGAGAATTGGCCTTGGTGCAAAAGAAAGTACAAGATGCACATGTGGATCATGTGGATCCAAAAACTTGATTGCATTCTGGTTATTTTGCCCTCTAAGCATTCTCCTACAGGAATTTTAATGCAGAGGGAAGATAAAACATTGGAATGAATATTTCTACCAAATAAACAGAGTAAAAAATTAAAAACTTATGTGGAAAAGATCTCTGAGTTGATTTTAAAAGGAAAATTGGACCTCGTCAATTAGCAGGAATAGACCCAGCAGAAAGTGTAGTACCTTCAACCAATGATGAAATTGACCAATTATGGACAGAAAGTGAACCCTGGCAAAGAGCTTACAGTAATTTTTTGGGAGAGATTAACAACAAATATCCCAAAAGTTATAGAATTAAACTAATAAAGAAAGCTAACTAGATCCTGCCTCGAATTGTACAGGAAACACCAATATCTGGAGCCCCTACATTTTATACAGATGCAAACAAACAAAGAAAGGCAGGTTGTAAATCAGAAAATTTAAGTAAAGTGGTTCAAAGTCCTTATAATTCTGTCCAAAAATTAAAATTGTAAGCTATTCTGATGGTATTAATGGATTTTTCAGAACCCCTCAATATAGCTACTGACTCTCAGCATGCTGAAAGAGTGGTCTTACACATTGAAACAGCAGAATTTGTCCCTGATGAGTCAGAATTAACTTGGTTATTTATTCAGTTAAAAGATATAATCAAGAATAGGAATCACCCCTTATATATAAGTCACATCCGATCCCACACAGGTCTGCCAGGCCCTCTAGCACAAAGTAATGATGAGACTGATAAACTATTGATAGGAAATGTACTGGAGGTCTCAGAATTTCATAAAAAAAAACATCATGTCAATAGTAAGGGTTGAAAAAAGGATTTTTCCATAACCTGGCAACAAGCCAGGGAAATTGTAAGGAAATGTCCTATTTGTTCTTTTTACAATCAAACTCCACTACCAGCAGGATGTAACCCAAAGGATACTCAGAGGAATGAAATCTGGCAGATAGATGTATTTCATTTTGTAGAATTTGGAAAATTGAAATATGTACAATCACACCATTGATACCTATTCAGGATTTCAATGGACAACTGCTCTGAGTTCCAAAAAGGCTGATTCTATAATCACGCATTTACTAGAAGTTATGGCCATCATGGGTAGACCTGTACAAATTAAAACTGACAATGTTCCAGCATATGTCTCTGGTAAAATGAAACAGTGTTTTGCGTATTACAATATAAAGCATATTACAGGTATACCACACAATCCTACAGGCCAAGCAGTCATAGAAAGATCAAATTGAACTCTAAAGGATATGGTAAATAAACAGAAAAGGGTAACAAAAAAACCCCAGAAATAGACTACAGAATGCTCTATTAACTTTGAATTTTCTCAGCACTAATGAGAAAATAACAAATCATCCTGTATACTTTAAAGATGTGCTGACCTCAAAATGGAAACCAGGATATGTGTTACGTTGGAGATGAGGTTTTGCTTTTGTTTCTACAGGAGAAGAAAAGGTATGGATACCATCAAAACTGATACAGGTTTGATTTGAACAAGAGAGACCTCTTAATTAGAAGCAATGATAGTTCATCAACCAGCATGACCATTCAATTTAAATTAACTTAAACCACTAACAAATGCTTTTCATTTGGTCAGACAGAACTTGCCAAAAAGGAACCTCCCCAAAGTTAGGGTTGGGGAAGGGTTTTTGTTTTTGTCTTTCAGGAGAATGAAGGTTAAGGAATCTGAAGAACACTGGACAAAAGAGACATCTGAGGAAAAAGGACAAATCATCCAGAAAAAATGTCCCAAGAAAAAGAGTAAATTGGCCTATTGTTATATCACATATAAAAGTTCATAAGTCGCCGGGCGGTGGTGGCATACGCCTTTAATTCCAGCACTTGGGAGGCAGATGCAGGCAGATCTCTGTGAGTTCAAGACCAGCCTGGGCTACAGAGTGAGTTCCAGGAAAGGTGGAAAGCTACACAGAGAAACCCTGTCTTGAAAAAACAAAAAACAAACAAACAAAAAAGTTCACAAGTCGGGGCTGAAGAGATGGCTCAGAGGTTAAGATCACTGACTGCTCTTCCAGAGGTCCTGAGTTCAGTTTCCAGCAACCACATGGTGGCTCACAGTCATCTGTAATGAGATCTGGTGCCCTCTTCTGGCCTGCAATCATACATGCTGTATACATAATAAATAAATAAATCTTAAAAAACAAAAGTTCGTAAGTCTTCCTAAATGTTTGTTTCTGCTATTCTCTATACACTTAACACAAATAATCTTTATGTAGTCCCAATTCAATTAAAAATTACTCTGAAAAAAACATACAGAAATGATAGGATAAAAGGGTAGATTATTTAATCTACTCTGAAAAGGAAAAAGGGGAAGATATAGATATTATAAGATAAAAAGGCAGATAATTGAATCTACTTTTAAAAGGCAACTACTAGTTTTAAATATTTTACATTGGATTGGATTTTTGTATACTTGATAGCAAATTATGTATATTGATAGAAATTTGAAATTGATTTGTTAGTAAATACTGTACATATACTTATAATCTTGTTCAAGGTATTGTACCTATACAATTCATTTAACAACATAATGCAATTTTCTAGTCCTTGGAAGTTATTACCAACTATTTAGGATAATAAAGAAATACAGGTTAGAAGTTAGTCATTACAATTAAACTTATTATGTATGTTTTCAAGGTCAAGCAGAAATATATTTTAGATATACAGGTTATCTTCAAACACTTCAGAGATCTACAGAATATGGCATTTAAGATGTTTTAATAACAGATTTTTTTTTATGACAGTGAGATATGTCTGCTCCTGGCAGTACCAATCTACTTCAGAGATGATGATGGGCACTGAAAAAACTCCATATGGAGTTTACTTTCATTGTGGCAAAAGCTAGTCACTAGGCAAGAAAATGCCCTTGCTTTGACTGCTGACAGTATGCTGTCCAAAATGGACAAGCAGGACACAAAAGAAAGGACTGCCGATCCTTGCCAAACAAGGTAGGAAAGCACTTTAGAAAATTCTGCTTCACAGAAGAGTCTGTCAAATTGCTAAGCCTGTAGGCTGAAGATGGATGTCCCAACATTGCAGAGAAACCTCATGTGACTGTCCAGGCAGCCAGCTGTTTCTGTCATTCCTCACAGTTTTTGGAAGTGGCTTGTTTGCAATTCCTGTTTATTCGGTTAATATTATGTCCTTCTCAGGTCTCTGAGGGAGTTGAAGATTAGATGGTTAGATGGTTATAGTTATAGTTTTCCTTGTTAACAAATTCAGAACAGAAACTCACTAAAGAGGTGTAAAGTGTATAAGTTTAAAAGACATCAAAAGACAGTTTTCAGTTGGTAATACAAGTTAGGATAGAAAGTGAATTGGGTACATTTGGACTCACCAAAATAGGATAGATAATGGAATATTTTCGCTGAATTTGTTAAATGCAAATGGACTAGACACTGTTGATGTATTTATTGCCTATACATTGTATATAGTACATTGTATATTGTACTTATTGTATATAAATTTTCTTATTTTTTTTTTATTTTAGACAAAAAAAAAGGGGGGGAATGTGGTGATATTTTATTTGTACTCTAACAAATAAAGCTTGCCTGGGGATCTGAGGACAAAGTCAGCCACTATATTAAACATAGAGATCAGGCAGTAGTGACACACACCTTTAATCCTAGCATTAAGGAGGCAGAGATTCATCCGATCTCCAGGAGTTCAAGGCCACACTGGGAACAGAGCCAGGCATGATGGCACATGCCTTTAATCCCAGTACTAGTTAACCATGGAGGTCTGAAAGTCTGTACAAACACACTGGAAGTGATAGAGCTGGGCAGAAAGAGAAAGTGATGTAGCTGGGTGGAGAGAGAAAGTAAGATGGCAGAAAGGTATATAGGTGTGAGTATACAGGAAGTAGCTCTCTCAGAGGCTGAGGATTTCAGTCAGAGGATTCATGGAGTTGGTGAGGTAATAGTTGGTGGCTGTGGCTTGTTCTATTCTTCTTATCTCTCAGTTTCACACCAATATCTGGCTCCAGGTTTTTTATTAATAAGACTGTTGAACAGTGTTATAAAACACGATGAGAACAATTATAAAGAATGCCAAGAATACAAAGACAGCTGTGTTATTTCTAGAATCATAAGAGAACAAGCTACACCTTCAAGACATCCATCATCACCCCAACCTGTGAGTATATGTGTAAAATGTACTTTCAGACTCAGAGGAAACAGCCCACATGTCAGCTGCCAATGCCCACATATCCCCTGTGGTGGTTTGACTAAGAATAGGCCCCATATAGGCTCATATATTTGATTGCTAAGTCACCAGGGAGTGGAACTGTTTCAAAGGATTAGACAGACTAGGAGGTGTGGGCTTGCTGGAGTAGGTGTGGACTTGTTAGAAGAACTGTGTCACTGCGGGTGGGCTCTGAGGTTTCTAAAACCCATGCCAGGTCTCCCTCTCTGTGCCTACAGATCAGGATGTAAAACTCTCAGCTACTGCTCCAGTGACTGCCTGAGTGCAGCCATGTTCCCTGCCATGATAATAAACTAAACTTTTAAAACTGTCAACAAGCCCCCAGTTAATTACTTTCTTTCGAATTGCCTTGGTCATAGTGTCTCTTCACAGCAACAGAACAGTGACTAAGACAGAAGTTGGTAACTGGGGTTGGGGCACTGCTGTGAAAGGCTGGCCAAGCTACTTGTTAGTGGAATGTGGATTTGGGGCTTTGGGTTAGGAAAGCAACTGAATGCTTTAATCGAGGCTTAATGAGCCATGCTAGTAGGAGCACTGAGGGTACCAGTGCTGAAAGCAATGGGGCCCAGCTCAAGAAGTTTCAGGGGAAGAATACCATTAAGTGGCTTAGGGACCATTCCTGTGATATTTTGACAAAGAATGTGGCTTCTTTCTGTCCTCAGCTTAAATATCTGCCTGAGGCTAAACTGAAGAGTTTTGGATTAATGGTGTTGGCAGTGGAGCATTCAAGACAGTCTACTAATGACTATATTGTATAGTTATTAGTAATTGCTCTTATGCAAATCTATAATGAAAAGGAGCAAGCTGGGCAAAGAAAAACACAAAATTTACAGTTTGAGGAGAAAAGGAACATATTTATCAAGGAAATAAATAGAATAATAGAATAAACAGAATAAAAGAAGTAGTGACCCCAGGGCAAGACCCCACCCAGCTAAGATTCCACCTTTTTTTGTTGTTGTTGTTGTTGTTGTTTTGGTTTTTCGAGACAGGGTTTCTCTGCCTAGTTTTGTGCCTTTCCTGGAGCTCACTTGGTAGCCCAGGCTGGCCTCGAACTCACAGCGATCCGCCTGGCTCTGCCTCCCGAGTGCTGGGATTAAAGGCGTGTGCCACCACCGCCCGGCCAAGATTCCACCTTTTGAAAAGGAATTAAAGAAAAGAATAAGCAGTGAAGGAAACCATCACCAACAGAAAACTGGTGCAAATGTAACTGAAGGAGGGAGTCAAGTTCCATTCCCATTAAGTAGCAAAACTTGGCAGCTTCAGCCATGTGGTTCTGGCTTTAGAGTCAAGAATATAGAAAGGGGTTGTGGAATCTCCCTCCTCAGCTGAGGCCTGGTGTGTGTGTGTGTGTGTGTGTGTGTGTGTGTGTGTGTGTGTGTGTGTGTGTGTGTGCTGTTCCTGCATGAAGGCTGAGAGAGGCCGCTGAGTGAAGCCGTGAAGTGAAGTTTGGATTTCAATGGACACAGCAAGATGTTGGATATGCCAAAGTCATGGGATATCTGCTAAGGAGAGCTGCAGACTGGGTGTGGAACCAGCCCAAGATAGAAAAGTATAATACAGTCAACAAAGCTGAAAGGAGTTGGAGATCTGAAGAGCCCTTTAACATCAGACATAGTGATGCAGAGTTTGGAGTCTGCCCTGCTGGCTTTCAGTCTTGCTTTGGTCCAGTGTTTCCTCACTATGCTCCCTTTTGGAATGGTAATGTATATTCTGTGCCATTATGTTAGAAGAATGTGACCTGCTTTTTGATTTTGATTTTACAGGGATTACAATGAAGAGACTGCTGAGTCTCATAAGAAACTTTGAACTTTGACACAGTGATAGTCTGTGATAGATTATGGGGATTTTTGAAGTTGGGCTGAACACAGTTTTACATTATGATATGGCTATATGCCTATGGGGGCTGGGGAGTGGAATGTGGTGATCTGAATAAGTATGGTACCCATAGGTTCAAATATTTGACTACTTAGTCACCAGGGAGTGGAACTGTTTGAAAAGGTTAAGACAGATTAGGAAGTGTAGTCTTATTTGAGTAGGTGTGGCCTTGTTGGAAGAACTGTGTAACTGGGAGTGGGCTTTGAGGTTTCTAAAGCCCATGTCAGGTCTCTCTCCATCTACACACAAATCAGGGTGTAAAATGTGAGCTAATGCTCCAGCGCCTGCTTTCATGCCACCAAACTCCTGGCCATAATGATAATGGACTAAACCTCTGAAATGGTAAACAAGCCCCCAGTTAAGTGCTTTCTTTCATAAGAGTTGCCTTATTCATGTGTCTCTTCCAGGAACAGAACAGTGACTGGGACAACCCCTCCATCTTTAGTTGTTTGAGTGGTTGTTTGAGCCATGCATGAAGCACCACCCCTAGTGAGGTGGCAGGTAACTGTTACACCTGCCTATGACCTTGAATTACATGCCCCTGGGGCTTGGCCCCTGGAGGACCCTTAAGGCCTGGGATGTACCTCTCTTTGCTACCTTGTGGTTTTGGAGGCTGGAACAGACCAGGGCAGAGCTCGCCAGAGAACAGCATTGAACCATGCCTTACCCTTCCAAGATCCTGCAACAAATTCCTTTATTCTGTCTTGTGAACTAACCTTCAAATAAATTCCTTTGCCCATTAAATAGACTCTGTGGATTATTAGTGATATAATCCCAATATTTAGTCTTGGACACACCTTTCTCCATTTCTCTGTATTTGACATCTACTTTCCATTCATGGGCTTGAGTCATTTTGCTTGCTTTGGTCTTCTCATATGATTCCTTTCCATAAGGATTTACTCAAATGTAACTTACTTTAACAGGTCTTTCCAGCATCCCAGACACCCTCAGATACCACTTTCTTCCCACAAGTCACAGTGCATACAGTGAGTGCCCTCATGGGCAGGCAGGCTCTGATTCAGTTCATGTTTGCACTCCCCTCTTTAAGTATCAGAATCATGCTGATTTAGTAAGTAGAAAACATTTCCTGATGACTTGTTGAGTGAAACGAACTAATGACCAAGGGTTTAGTTTCACCAAAGGGACAAGCAGTTCGAGGAGTCAAGATGAACGATGACCCTTAGCAGGTATGTTCACAGGACAGCCTTGGAGCTTACTAAGAAAGGATTGTGCTGAAGGGAAAAAAAAAAAAAAAACCTCAAAGATGGGATGTTTCAAGAGGCCGTGCAGCTAAGTTCAAAACTATAACTGAAAACAAACCTCAGAAAAGGGCAGGGTGACTCAGCCAGCAGAAGCATGCAGCCTGACAACCTGAGTTTGATCCCCAGAAGTCACACACATGGTGGAGGGAGAGAAATGATTCCCACAAGCTGTCCTCTGACATTTTATTGTGCTATGGTATGTGTGTCCGTGCACATACACACACAATAAATAAATAAATAAATAAATAAATAAATAAATAAATAAAATGAAATCAAAATAAAGTCAGGTGGTGGTGGCACATGCCTTTTAATCCCAGCACTCGGGAGGCAGAGGCAGGCAGATCTCTGTGAGTTCCAGGCCAGCCTGGTCTTCAGAGTGAGTTCCAGGACAGGCACCAAAACTACACAGAGAAACCCTGTCTCAAAAAGCAAACAAAAAAACCAAGATGAAATCAAAATAAAAAGGGGAAAGAGAAGAAATCTTTCTTCTGTACTAGAGTGTACAGTTCCAGGAACAATGACAAAGAAGGTTTGAGGGGAAATCTGTAATTGACATCCAAGTTGCTGAAAAACAGAATCAGCCAAAGGTACCTAAGGTACTGTATGTGGTGATTCAAAGAATCTTGGAGACTTCCTGGAAAGCACTGTTGGCAGAAGCCAGCCTGCAGGAGTGGACTGTGGCTAAGAATGACAGCAGTCTGAAAGAATGAGAGAGACAAAATGACAACTCCAAGGAAGCAGGAAACAGCTGTGAATATAAAATAACTGTGGAAAAGGTGGATGTGCAGAAAAGGTAGGGACCAACATCTGATAATCATCACTGCACCAGGGGTCAGAACGGAGCAGAAGGAGGGCTTGGCTATGAAGACAACTGTGGTGTGTGATCTCGGGGGAAACCATTCTCCTGTCCTCAGCTAACTCAGATTATTCTAACAATATGAGTCAATAAACAGAAATGGCTTTTGGAAGAATTTAACAATTTCTAGAAAGACATTGTCAGTGTAATAAACAGTGTGTACCCCTGTGGTAGTTTGAATGAAAATGGCTCCATAGGCTCATAGGGAGTAATACATTTAGGATGCGTGACCTTGTTGAAGTAGGTATAGCTTTGTTGGAGGAAATGTGTCACTGGGGGTGGACTATAGATTTCAGATGCTAAGCCAGACCCAGTGTGTCTCTCTCTTCCTGCTGCCCGCTGATCCGGATGTAGAACTCTCCTTCTCTAGTACCATGTCTGTCTGTGCACCACCATACTTTCCTCCATGGACTAAATGGACTAAACCTCTGTAAAGCCAGCCCCAATGACAAGCTTTCCTTTACAAGAATTGCTGTGGTCATGGTGTCTCTTCACAGCAATAGAACCTTAACTAAGACAACTCTTAAACAAATGTCTATTACTTTTCAGTCCCTTCATCTAGGTGACAGAGAAGACCTAAAGCCTGTCCTGCCTAACAATTCCAGGGACATACTTAATCCATTCCTAGCAAAGAGAGAAGACACAACAGCCTAAAAAGGAAGGATAAAATCAGGGTTCAGAGTCAAAGCAGGGACAGTAACCTCTAACTTTTCCTACAGGCTGCCATTTTCGTAGGTGCGGAAATGTCCCAGAGTCTCTCCTGGGACAACAGATGGAGAGATACCAAGAACTCACAGAACTGCCTGCCACCCGTCAACCTGACTCACTTGGGCAGAAGACTTGGCTAAACAAAACAATACAGACATTATGTTTGTATTCAAAAGTAAAATAGTGAAATGGGATAAGACTTCTTTATCACTCCTTGGGTACCTCAATTTGGGTTGTCATCTTTAGTACCTAGGAAATACTGTAAAATCTGCAATAATTTTCCATGTTCTAACCACTTCCTGGAGACTTTAAACACAGACAAGGAGACTGCTTCTGAGTCTACACCAGGGTCAGTGTAAGATGCCCTCGAAACATTTGTGAAACAATTTTCACACAGTAGCTATTTTATCATAGGAGTAAGAAGGGGTATTATTTTCAGGTCCCAGGTTGTACCTTAAGGCCATGGAGACTATCAAAACTACAAGGGAAACTAGATAAAATCAATTAACCACCATTTAACAAAACCTTCCCTCATTACAAAAAGAATTTGGCCAGGAATGCAAATATTATCTGCACTGAAATTTATAGTACACTGTGGTGCTTTTCTTTTCTATTTGGATTTTAAATCTTTCCAGATGTACATGGCTTAGGGTGACAATTTTACTTCCTGGAAAAGCTAAACAAGCTTTCCAGATGCCCCTTCTATCAAAAGAAACTCACAGATGATTAGTGAAACCCATAAATGCAAAGTTTACTTAAAATAAAAATGAAATAAAATAAAAACTAAGCTGTGGGAGCTGGAGAAATGGCTCCAGGGTTAAGACACTGCTCTTCTAGAGGACCAGGGTTTAATTCCCAGCACCCACATGGCAGCTAACTCCAGTTCCAGGGGATCCAATACCCTCTTTTGGGGGGCACTGAATGAATGTGGTGCACAAACATATATGAAGTCAAAGCACTCATAGGCATATAATAAAATATTGTTTTGAAAACTAAGCTGTGCTTGTTGACAACATTCAGATGCTCACAGGAAAAGAAAAGGAAAAGGAAAAAGACAAAGAAAACAGTACCAGCAGGTAATAAAACACAATAGCGCTCAGCCATATGATAATGGCAGAGGGCCAAAAAAAAAAAAAGAATCCAAGGCTGTATGTTCATTATGATTAACAAAAGTCAGCTTGCTTAGCAAAACTTAAGAAAAGTCTTACATACGACTTCACAGAAAACTGGGCCTTTTTTTTTATACAAAGAAATAGTGACATAAACCAAATACATGAGTCATTCACTAGATCCTCTGTAATTCTCACCAAAGTATAACCGGCCCGATAGTACAAATATAAGTGTGATCCTGAGGGAAAAATGAACAGGGTGAGAAGAGACCTCTTAGTGCATTACTGAGCCAGTTACTGTCAAGAATTCAACAAGTATTTGTTATGCAACAGGATAACTATATTCTAGTTGAATATACTAAACATACCACGTTCACATAGAAACAATTCAGAGAATTTATAGTATGTGACCTTGAACACAATTTATACCCTAGAAATGGGCGTCTGTGGGAAATCAATAGGAAGGGACTACTAATAAAAACCGACTCCATATCCATATATACATGTACAGAGATAGATACAGATATAAAATGAAGATACCTGATAGTTAACAGTGAAAGTGTGTATGAACATCTATAAGCCAGTTTTATCCCAATGCTAGTCGTTTTGCTAAAATCATATTCAAACAAGTACCTTCCTCTGACTTGAACTGATTGCAATATTATAATGTATGAATCAAAAAAATCTGATAACTATCATGATGGAATGGAATGGAACCACATGCGCACCCGAATTCCAATCAATGGGGTCATTTGTTCTGGGTACGAACTTTAAAACATGGGGGAATTTTCTGATAAACTTAACCGGAAATACATTCCAGAAGCGGGAAGAGAGGAGTTACTGGTTATAGCAAAAGGATTATTTCAAGTATAGACAGTGGGGGTTATTAAAGTCAACTTAATGGTTAGCTCAGCCTCTGAGGTTTCACATAGTAAACCCACACATTTCTTGAAATGCGATTCTGCCGGTCAACTCCTACGCTCTTACTTGAGTGTACATTTTTTTTCCTCACTACTATATTCCCATAACAAGGGCTGAATATTCTTGACAAATAGATCTCACTCCTCATTCGTGGCGGGCCGGAGTTTGTTTGAATGAATGAATGAATGAATGAATGAATGAATGAATGAATGAATGAATGAAAGCAAAGTAGCAAAAATGCCTGCAGACATAGGAACTACTGAAGGCAAACAAAGAAGGATTCCAGATCATTGTTCTAACAACGGAAAGAAAACATCCTAGAACGTCATCCTCTGAGACTCAGTACATGAAGAGGAGCCTAAAACCTCTGTAGCTTCAAAAGCGGGGAAGGAGCAATGAGGGTAAGGGGCCGAAAGGCATTAGCAGGTTCGAAAGCCAGTAATCCCAACCAGAAAGCAAAACACAAAACACAAAAAATTAAATAAAGGGAAAAGCCAAGACGGAGAGGCCCCCGGAAGTAAAATCAACAACCGAGAAGGGTAAAGCAAAAGCGCGGAAGCGGCCACCGAACGTCCCCACGGCTCACAGCCACGGGACCGCGACCCGCAGGAGGCCCGAGGCCCAGGACACCCGCGACCCGGAACGCAAACCTCGAGCCCGAGGCACGGCGGGGGCGAGTTCCCGGGAACGCCTCCCGCCCTTCTCAGGCAACCCCGCCCACTGGGCCCGCCCCGTCCCGCCGGCTACTCACCGGATTCGCTTCCCACATAACGGTGCGAAATCGAGCGGAGAGAGCCTGAGGGAGGGGTGAGCCGCGGGGTCGGTATGGTGGGCTTTTTCCGAGGGTCCCCGGGAGCTAAGGGACCGAAAGGCACCCTTTACGGAAGCCTTCCTCCTCCCCCTCCCCGTCACAAGCTGGCGTCTTCGGACCATCGAACCTCCGGACTTCCGCCTAGAGATAGCCAATCAGTGGTGGTCCCGCCCACCACAAAAGCTAGCTCCGCCCCCGTGGCGCCCTCCGGAATTTCTGCGCAGGTCGTCGCGGGCGGGGCTCTTACCTCGGTTGGAAAGGAGTTTAAATCCAGCCGTCCTCCCCCACGGTGTGGTCCTCAAGCTTGGCGGGTTGTAGCTCTTCCCTCTAGAACCCGGGCTTATTAAGATCGCCTTATACTGAGTGTGGTGGCCTCAGTACTAGGCCTGAGAAGCTCAGCTCGACCAATGGCATTTGGGTCAAGCTTCAAACCTCTTTGTTTCCTTCTCCCTCGAAGTGGAGGTGATAGTTCTACTTAGGGGTGTAGCAAGCTGACTAACATCAAGTACTTCCGTGTTTGCAATGTAGGGGGGAAAGTGAGTTATTGGCCAGGTGTCGCTGGGCCTGGGAGTGAACACTGACCCATATATTGTCCCTGCCTTAATGGATTTTAGAAATGAGAGAAGAAAGCAAAAAGTAATTTGGAAATGCAAGAAGGTGTAACATGAAATTGTAGACAGCATGGCGAGTACAGAGGTCTCTGAGCACATTTACCTAGTGCCTTGAAAGCTAAGGCCACAAATGGGTACACGCACTGAAGTCACTTGGGTAAAAAGAGCTAAGACAGCCAAATTTTTTGGGAGGGGCCAGTGCTAATTGCTTACTTTTTTTTATTAATCAAAAATTTTCATCCAACTGCAGCTTCCCCTCCTTCCTCCTCCCATTCCCTCCCCCCATCTCCCCTCTGCCCCTTCTTCCCAACCCACCCCCCCTCCACCTCTGTTCAGAAAGGGGCAGGCCTCCCATGGGTGCCAACAAAGCATGGCATATCAAGTTGGGGTAGGACTAAGTTCCTCCCCTTGTATTAAGGCTGAGCAAGGCAACCCAGCATTAGGAACAGGTTCCCAAAAGCCAGCCAAAGCATTAGGGACAGGACCTGCTCCCACTGCCGGAAGTCCCACAAGACCAACCCACACAGAAAGCAGAGGGCCTAGGCAGTCCGAAGCAGGCTCTCTAGCCTTTGGGCCATAGTCTGTGAGCGCCCCTGAACAGGCCAGTTGCTTCTGTGGGTTCCCTTGTGATAACCCTGACCCCTGGTTCCTAAATTCTTCCTCCTTTCTCCTTAACAGGATTCCCGGGACTTGGCCCAGTGCTTGGCTGTGGATCTCTGCATCTCTTCCATCAATAACTGGACAAAGGCTCTCTCGATAACAATTGTGGTAGTCACCGATCTGATTACAGGAGATGGTCAGTTCAGGCTACGTATCCACTATTGCTAGGAGTCTTAACGGGGGTCATCCTTGTAGATTCATGGGAATGTCCCTTGCATCAGGTTTCTACCTCACCCTGAATGCACCGCCCCCAACAAGTCATTTCTTTAATTACTCTCCCCCTCCACTCACCCCTCAACCCGATCCCTCATGTTCCCATCCCCCTCTCACCCCTAGTCTACCCAGGAGATCTCTTCTATCTTCCCTGTGTCCCGCCTTGGGTCCTCCTTGTTACCTAATCTCTGGGCCTGTGGATTGTAGCATAGTTATCCTTTACTTAACAGATAGTATCTACTTATAAGTGAGTACATACCATGTTTGTCTTTCTGGGTCTGGGTTACCTCACTCAGGATGATTTTTTTCTAGTTCCATCCATTTGCCTGCAAATTTCCTGATGTCATTGTTTTTTAACAGCTGAGTAATACTCCGTTGTGTATATGTACCACATTTTCTTTATTCATTCTTCAGTTGAGGGGCATCTAGGTTGTTTCCAGATTCTGGCTATTATGGATAATGCTGCTATGAACATAGTTGAACAAGTGTCCTTGTGGTATGATTGAGCTTCCTTTGGGTATATGCCCAAGAGTGGTATAACTGGGTCTTGAGGTAGAGTGATTCCCAATTTTCTGAGAAACTGCCATATTGATTTCCAAATTGGCTGTACAAGCTTGCCAAGCAGTGAAGGAGTGTTCCTCTTGCTTCACATCCTCTCCAACATAGGCTGTCATTAGTGTTTTGGGTCTTTGCCATTCTGACAGGTGTGAGATGGTATCTCAGAGTCATTTTGATTTACATTTACCTGATGGCTAAGGATTCTTCAAGTTTATCTCGGCCAATTGAGATTCTTCTGTTGAAAATTCTCTGTTTAGATCTGTAGTCCATTTTTTAATTGGATTATTTAGTTTTTTGATGTCTATTTTCTTAGAAAGAGTTATTTATTTATATATTTTTATGTATGAGTGCTCTACCTGTATGTACACTGGTATGCCAGAAGAGGGCACCAGATCTTATTATAGATGATTCTGAGCCACCATATGGTTGCTGGGAACTGAACTCAGGACCTCTGTAGGAGCAGCCAGTGCTCTTACTCTGAGCCATGTCTAGTTTCTTGAGTTCTTTATATATTTTGGAGATCAGCCCTCTGTCAGATGTGGGGTTAGTGAAGATCTTTTCCCCTTCTGTGGGCTGCTGTTTTGTCCTGTTGACAGTGTCCTTTGCCTTACAGAAGCTTCTCAGTTTCAGGAGGTCCCATTGATGAATTGTCAGTCTCAGTGTCAATGCTATTGGTGTTGTATTCAGCAAGTTGTCTCCTGTGCCAGTGTGTTCAAGGACAGCTGAATATTCTTAAAGGCAAAGAAATAGTAAGAGAAAAGATTTTTCTTCACACATTTTCAGAAATAGGTCAAAGAATACCCACAGATTTAGAACTTGATTCTTTACATTTTAATATGATATCCTTCCATTCCCATAGACATGAATCTATTTCATTAAAGTAGACTGATGCTATTCCATCATTTACGTGTTACACACATATCTGAAATAATCTACTGTGATAGTCACAAGGTTTTCATGTTCCCAAAAGTTACTATGATCACTATTTTTGTTCAGGCATTTATCCATTAACCTCTTTGGAACTGATTCTTAGAAATGAAACTATTCAATAAGAAATTAAAGCCAGGCGGTGATGGCACATGCCTTTAATCCCAACACTTGGGAGGCAGAGCCAGGCAGATCTCTGTGAGTTTGAGGCCAGCCTGGTCTACAGAGCAAGATCCAGGACAGACACCAAGACTACACAGAGAAACCCTGTCTCAAAAAAACCAAAAAGAAAGAAAGAAAGAAATTAACAAAAAAAGTTGCCAAATGGTTAACCAGTTGTCCAAATATTTATTGCATAGTATAATCTGTTTTTTACTCACTGCTTTGAAGTTAAATTTGAATGCATATGCATATATAAATATATTTCTGAACATTCTTATCTGTCTGCTAGCCATCTGGTTATTCCTATGCTATGCCATGATATTATAATATGTAGATTCCTGATGTACTTGCTCTTTCATAAGAAATGTCTTCTAATTTTCTTTTAACTTTTTTTTCCAAAATAATGAGTTCTCATTCAGAACATACTTCTTCCAGTGTTTAGGTTATGTGTTGATGGGAGGAGGTCTGAGTATTGAACCCAGAAGCCAAACACTTGTTCTGCCACTCAGTTATACCTTTAGCTCCTAACTCTATGATATCTTTAAATACATTTAAGATATTTTTACAGAAATTTGCACAATTCTTACGTGTTTGTTTTGGATATTTTATAACTTTTTTCAAGTGTAATAGTTTTCATTGCTATTATTTAGGAAAGCTGTTGATTTTTGTGGATTTACCATCTGTCATACCACCTTGAAAATGTCTTATTAGTTCTGTAATTTATCAGCCAATCTGTGAATTTTATACATACAATAATGTCATTTACAAATAAGATAATATTCTAAAACCTCAGAAAAATTTCAGAAATTATAGGATAATAGTTATTATATAGATTATAGACAATAGTCATTCAGCTTTAATGTAATAAAACAAGAACAGGTCCCTAGCTGATGTTCAATATTCTAAATACACTATCATTTCTAAAATCAGTTTCTTTCTATCCCTAGTTTACTATAGGAAAGGGCATTAAATGTTATCAATTGTTTCTTCATTTCATTGTTATATCTGTTTCAGTCTGGGTCATCAATATAATGAATGACTTGAATAAATAGATTTACTAATCTCTAGTCCATCCTCACATTCCTGAAATAAGACTTTCTTAATTTAATCTATCCTTTGTTTAGGATTAAAATTTATACTGAATATGATGGCACATGACTATAATCTCAGCATTTGGGGTGTGGGGGGCATGGGGATAGAGAGTTTGAGGCAACCTGAGCTACATAAAGAGAGTCTGATTGTCTTTCATAAGTTGTGATATCAGGATGATACTAGCCCTGAAAAGTGAGCAGTAGCAATTCAAGCAACTTTGGAATTCATCTTCTTAAACGCCAGAGTGGGAGCTGGGTAGTGGTGACCCACGCCTTTAATCCCAGCTCTCAGGAGGCAGAGGCAGGTGGATCTCTTAAGTTCAAGGCCAGCCTGGTCTACAGATGGAGTTGCAGGACAGGCAGGGCTACACAGGGAATCTCTGTTTTGAAACCTCCCCAACCTGCCACCCCCCCCCCCCAAAAAAAAAAGCCATAGTGGGTCTTCACAAAGCAAGTTAACCAGGGAAGGTAGGACAACAACGTCCTCCATCTTTTATGAGGTGGGGGTTACACTTCACTTCCTTGAAGCCTTAGTGCAGGGTTACTAACAGAGGGGTGGGGTGGGAGGCATTGACTAATGTTGGTGTATGTTGGATAAATACACTTTAAAATACACTGTCACATCCCAAAGTAACAGGAAGGAAACCAAAAATAGCTAACACAAATTTCAGAGACACCTTTTCTTATTATTGATTTAAGAAGTTAAGAAGTGAGTATGGGGAAGAATTGTGAACAAATGACTATCTGGTCCTTGAGTCACAAGTTAATAGCTGGTAGGCTTTAACAGAATAGGTAATAATAATTAGATGTGATTTAAAAAAAAAAAAGTATGATTTTAGAAATGGAAATGTTTCCATAAAACTGTGTGTACTTCTAGTTTCCCTTTGCCAGAGATTCTCACTTACCAACCACTGGCTTCAGCCATGCTGACCCCGTTAGACTTGGAATGGGGCTCTCCATCTTACTGAAATGACCTGCCTGGGTTCTTTGGGGTATTCAGGCTCATAAGTTATGATGATTTAACTTACATTGCTGAAGAATGAAATGAATCTTAGACTTTCTAAAATAGTCCAGTGGAGAAAAACTTCATTACTGCCTCCCACAGTTTCTTTGGTGGTGGTGGTGGGGGGGGCAGGGTTCTAATCACTGAGGCTCACCCTCTCACAGCCTTCCCAGGAACCACCTTCCATGTGTACTGTCTGCAGTTTCCTTCTTCTGTAGTACCCATAGCACCCAGTAGGGGCACACCTCTGTTACATTGTGCTAAGGGCCCAGAGCCACAGCCCCAGCAACCCTGTGTGCTGATCACAGGCACCCGTGTTCTAAGGAACGCTTGGTGACCAAGTGTTTTAGGTCTTTGAATGCAGCGGGGGAACCTGAAAACAGTCAGATGCACTGATGAATGAAGACAGGCTCAAATTGAATTTATGGGGGTAGGGGATGGATAATAAGGAGAAAAGAGAACCAAGCAAGGGCTGGAGAGATGGCTCAGACGTTAAGAGCACTGGCTGCTCTTCCAGAGGATCTGAGTTCAATTCCCAGCCACCACATGGTGGTGGCTCACAAATACCTATGATGAGATCTGGTGCCCTCTTCTGGCATACAGACATATATGCGGGTAAAACCGTGTATACATAATAGAGAGAGAGAAGAGAGAGAGAGAGAGGAGAGAGAGAGAGAGAGAGAGAGAGAGAGAGAGAGAGAGAGAGAGAGAAACAAGTAAGTAGTAAGATTACCTATTATTAATGTTACTATAATTGTCGGTCTTTTCATTACCTTCCTTCCTTCCTTCCTTCCTTCCTTCCTTCCTTCCTTCCTTCCTTCCTTCCTTCTTTCCTTTCTATTTTTCGAAAGCTAGGTATTGGGAGTCACAGACTTCAGACTTTTGCCGCCTACCTGAGTGAGCATTCCCACTGTTGAATTTCAGGATACCTTTAATTCGATAGAATTAAAGAGACAATTTATTGAGAATGCTATTCAGGACTTCCCCATGACTGCTAGTTTCCCCAGCACGAACACTAGAGTTTCCATACCACATGGTAGCTGGCTTTGTTGTAATGATTTCCCACATGCCTGTAACATACTTTGATCACATTCCTGTCTATTCCTGTCTCCCTCCCTCCCCCGGTTGCTTTTCTAAAGGCCAGATTCACAGCCAAAATTTGAGGGGCACTAGGAAAGGATCTGAGGGACAGGCTCCTGTGTCAGAAAGGAGAAGAGGGGCCTGAAGGAAGGCTCAAAAGGAGAGAGGAGGGGCCGAAAGAGAGCGAGGGAGTGCTGGAGAGAGCGCATTTGCACCCATTGAATGTAAAGACCCAGCTCTGTCTGAGAAAGCGCCAACAATGGGGCCAGGGCCCAGAGTCGGCCCTGCTGTTGAAGTCTGACAGTTAACAACCCCAACAGGAATTAAGAGGTGAAAGAAGCAGGTGAAACATTTGCAGAAGCTGAGATAAGCATTCCTGGGAAGGAATTCTCTTTTAAAAACATCAAAATGCAATCCCCACAAATTTTAATTAGGAAACATGACAAGGAATTAAATTCGACCTTTAAAAAAATGAAGTGCTAAGTAACTCGCCCACACTCACTGGAAGGACTCTATTGAAAATACCAGTGATTATTAGCTTTAGCTGCTGGGGGAAATTATCCAAGCACAAAGATGGGCATCAGCATTCAGCTCACAGCAGTGGGCAAAAGCAGCAGCTGAGATGCACGGCCATCCTAATTAGAGGATGCAGCATTCTGAAAAGCCTGGAGCCCACCGCATTCCTGACCGGCCGGCCTTTCCTTCCAGGAATGCCACATTCAGGTTTGGGTCATCAGCACGTTCCTTTTCTGTTTTTGTTTCTTAAAGGCCTTTAAAGAAATGACTGGAGCCGAGGCAGCACATAGGACTTAGGGAAGGGTGCTAGAAGCTTTGATATGGAAAACAGAAAGCTCGCCAACACAAACGCTGGCCTGAAAAGTGGTCTAGAAAAGCATGTGAGAAGGAGGTGAGGGAAAGAAAGCTTTGGAGTAGCGAAAAGAGCAGGTGGACTGCCCACGCTTATAGGTCACCCCAGATCTGTGGGTCCAGTTTGTCCCTTAAGAGCACACCCAGGGACACTGAGAAATTGCAGCCAGTTATCTCATTTGAATTACTCCTCAATTCTTTATTCTCCAGATATTTATGGAACACCTTCCGTTTTCCGGGCAATCTCTCTCTCTCTTTCTCTCTCTTAGATCAGTAAACTGTTAAAACAAAACAAAACAAAACAAAACAAAACAGCAAAACCCTACCTTTGTGCTACTTACTAGGGGTCAGAAGGCCTTGATATGGAGCTGAGAGGAAGCCAGCAACAGTACAGTGTGATAAGTATATTACAAAGGTCAGGGTAAAGAGCATTGTGAGTACCCGGGATAGGTCTGGGGAAAGATAACATTTGGGAGCAACTCAGAGGAGATAGGAGTGTAGGAATTAGTAGAGATCCTAACAAAGTGTTCTAAGCAGAGGCGACAGTCAATGCAAAACTCCTAAGCAGCAACAATGCATGGTTGCATAGGGGCCGGAGGGGAGGACACTTTGGGAATAGAGTGTGTGTGAGGGTTGCAACTCGAACAGAGCCTGTTGTAATAATTAGCCAAGCTTACGTGGAACTAAGCCTTTGCCTGATGCTGTTGTAAGCCCTTTACACGTATGTGCATATCTATGATCATATTCGTATCCATGCGTTTATAGGTGTGTACGCATGTAAGCAAATATGCTTGCCCAACAATCTCGTGAAAGAGCTACTTTATTATACATGTGTTCTTCTTGCAAGGAAACTGAGGCATGGAGAAGTTAGCTCGCTCAAGAGCAAGGAGCTTGGCCATAGTACTTTACTCCAGAGTCCAAACCCCTAGTTGCTACCTTACACAATTTCTCAGTGTGGTTTTAAGTCACCCACTTCTGGCTGACTACTCAACCCCATGTGGATCCAGATAGCCTCCTAAGATAAGCATATGCTTTTCTTAAAAGAAAGCCGCGTTGCTCACTGCTGTATCGCCTGTGACCCTTACCCTGCCCTTTGTTCCTCTTCCCAATTCTCAGCTCTAGAGACGCTCTTTTCTGCTAGGAGCCCTTGGTGGCCAAGGCTCCTGCTTGCCAAATCAAGCACACGCCTGTGGGAGGAGCTTTGGCCCAATCTGTGGGGGTGGTTAGGGGTGC
Source organism: Peromyscus leucopus (assembly GCF_004664715.2). Taxonomy (NCBI): domain Eukaryota; kingdom Metazoa; phylum Chordata; class Mammalia; order Rodentia; family Cricetidae; genus Peromyscus; species Peromyscus leucopus. The sequence goes on from NC_051065.1 coordinate 143,802,776, forward strand.
CTCTTCGGTTAATAATGCCAACAGGTCAGAGGCAAGAAAGCATGACTTGAGTTTAAAGCTGTATTTTCCTGTTCCCTCTACTCTGAAAGATACCACAAGGTTGGGGGGGGGGGTGGAGTGTCCCCCCCTCTCTCCCCCAAGCTCCAGGCTTTCCTTGCTGTTTAACTTTTTCTCTCAAGGCTGGGTACCTCCATACTAAAAGCCAATGAACCGAGCATTGTGAATAGGCATGCTATGTGGTGAGTGAATTATACATCAATAAATCTATAACATTACTTTTTAAAAGCTAGAATCTTGCTTTTTCTCCTCTCATTTGTTCTCCCTCCGTCCCCATCTTTCTTCCCAGAGCTCCCGGGCATAGAGAGCCCCACTCTGAAAGTTGCCCACTATTCCCAGATCCCAGGTGCTCTGCCCACAGTGACAAGCTCTGTACAAACTCCAGGGTTCGTAGCATTATGCCGGGAGAGTGGGGGTGGGGTTCATCATACTTTTGGTTCCCACTTCCTTTGTTAGAAAAAAATAACCTTTCATGTTTAAATAAACCTGTCTATTATGACCCAGAAGGCCACATTCATCTCCTAGTTTGAAGCCCTTTCTTAAACGTGACTAGCTGCTTCAGCGGGAAGGGATGAAAGAGATTGGGATGCATTGTTAGTGAACCAAAAGGGTCAGGAGCCGCCAGCACTCCTGGCCTGCCCAACTGAATGATATTGAGCCAATGAAATTCCACTTTGGAGCTTGCATCTTTGTCTAAAATGAATGATTTGGTCTTGGTGGTCATCACGGTGGCTGGCATCTCCGGAAGTCTACAGCCTGTTTATAAGATACAATCAGATGCAAGGGCTCAGGTGCATCCTTACCAAGGTGCCAACAGGTGTGCACAAGATCCTGTCCCTTTCTTTGAGGAATTTTCCACAGACTGAAGGAGATTCAAACTCTCCCACATGAATGACTTACAAAGGCACAAGCCACCCAAACAAAACAGAAGACAAGAAGCTGCAGGAATAAATGGCCAGATCTCTGGTCTGGATCAACTTACACTGGTGTAAATAAGGTGACATGGAGACTCTTACCCCAGTGACCGTTGGGCTCTTTGGGCCAGGTCACCGTAACATACCTCATGGATGGCCTCAAGTCACAAAGAACGGGTCTTAGTTGGACCACCTCCCACCTACATGTAAGGTTTGGCATAACCCCTATTCTAATATATTATTTCTTCCTGAGAGATAATTCTTGACATTATTCCAGATCCTGAATAAACCCAAAGCTACGATATAAATGTATATAATGGTCTACTTCTCAGAGCCCAGTGAAGCAAATATGACTTGGAATAGTTTGGCATGGCATTGAACGAGATCTACGTGGCAACCAGTCCTCAAATAGTATTGTACTGAGGAGAAAGAAAGACAAACCCTTATCCTCTATTGTAGTATTAGGATCTTCTCATCGCATCAGCTCCTGTCCCGGGTGATGGCTAAGCTTTCCCCAAGACCTCTAGTCACATGGTTTCACCTGTCTGAACATGCCAAAGGTTCTAAGAAAGTGAAACTGAAAGGAAAGAGGAAGGAAAATTGGTCGTGATCTCATTGAACACTTTCGTTTTCATTCCATCCTAAGGATGCTGCTCACAGCTCGTTTTCCAGTCTTATGCTCAGACTGAGGACTAAAAGCATACAGTTTTGGAAAGGACCTTGTATAAGTCTTTCCTAGACAACTCAGGGCCATTCAGCATTTGAGTTGGGGACTTCTTCCAAGCTGCGTATTCTGGGTAAAGAAAGGGATAGCAGCCTCCTTTGCTGTGGTTAGAAATTTTGCTTATTTCCAACACAAGATGGCGCTGGCACACAGGCGACGACTTTCCTGACAGGAGGAGGCGGCCAAGCCACAACCACAAACTTTCTAATAAGCCAGAGAATTCCTGTGTTTCTGGATGGACAAGCCCAGCTTTTGTGAAGGCCATGTCCAGAGGGCTCTGACAAACAGAGGTAGAAGGCCAGAAAAAAAAAATCCATCAAACTCCGAGGCAGGTAGGTGGTCAAGAGGATTTCCTGAGTTACTATGATCAAAGGTGACGAGTCTTACATTCTGATATGGAATATGTCTTAAGCACTTAGTGCCCGGCTGGATTCAGGTACTGATTATTTTAGTGCATAGTGGAGCCATTTGGAGGTTCCTAGACTCTCTGTTTGAACTATAACCACCAACCAAGCTCTGATACATTAACATCTGAGGACAAAGTTGGGATCAGAAAGGAGTTTGCCTGGCCTCAATCTCCTTCCCTATACCTGCATGAATCTCCACATTATAACCCCGCTCCCATCTCCAATCAGTTTAAATTCTTGCAGTAATACCAAAACTGTCCACTCAGAGAAGCAAGCAACCCAATGAGTTTCTAGATCGTTTCTAGAGCTAGAATGTTCTTCCTTACAGCCAAAGTGTGGCAGATTTGTCATAAAATATGTTCTGGACATATAGCCAACAGTGGCATGTCAATTGCTATTTTTCCATGATTGGGGCCAAAATGTGGTTAACTTTCATAGTTATGCCACACTGATTTTTCTTTAGAACTATTGGTCAACTAAAACTCCTATGTTATTCATATGGATATGTCCTGACAAGAACTGTTCCCGCTATTATATATGAAATCCTGTGTGTGCGTGTGCGTGCATGCGTGCGTGCATGCGTGTGTGTGTGTGTGTGTGTGTGTGTGTGTGTGTGTGTGTGTGTGTAGGGGGGTGCATGCAGGTAAGCATGTATGTAGAGGCCAGAGATCTACACTGGGTATATTCTCTCTTGCTCTCTAGTTATTTTGGGGACAAGGTTTCTTATTAAACCCAGAGTTCACAGATTCAGCTAGAATGGCTGGCTGGCCAGTGAGCCCCAGAGATTCACCCACTTCACCCTCCGAGTGCTGGGGTTATAGACCTGCGCCATCACATTCAACTTTCTCATGTGGGGATCCACACTCAGAGACTCATGCTTACACAAGCCCTTTTCCCACTGAGTTATTTCAAAGCAAAATACAGGAGTTAAGCCTTATGTTGTCATAAGGTTTTAAGTTGTGGAAATGACTGAGAACTGTTTAGAACCAGGTCTGCTACCATTCTGGGATCCAAAATTCTGTTCCTTCCCTCACACTCCCACCTTGTTTATGATCTCGGACCAAAGATTTAATTTCTTCAAGCATCAATTTCTTTATCTCTAAAATGGAGAGAGATACAATTGCTACTTTCTTCATAGGTTGGTTACAAGTATAATGTGATAATTACTTGGAAAAAAAAATCTATTTCCCACAATTCATAGCACCAGTGGTCATATAGTGAGTGACCGATGAGCATTTGCTACTGTTATTAGTTATCTGCTCATCCCTCAGGTCAGCTGTTCTTTGAGTCTTATGAAAATCTGATGACTATCCCTTCTAAGACAAAAGAAAATATTTTCCTGAAAGCGGAGAAGAGAGCTCACGGCCCCCAGTTTCCCTCAGGCTTCTCCACACACTAATCAGTACTCTGCAGGTGTAATGCCCAGCCCAGCCTCGCCTGTCCTCATGGCCCTCGGCCAGTTCCGTCTTATCACACTGCAATTATGATGGATCTTGTCAAAGGCCAGGCTGAAAGCAAGGATAGTTTTGATGTCTCTTCTCTCTACCAATCTAATATCCCTATCAAAAAAGGAATAAATGAAGACATGTTTTGTTTCAGAGATTTGGGGTTGGCTCCGAGTGATCTCTGCTTTTCTAAAGACATACAAAGAGTCTACTTAATAATCTGTTCAGTTGATGGGTTAAAAGTGGTGAAATTGTGGGTTATTTCCCCTTCGTTTCTATTATTATAATAATGTTTGTGGAGTAAATAGCTTTTTAAAATTCTGCTCTAGAATTCTGCCAGGGGTAATTGTCAGGCTGACTGGCTTATAGTTTTTATAATATGCCCCTTCCCCCCTTCTGAAAATGGGGACAACTTTGCCCTCCTCTTGTCTGCTAACAGGCCTCCCATTCTCCATGCTTTTTCAAAGGTTATTGACAATGGTTCTGAGAGTTCTTTGAACAACCTGGGACGTGATTTGTCTAAGTCTGGAGATTTGAATTTATTAAGGGGGGTGAAAAGAGCGCCACACTGGTTTCCAGCCCTGGCTTTGCCATTCGCTAGCCCAGAGAGCACAGGCAGCTTTTGATTTGGTTTTAGCCCAAATTTGGCCCCATCTGTGAAATAAGGCTTTTGGACCAGATGAACTTGAAGGTCAAATCAAGGTCTCATGGCTCCTATGTCGTGAGTCAGCAAGCATTTCCCTACTAATTTTCCTCACTTAGCTTGGTTCTCAGTATCTCTCAATGACTTTTTCTATCCTCTTTTATTTTGAGCACCCATTATTTTAGAGTCACTTGTTTATTTTGTGTGCGTATGGGTGTGGACACACACATGCCACCCAGCGAGGATGCGGAGATCAGACGACAACTTGGGGAAGCTGACTCTTTGCTTTCACCACGGGGGTCTGGGGGTTGAACTCAGATGGTCAGGGTTGGTGGCGAACTCCTTCCATGCCGATCCACCTCACCAGCCCGGAGCATCACATCATTTAATTTAGAATCCAGATACCTCACTGTGACACTTGGGGACCATCTCATTTAGACACTGTGTTTCATTACAGTTATCTTCTATCCCTCTGGAGGACAAATCTGTGCACCCCATGTCACTCCCAGGATGTGTGTGTCCTGTGCATGGTCCTCTAGGACCTTCTGCTAAGGTGGTTACCTCCCTAAGGTGGACTCTCTCCTCAGCCTTCTCTCACAGCCAGATCCCAGCCCTGCTCTCAGGCTACACTGAGTTCTCCTTCTCCTGTGGGAAGTGTTTTGTAGACATCCTGAGTTCTAATAGCCTCCTTTCCCCACATATCTAATGTGTGCTTGCACAATTCATCATAATACGTCGTGGCATTTGGGTGTAGATGCTCTGTTGAATTTTACCCTTATGAATCCATGTGCCCTCTGCCCTGTCCCTGCTCAGGGGCAGGTGGGCACTGTTCTGGTGGGACACTTAATAAATTCTTGGAGGAACATGGCATGAATTTGAAGGCATTATCAGTAATGTTTCTCTTAATCAAAGTGTTTGAGTAATGAATACACAGAAATGGGGAGGCAGAGGCAGGTGAGTCTCTGTGAGTTCGAGCCCAGCTTAGTCTACAGAGTGAGTTCCAGGACAGCCAGGGCCGCACATAGAGAAAACCTTTCCTGAAAGACAAAAACAAATCAACAAAACCTACTCTGCTACACACCTAACATCAAAGTAGCAGAAATCTATGGATTGTAAACCAAACATGTTTTTTATTTAGTAAGTGATATTTTAGTTATTTGGTTGGTTGATTAGTTAGTTAGTTAGTTAGTTAGTTGAGATAAGGTCTCACATGTATCCCAATTGGCCCTTGAACTCATCATGTAGCCAAGGATGGCCTTGTTCTTCCTACCCATCTAGTGCTGGGATTATAGGCAGGTGCCATCACATCTGGTTTTCTATAGAGCTAGGTCTAACCTGAGGCTTTGTGTAAACCAGCACTCTACCACCTGAGCTATATCCCTAACCCATAGTTATTATCAATAATAAGGGGCAATGACTTTCCAGTGCCCTGTTGTGGTAGTTAGAATGTAATTGGCCTCCATAATCCCAAAGGGAGTGGCACTATTAGGAGGTGTGGCCTTGTTGGAGTAGGTGTAGACTTGTTGGAGGAAGTGTGTCATTATGGAGGCAGACTTTGAGGTCTTATATATGCTCAAGATACCATCCAGTGTCATAGTCTGCATCCTGTTGCCTGCAAGATGTAGAACTCTCAGCTCCTTCTCCAGCACCGTGTCTGCCTGCACACCGCCATGATGTCCCACCATGATGATACTGAACTGAACCTCTGTAACTGTAAGAGAGCCATCTCAATTAAATGTTTTCCTTTATAAGAGTTGCCGTGATCATGTGTCTCTTCACAGCAATAGAAACTCTAAGACACCTATATTATACTAAGTATAACTCTCAGCAAACACGGGAAGCATAAATATATTAATGCACAGAAAGGGAGACTTACCACTGCCTCCACAACCTTTGCAAAGTTATAAGTTATTATAAGTGAGCTTTAAAATTTTTTTCCTAATTTTTAAAACTTTGTTTTCTGTGTATGAGTGTTTCACATGCATGTATGTGTGTGTGTGCACCAGGTATGTGTGTGGTGCCTGAGGAGTCAAGAAGCCATTTGATCTCCTGAAACTGGAGTTACAGATGGTTGTACACTACATGCATCCAGGTGCAGGGGAAAACCTGGGTGCTCCAGCCCCTGTAAGTACTCTGAGCAGAGTACTCAGGTTCCCACCACTGCTCTACATTACAAGGAAAATGACCTGGTGGTAAGACTTTAGCTCAGTGGTGAGGGGTGCAGCTGGTGGTGTATCTCAGTGGCAGGGTGCTTGTCTCAGTGTGAGGCTCGGTGCCAGGGTGCTTGTCTCAGTGTGGAAAAAAGAACACACTCCAGCACAAGAATAAAAAAGTCTTTCAAAAACTTCAGCTACAGGCGGCTGGAGAGATGACTTGGTGGAAGGGACAGTTGTTGCTCTGGCAGACGACCCAAGTTTGATTCCCAACACCCACAACTGGTGGCTCACAACCATCTGTATTCCAGTTCCAGGGACTCCAATGCCTTATAAGCAGGCAAAACAGGCACACACACACACACACACACACACACACACACACACACACACACTTAAAATTTCAGCTACAGATAAACTCACAAAGTTGAGACAGTAAATACAGACCAGACTGTGCTCTGGACACAAGTATCAGGGATGCGGAGTTCCATGTAAAAATACATAAACTTTGACACAAAAAGTTGCTGGTGTTGGAAAGGAAAAAGGTGACACGTTACCTGGACAAATGCTCCCAGGGTGACTTGTGTATCCTTCCAGGGCTGGCTGCCACTGGGATGTAAGAGAAAATGGTTTGTTCCTGTGGGGTGTGCCCTACTCAGCATTTGTAAAAATGCTTCTTTTTACTCCGGAAACTTCCCTCCATGTACAAGGAGAGAGTCTAGAGATGGCAATCACCTTCAAAGCCTGTCCCCAGTGACCCACAGCACCAGCAGCTGAGGACTAAGTGTTCAAATCCACCGTCGTGTAGAGGGCTTTTTGTACTCAACCACAACAGCAGAACTTTTGAGAGGAGATGGAACCTTCAAGGGGCGGCCTGGGAGGAGGTATTTAGATCGCAGGGGCTGGTCCTTGAGGGAGGTTGTGAGGCCCCAACTATGTCATTTGTCTCCCCAGCTGTGAAGTGAGGTTTTATTTTATTTTATTTTTATTTATTTATTTTTTTTTTGGTTTTCCGAGACAGGGTTTCTCTGTGTAGCTTTGCGACTTTCCTGGAACTCACTTGGTAGCCCAGGCTGGCCTCGAACTCACGGAGATCCACCTGGCTCTGCCTCCCGAGTGCTGGGATTAAAGGCGTGCACCACCACCGCCCGGCCGAGGTTTTATTTTGTTACATGTTCTTCCATGGTATGCCACCCCAGGTCCAAAGCAACAGGGAACCCATCAGGGACCAAACTCTCCAAAACTGTGTTTCAAAAAACAAAAAACAAGAGGAAACAAAACAAGAGGAAACAAAAAGCCCTTCTCTATTTTGAGTTCACATTCACGAGTGTTTGTTACAGTGACAGAAAGCTGAGCAGCCATGGTCAAATAAAACAAAATACCCACCTTATTAAATAACATCAGGCATTTCGTCTCCATACCAACACAAATCTGATGACATGGATTGGGACTGAACCCAGTGTCACTTTCCAGCTCTGGGTCTCAGATCCGTGACTAGTTCTGAGGCTTCGTTTCTGCCTTTTAAAAATCTAGATGATAACCACTTATCAATTTGTCTTAAAGAGTAAATCTGATGAACCATTCCAAGCATAGGGTCCAGTGACTGACATAGGGCAACTGTTGGACACCGTCTGTTTCATGACACAAAAATGATTTTTTCCCTAAGTGAATGTCAATGTCTGATTTTTAAAATTTCATTTCCTAAACTTTAATAAGCATTAATCAATAAAACTACAAAATAAAATGGACATATTTTGAAAGTAAGAAAAAAAATGAAAGATTTTCCCCAGAGTTAAACAGTTCACTGGCATTTTAGCTCCAAGGGCTTCCCAGACCTTATTTATGGCTGTGAAAGGATCAACAGTAGGAAATGTAGCATGAAGCCACACGCTGTGGGTGAAGGTTGGGCTCTGGTGTTCAAACAGGTTTTTATCTGGTGCATCCAAGGAAGTGTTTCAGAGCCCAGAGCACACTGGCTTGCTAATCCCCAACATTTTAGGGCCTAGCCCTGAGGTCACCAACACCAAGAGACTCTCAACTATCTCACACAGGCTAGACCTGTGCTGGCTCAAGTCTCAGAGAAACATGTAATCCTAGGCTTTGGTGAACCAGGGAAAAGTTCATAAGAAGCAAAAAAGAAGAAGAAGAAGAAGGAGAAGGAGAAGGAGAAGGAGAAGGAGAAGGAGAAGAAGAAGAAGAAGAAAAGAAGAAGAAGAAGAAGAAGAAGAAGAAGAAGAAGAAGAAGAAGAAGAAGAAGAAGAAGAAGAAGAAGAAGAAGAAGAAGAAGAAGATTTGATAACTACATCCTGCTGCTTCCATGTCTTCCAAGGAAGTGCCCACCCTGGCAGATGTGGGCATATGGGGATTTCACTTTCCCATTCTTTATTGTACAGAGTCTTTCAAAGAGTCAGTTGAATAAACGAAAGTTCAGGGAACATTCTTTGACCTTCCACATGTAGTTGACAGCTATACTTCAAGGAAAGTCTGAACAGAAGACCCGCCGAGGAGAAGATTAACTACTACCCCAAGGTGCTTGCCCAGTCCTCGCTGTGATGGCTTCCTCTCTGTGATGGCTTCCTCTCTGTGGGTCCTTTTTCAATGACAGTCTAGACTTCCTTGAGATTATTTGCTTGGTTCTTAGGGTCGCTGTATGCTTTTCTTTCATGTCATGGGAACACACTGAAACATGTTTGACCTTAACACCCACTGACTCTCCTTCCTTCTCTCTATCACATCTTATGCTCCTGGGGTTGGTCATTTGCCCAGACTCCTCCACTGCACTGTTATCTCCAAGTCAGGACTCCTCCTCTAAATCTCAGGATGTTTCTAAGCCTCCCAGAGCAGGTGGCTTTTTGCCCCTATTTTGTTTTGGGATTTTTTTTTCAAATTTTATTTATTCTGATTTTATGTGCATTACCTGAATGTATGTGCATCGTGTGTATACAGTGCCTGCAGAGGCCAGAAAGAGGGCATCAGATTGCCTGGGACTGGAGTTACAGATGGCTGTGAGCCATCATATGGTTGCTGGGAATTGAACCTGGATCCTCTACAACCGAAGAGGCAGTGCTTTAACCACTGAGCCATCTCTCCAGCCCCAAATAGTTGTCTTTTGTTTTTAATATTACGTATTTTATTTTATTATTTTATTTGTGTGTGTATTTGTGTGTGTGTGTGCACTTACACAAGTTTATGTGCATCAAATGCATGCAAGTACCCATGGAAGCCAGAAGAGGGTATGACACCCTCTATTGTATGACACGTGACATTCCCTAGAAGTGGAGTTACAGGTAGTTGTGAGCTGCCTGAATCCATAGCCTTTGTAATAGCCGTGCTCTTAACCATTGTGCCATCTATCCAGTTTCCAGTGCCCCCTGTACAGGCTCTGTGGTCCTCCAGATAGCACTACAGCTGGATTCTGAGCATGTAAAAGATAAGCCTGTTGAAGACATTCCAGTTCAAACCATTACATGGCACCACTGACCACCAAAGATTCATGGGCATCTGGTAATTTAAAAATGTATTTAGTTCAGCTTCAAGAGTGGCAGGAGTCTTACCATTTCCAACATTGTTAAAAGGCCCAGAGAGTCTGACAGTGACATGAATGGTCTCCAGTTCCATTCCTACCAGAGTCCTTGTCCCATCTGAAACCTCAAGAACGCTTTATAGCCCACATTTCTGTTGGCACTCTGCTCCTCTGAAGTCCACCAGAACCACTTAGAAAACTCTGAGCACAGCATCCTTGCCATCATCCTAGTCCTCATCTCCAGCCTCTTTAGTAATATGCAAGCTCCGTATAGTAAAAATGTTTGCCTGTCTGCTCATGTATGAGTTCTTACCATCATCAGCACGTAAATTGCCTAAGTTGCCATTGCTTAGCTGGGTATGATAGTGGACACAGAATAAAAAGGTATCCAACAAGTCATAGATCGAACAAATGAATGGTGTTCTCCCTTCACCTAGCTTTTCATATTCCATCTGTACTCTTCATTCTATGGGGCCTCATTTTGTTCTTACCTCTTCAAGAGTCTGTTACTACAACAAATGCTCCACTTACTGGTACCTTGCTATCCCAGAATCCATCCTTAGAGGGTCTATGGTCTTTAGTAGTATTCTCATTGGGTTATGTGGTTTGAGAACACAGTGTAGAAAGTGTGTACATTGTTGGGATCAAAGGGGCCAGGGATGAGCTGCATAAATGAAGCCCAGTCATTTCAGAACCTCTCAAGTTTCTGGGTTGCCATTTTCCAGGGGAATACATAAGCTAACTTGAGTGTAGGGATCATATATTTGATTTCCATCACCCTTGGTTTCTTCTTTCCTATAAGACAGAAGACTTTATCTTAGGAGCCAGGAAAAGCAATGAGTCATCCATGGAAGGGGGTTCGTAATACTCCAAACTCAAATGTCTATCAAGACCAAGTAGAGAATGTAAATAAAAACCAGGGACGGTTAGCAACTAGAATGGGTTCATTCGCTTGTCTAAAGGGATTGAACATGATGCTAATGGTTCCTACAGGGCAAAAATGTGGGTCCTGGAAGGTTCAAAAGAAACTATCAATCTAGAATTTGATGTAAAATATGAATTCTTAAATGTTCACAGTGAATCACGTTTCTGGGTAAGTAGTCCAAAAAGCTGCCTGTTAGCAGCCTGTGTTGTAGGAAAGAGAGCTAACAGTCCAGTAGTACCACCTGGGCTTGACTCCTGGCTCTGGGCACAGTGTCATGAGCAGTGCTATCAAAAGTCACTTTACCTGTGCTTCGTTCCCTCCCTCTCTAACATCAGGACAGAGCTTCAAGGGTTGCTAGAAAGATGAAGATGATGCAGCTGGAAACCCATCTTCAGCTTCCATCTTTCTCTAACCTCTGTCCTCTCCCTTCTTCCCCCTTACACTGGAGTTTTTCTGGTCCTGCCGGGCTCACAGTCAGGGCAAGTCTCTCTCACCCGCCAGTCCCACAGCTGCTCAGACCCAACCTAGTAAACACAGAGACTTATATTGCTTACAAACTGTATGGCTGTGGCAGGCTTCTTGCTAACTGTTCTTATATCTTAAATCAACCCATTTCTATTAATCTATAAGTTTCCACATGGCTTGTGGCTTACCTGTATCTTACATCTTGTTTGTCATGGCAGCAGCTGGCAGCGTCTCTCTGATTCAGTCTTCCACTTCCCAGAATTCTCTCTCCTTGTCCCGCCTATACTTCCTGCCTGGCTACTGGCCAATCAGTGTTTTATTTATTAACCAATCAGAGCAACGTATTTGACATACAGAACATCCCACAGCACCTTCCTTCCACATCCTTGTTTAAAGCAAACTAAGGAACACTTTTGTAAAAAAAAAAAAAAAATCACTTGTCACATGTTTTTCTAGGGAAATTACCATGATCAGACTACAAGGCACAGTGCTGGGTCAGCTGTTCATGTGACCCCACTTACAGCTGTGATATTAAGCAAACCTGGAGAATTTCTTTCTGTCTTTTTACTGCTGTGTTCTTCAAAAGATAAGAGCACAGAGGCCATATTAAAGCAACAACATTTCCCAAATTAAATTCTGGCAATATATTCACCCATGTCCTGACTAGGAAGTGAAGGGAAGACCCTGAACCAGCGGAGAAACCCCCCAGTGCACAACTTCAGGGTTTCAAAAAGGAAGGAGGAGAATTTAACTAAAGGAGAAGGGGGGGTGTCCTAGGCCGGTAACATTATAAGGCTGGGGCTCAAAATAAGCCTGAGACTTGCAGAAACTGCTCAGAAACTGCACAAGCTGCTCTGTGCAAGTGCATTGGGAACAGGAAGATGAGGGAGAGCCAGGACCAGTGCTTAGAGCAGATGGTGTGATGTCAGCAAATGACAGACGGACAGCAGAGTTACCCAAGTCCTACTCAGCTTCCGTCATCTCTGTCTCCATGAAGAATCCTCAAAGGGGAACGGGTAGTATAAACATGGTGAAGAGGAAATTGCAGCCCTGGGTGTGAAGCTTCATGGAAAATGAGTACCCACCTTGGGTCTAGGAGAGGTTCCTGGGGATGGAAAGAACTTGGAGATTTAATCAGAGAGCCCTTGTCAGGAATTTTGCAGGAGTCTTGGTATTCATGCCAAAGGATTAGTGATGGGCGACTGTCCGAGTTGTCAAAAGTGAGGAATGTGTAGGTTAGGGAAACGCTACACTGCAGAGCTTAGCTTTGATCCACAGCAAACTCTAACCTGAATTATTAAAGAGATTGTAATCGCTTAGAAAAGGAAGTGGTGATCTCAAGCAGCCAGGGCAAGCTCTGTAGACAAACCACACCATGCTATCATCTCATATTTTTCTCTTTTGAAAGGTATCCAAAACTCACAAGATTGTTTTTAGCAAGTCTCTCGGAAAGGCTGTGGACAAACCCTTTTAAAAACTGGGTAGCTAGCAACTGAGGGACCTACTGGTTGAAGTCCTCGTTGAACAAACCACCGTTTGTTCCTACCCAGGAAGCCCTCAGACAGTGTCATACTAACTCAGAGGGGGACTGAACAGGATGCCACCAGCCCTTGTTTGGGCCCAGTGACACAAACAGTATGCCGGCTTGCACATGTGGACCGACACAAAGCGAGAAGAGTAACTAACATGCTGCTGTGTGGTAGAGGCAGGATGGGCGTCTACCAACAAGAAGCCAAAGGAAACACAGCAGGATGCAATGGGAGGGAAACAAAGGTTCTTTATTTCAGTTAAAAAAGAAAAAATGGAAAAAGCTCAGTTCTTTGAAGCACTGAAGCAAGACAACATGAAAAAGTCTTAAGAATTTTAGTTAAGAAAAAGCCAGCGTGACCAAAGAAACAGTTCTTGGTACAGACACAAGACAACGGAACAAACAAACAAACAAAAATGAGCAGACCTCGATGATTGAGAGGAATTTGTTCAGAGCAAGGGCGGTGAGACTGGAGCTATTGTCTGTGTCTGAGCATCGTGGCTTATTATGGGCACCACGTTTCTCCTGCACTGCCACCTTTGTTATTCCTTTAGTCCTGAAAGAATACAGTCATCATCACAAAGAGCAGAGCGGCAGAAAGAAGAAAAAAGTCACTTTACATTCACTTTGTAGACAGCCATTGCCATCTTGTCATAGATCCCTGAAGTTTTTTTTTTTTTTAATGCCTCAAGAAGCTACATGGAGAGAACTATTTAAAGTGAGGTTCATGCACTTACATTCTGCACTAACAAAACTGGCCCTGGGGCTGGGGATATAGCTCAGAACAGAGAGTTCGCTTGGCACATGCAAGACCCTGGAGTCGATTCCCTTGCGTTGTAAAAGAGATAAGTGACCAAGCCAATGAATCATTAGATAATGAATGTTTCCCCATGTCATTACACAGTCTTTGAAAACACAGCTTTGATAGATATGTATTACACTATGGTATGACCATGCTTGGATTCAAATGTCTCTATTTTGAGTACTTGCACTTCCTCCATTTGGAGGTGCTGGTGGTAAGGTGACACACTGATTGTAAAGAGGACACCGACAAAGTCGTGGGCAACCCAGGAAGAACACTGGATTCGTGAGTTGTCCCAGAAATCATGTCACAAGAGGGGCATTTCCAAAACCTGTGAAGGCTGATTCCAGAGAGGAGCCCTGACAGCTGACCACTCCCAACTCCATAATGCTGTCAAATGGGAAAAGAAGTGAATTCATTTTGTGTGGCTCCAGCAGGTCAAACCAAGAGCAGAAAAGTGGTTGGAGGGAGCCTGGCTTTATCCCCATGGATAACAAATCCCTGCAGCCCACCAGCAGACTGAGCATCCTTATGAGGGAGAAATGATGAAATCCTGGAAAGTGGACAGTTGGAGATAAGCTGCCTGGATCAAGAATGTGGGAAGAAATTCCTATATTCCTTCTGACTGCAAGACTTGGTGCTTCTTTTCTGAGTTAAAAAGATGTCATGAAAAACATTATCAGTGTCAAGTAGCAAAGAAGCCAACACCATTCACTGTACTGTTGGTATATGTAAGCATTAAGATTCACAGATACAAGACATCATTTAATTCTTTTTCTTTCTTTTTTTTTCTTTTTCTTTTTTTGTTTTGTTTTTGCTTTTTGGTTTTGGTTTTTTGAGACAGGGTTTCTCTGTGTAGCTTTGACTGTCCTAGAACCCACTTTGTAGATCTGCCTGCCTCTGCCTCCCTTCCTCCCGAGTGCTGGGATTAAAGGTGTGCACTACACACTCAGATAGGTTTTTCTGGGGGTTTGTTTGTTTGCTTGTCTTTGAACATCATTTAATTCTTATAACAGCTTTGGGAGATAGCAGTGGACATTATACAACTTTCATAGGTGTGAAATTTGAGGTTCAAGGACGGCATGAGGATTCAGCAGGTAAAATCTCTTGCCATGAAAGCCTGGCTACCTGAGTTTGATCCACATAAAATGGTGGCTCCAATGGTGTGCATCTATGATCCTAGAGCTACTGTTGTGAGGGAGGTGGTGACAGAATCAGCTGGAAACTCACGGGCCAGCCAGCCAGCATGGAGTACACAGCACAGTGGGAAGAAGAGAGATTCTGCCTCAAGAAAGTGAAAAGATGGACCAGATTCCTCAAACTTGTTCTCCAATCTAAACACATGCTATAACATGTACACACACACACACACACACACACACACACACACACACACACACACACCGAGCAGTCAGTTAATTAATTATAAAGAATAATTATAAAGAAACTTGAGCTCCAAAGTGGCAAAGCCGCTCAGCTCCTTCCTAGCACCTTCCATGATGGCCGCTGCTCCTCCTTCTGAGTTCCCAGTCTATCGGTCGTAAGCCAACAAACATAGCTTCTTTGTCCTCTTTACTGGGTGTATTCAGAATCCATTCAGGTAGGCTTTTAAACCCTTGAGGGTAGGATTATGTGTTATTTTGCTTTTGTCTCCTATCCTCTTCTGATCGAACAATCTGTATAAAAGGCAGATCTGGTCCTGCCAGCCTCCTGCTTTAAATTCTTCGTGACTTCTCTACCCACCCCCTGCCCCCCCACACACACAGTGGCTCTTAACCCAGTTGAATGGGAACTGGGGACAAGAGATTAGTGCCTATTACCAAACCCGGGGAAGACATGAGGCCTGGGTTGAAGCAGCAGAAGCAATGTATCCATTGAAAAGAATAAGTGAAATAACTGCTTCGTAAATGCATTTCCTTTTTGGCAGGGATCCAGGGGCAGTCCTGGAACTCACAGCCTTTGGGAGAACACATTATTTTGAAGTTTGGGAAGAGTGCATGAGATTTTTTTATTCTGATCAAAGGAGTCCTAAGTTTGGCTGTTGTGTTTTTGTGAAAAATTCTCCCAGTTAGCTTTCTGTTGCTATGATAAAACACTGACCAGAATCAACTTGGGGAGGAGAGGGGTTTATTTCCTCTTACAGTTTTCAGCCCACCCTCAAGGGAAGCCAAGGCTTAAGGCAGGAGTTGGAAACAGTAAATATGGAGAAATTCTGCTTCCTGGTTGCTGCTAGATTTACATTCAACTACTTTATATATATATAGTTCAGGCCAAACTGCCTAGGGATGGCAGTGCCCATGGTGGGCTAAATCCTTCTATATCGAATAGCAACCAAGCACATGCCCCACAGACATGCCCACAGGCCAACATGGTGAAGTCACTTGTTCAGCTGAGGCTCTTTCTTCCCAGGTGTGTCGAGCTGACAAGCAGAATTAGTCATCGTGGAAACATTGACCTAAGTAAGACAATGCCACATGTGTCACATGCCAACTTTCAAAAATACAGGGCTCTGTGCCTAGACCCTCTTGGGCCAAGGCCCTACCCAGCACAACTCTTCAAAGTGTTTGATCTCTAGATTAGGTGCCCCTCATTTTCTCATATGTTAATTTCACTATGAACTTCCACGAGAAAACCTCGTTCCAGCTATTGGCTTCAGTTAGACCTAACTTATAGATTATGGGAGTTGATAGCGACAGAGACCTTTATTGTAGTAGAATATTATTTCAAGGTGTGTTACTTTTGCTTATGTTGCATTTGTTTAACTCTGTGAAGTTGTGTTACTGTACCTGTATAAAATACCTGATGGTCTAATAAATAATTGGCCAATTGCAAGGCAGGAGAAAGTATAGGCAGGGCTGGCAGGCAGAGAGTATATATAAAAGGAGAAAAGTGGGAGGAGAGAGCTAAGCTTGAGGATAAAAAAAAAGGACTCCAGCTACACAATGAGTCACAGAGTTTAAAAGAAGAAGAAGAAGGAGGAGGAGAAAGAGGAGGAGGAGGAGGAGGAGGAGGAGGAGAAGAAAGCCCAGACAAAAGATAGTCAAAATAAATTTTAAAAAGCTGGCTAAAAACTAAGTCAAGTTAAGGTTGGGCATTCATAATTAAAAATAAGCCTCTGTATATAATATATTTGGGAGCTAGGTGCCCCCCCCCAAAAAACCAACAAATTGGCGCCCAATGTGGGGCACTACTTCTTGTCCTTTTTTTCTTTAATGGTTACTGTCTTTTAAGCCACAGCTGTCTGTGGTATTGTATTACCCCAAATATTGTGCATGCTAATAAACTTATCTGGGGTCAGACACAGAGCAGCCACAATATTAAACATAAAGGAAAGGCAGTGGTAGCACACGCCTTTAATCCCAGCATTCCAGAGGCAGAAATCCATGTGTTCAAGGATACCGACAGGCATGGTGACTCATCACGCCTTTAATCCCAGAAAGCAAGCCTTTAATCCCAGGGAGTGGTGGTAGAAAGCAGAAAGGTATATAAAGCATGAGGACAAGAAACTAGCAGCATTTGGCTGGTTAAGCATTTGTCTGGTTAAGCTTTCAGGCTTCTAGCAGCACAGTTCAGCTGAGAGTCATTCAGATATGAGGACACAGAGGCTTCCAGTCTGAGGAAACAAGACAAGCTAAGGATCCGGTGAGGTGAGGTTAGCTGTGGCTTGTTCTATCTCTCTGACCATCCAGCATTTCACCCCAATAACTGGCCCTGGGTTTGATTTTATTAATAAGAACTGTTAAGATTCATGCTACAGCTGTCTAAATCAACAAATGCAACTCCATCACTACCAGCAGTGATTAGGCCACAGGGCCACAGCCAGAGGGAAATGAAAGCGCGGCTCACAAAGCTACAAAGAAAACTTAACTAAACCTCTATCCCTTTAAAAAATTCAAAATTCAAAGGTTAAGATAAAGTTCTGCTCTTCAGAGACTAAATAACAAGTAGCTCACCTCCTCTCCTTGCTTGCATTCTCCAAAAAGCCCTCCTGCTTCCCCTCATCCCTCCTTATAAACCCTTTCTCACCTGGCTCCTCCCTACCACTTCCTGTCAGCTAGTGCTGACTCAGCCTTCTGAGCACAGATACATTTTATTTAATCAAAACATCTTTACATCACTAAACAAACATTCCAAAACATAAACAAAAGTAACACACCTTAATATTCTACAACACTTCTTTCAGGGTCTGGGGTTGTCTACACCTCAGCATGTTACTCATCTCTGCCCCCTTTCTCACTGGCAGGGAACTCTTCTCTCTGAATAGACACTGTACAGGTCTGAGGTACTCTTCATCTTCCCTTGATGACACACTCAGTCCAGGGCAGTGGGACACACAGTGGAGTTTCATAGGAAAGGTTTTATTCAAGTTGATGCGCAAAGATAACAGATCCATGAGAAGAGGGCTCTACCTACTGGGAGGACAGACCTGGGGATAAAAACCATGCTGGAGTGATTAAGAAGAAAGTTAGAGACAGCCTGAATGTTTGATGGCATATTTGAGTTGCCAAATTAACCAAATCCTGGCCCTGCCCATGTTAGATTAGTCTTCCTGCTGTGTAAAAATGTTGTTCACACTTACTTGGTTGTGTGCATGCATGTGCATGTATTTAGAGATCTTGGGAGAACTTGGGCAGTGAGTTTTCTGCCTTCACCATGTGGCTTCCAGAATTTGAACTCAGGTCATCAGGCTTGGTGGCCAATGTGTTTACCTGATGAGGCATCAGGCTATGGTTTGGTGATTGATTGATCTTGCATTAATTGAGATTAATGCAAGACCTCATTAATACCGAGAAAATGCTATATTCCTAGACCTAAAAATATTCTTTTAAGACATGTCTTGTTGAATAATTTAACTTACATGTAAAAACATTCTAATTAACATGTGGGATATTTTTCATTTCCTTCAAAAATATGTCATCACTTACTTATATAGACATTTTGTGCATTTTTGTAATCAAGACATCTTTACTCTATAATTGTAACTGTCCTTTTTTGGAGATGAGATAAACTATTGATTTTGTTGTTGGTCTAGGATCAAGCTTAGTGATCACTCATTAATGCCAATAATTTGTGAAGTCATTATAGGATACCATGTCACCTATAAATAGGGGCAGTTTTCCTTTCTCTTTAAAATTCTCATATCTATTATTTATTTCCACATCTTATTGTATTAGCTAAGACTTCAAGCATACTATCCAAAGAACTAGCTCTGCTTCTTCTTGGCTTAAGTATAAATAAATGTTCATTCCAGACCATCCACAGCATGAGTTCAGTGGGGACTATTCACAGGTATTGAGCATTACAGGTAATTTTGCAATATATTTTTTATAATTATTCTTAGTATGCTTCTTTGTATCTAGTGGGATGAGGCTTGGTTGTAAGGATGATAATAGGCTAAAAAGCAATCGATAGCACAAAGCGAATGCTTACTTTTCATATTCAAGATACTCAGAGGTAACCGCTTCTGGATGTAAAGCGGGTGCCACCGTCTAGCTGTCCCACCACCTAAAAGAAATGCATGCTTTCCTGTAGACATGAGGACAAAGCACTCATCAAAAACTCAAGGATGAAGGGTGTGGCTCAGGCTAGAGACCTCTGCCTCTGCCTCCCGAGTGCAGCCATATGCCACCACACTCACTTTACCTGCCCACTCAGAACTTTTTGTCTTTCATAGAAGTTCTAATTACATGTTAATGCACTTTAATGGCATTGCATGTTTTTACGTGACTCAGTTTAGATTATTTTAGACTTCCTGCTATGGTTTCTACTTGAATCCAATATTAACTGTGAATTTGTTTCAATTTTTGAAGACGTTGTTTATTTCATATTTTATCTCACTTGTTTTTTAAACTCTCCATTTTGTTTGTGGATGCCTAAGTAATTGTACAGTGATCAAAGTACATATGACATGAATTGTTTGCAAATTATAAAAAACTTTTTCATGATATTACCAATTTTACAAATGTCTCAATGTCAAGTTTCTATAATCTTTATGTGTTGCATCCAGGAGTCTGTATAAATCTAATAAATAAAGTTATGAATGCTTTCTTCCGATATTATAGATTGTTTGGTTCATTTTTTTTGACAGAGAAATGACAAGGATATATTTTGTATAAATTTATCAAAATTTTTATATCGTTAAAAGCATGTTGTTAGGCACATGCAATATTGTGATTGCTTCAAGAACTTGAAGGATCCATTTTTTAATTACCTGGATTTCTCTTCTTCTCTGTTCTTTTAGTTGAATTACATTTTGTCAAATATTAATGTTGCTGCTCAACACTGGAATTTTTTCTCATCCTTGATCTTAAACCTTTGGCTTCATGCTTCCCCAGTGAGTAGTTCTGGTTAGATGCATGGTTGGATCTTGCTCACTGGGTTAGATGATCCTGGTCTCGATCGTTAGCAGGCGCTCTTCCTGACCCTCGTGTGGTTTGCCACACACACTCATCCAATCCCTACATGTGCATCCTTTCCAATGTCCTTTGCAATGTGACTGTCATATGCTTCCTATCAAAGAAGTGGTGTCTGTTTCTCCCTCCTTTTATCTGCCCTTGTCTGTGAGACTTCCTTGGGCCAGTGGACATAGGTAGATATGATTCCAACAGAGGCCTGATCAGTGCTTGGCACTTGAGTATTCTCTCTCTCTCTCTCTCTCTCTCTCTCTCTCTCTCTCTCTCTCTCTCTCCTCCCTCCCTCCCTCCTTCTCTCCCTCCCTCTTGTGTCCCCTTCTACCAGCAGCCTGAGAATATATTTCTGAATTGTGCTTGTGCTGAACACATACGTGTACTTTTTATTTTTAATTTTTTCTTTTATTTTATGTGTATGGGTGTTTTGCCTGCATGTATGTATGTGCACCACATGTGTGTTATTGCCCATAGAGGTCAGAAAAGGGCATTGGAGCCCCTGGAACTGGAGTTAGAGATAGTTGTGAACTGCCAAGTGGGTGCTGGGAATTGAACCCAGATCCCCTGTAAGAGCAACAAGTGCTCTTAATCTCTGAGCCATAGCACCAGCCCCCACATAGTTTTCCTGTCTTGATTCCCTGAGCAAAGCAAATGACAATTATTTCTAACAGTATTCACATTGTACCATGTACAATCTAGCGATGATTTAAAGTATTGGGGGTGGTGGTGAAAACACTGCACTGTTTTACAGAGGAACTCAAGCATCCACAGGTCTTGGTATCTGCAGACACTCCTAGCACCCACCCCCAATGGATGAACACTGGGGGATGACTCCGTTTGCATGTGCTGTTTCCCCCACCAGACAGCCCTCCTACTGTACATTTTATTTTTAAGTTCTTCATCAAACATCATTTTAGCCAGGAAACTGGCTCCAGAACCTACATATAAACTTGTTTACCTTTTCTGAGGGCAAGAGAGCACTATTAAATACTACCATAGAGCACTTTCCTAGTCTGCTATTGTTCATTTTTTTCTATTGCTTATTTCACCAAGCTTTAAGTTTTAGTTCTTGATAACTCCCCAGCTGGGTTGAGCGATTCCTGAAGTCAAATGCCATTCAAGCTGTAGCCACATGGCTGGAGGTCAGTAAAGGCCTGGCACAAGCGAGACACTCAGTGTACATGCACTGAGTGAATGAATGAATGAATGAATGAGAATACATGGGAAATAGAGGAAACATGTGCTTTATTACCATGTTGTTGTCTCCACAGTAACAATCACTATTTATGTTTCTATAACAAGTTATACTTACCCATCGCACTTAGAAATGAGGATACCGCAGTATGCATGTTTTTTCCCAGTGAAGCTTCCCTTACCATCTGGACAGTAAACTACCAGCACAAGCCAGATGAGCTATCTACCCCAAGACACCCTTTGGAGAAGTGCCGTGTTTGCAGCTGTTAGGGCACAAGAGCAAAACCAGTTGCGCTTCCTTCCCCGGTCTCACGGTGCTTCATGCTCTATAGAAGAACAGGCAGGGTGTCAGCACCGGTTCTCCCATTTTCAGAAAAGCTACAAATATGGTGGGAAAGACTCATTTACTTCAAGCTCCAGTGTGTTTAACAGCCTGGAGATTTATAAAATCCCAGATGTGTCTACTATCCATAGATTAGATTTGGATCTCAAGAGGGGGACTACTTTTTAGTCCATTTTTGGCAAAGAGAAGGTCAGTTGTCAAGGAAAATGGTACCCAGTGGTATGGTGTGTAATCAGCAATGTTCGCCCAATTGTTTAACTTTCCAGGAATCCTTCAGGCTACTTTTTCTTCCATAGCAAAAGAAGCAAAAGATGGCCCAGTAGCCTGGGACAAAAAAAAGAATTTCCATCCTTGGAGAGTGACCCTAGCCTTCTTTCCCTCCAGTTCTGTGGCACAGTCATGGTGAATACCAAAGTCAACTGAGTAGGATTTTTGTTCTAGAATCATCTTAATTCCTTCTCAAATCTGTGTATCTTCTAGGGAGAGGAGAAACTAATGCACTCAAACAAGCAATTAAACAAAGACTCAAATACCCCCAAACTATAGCCTCCCTCTGGTGCCTGTCCGCACCCCTTCCCATGGTCCTTTCCCAGAATGCTCTGATCAGCAGTCCCCCTATGGCATCCACCTGGCCCAGTGGTCTTGCTGGGATGCACCAGGCAAAGCATTCGTGCTGGAAGGGTGGGCAAAAGAGACAGCGAATGTGCCATCCTCGCCCTTCAGCTTGAACTTTACTCCTTGTTTCCAGGAGCTCATTTCTCTGAAAAGCTGGACTTAACTCACGTGAGATTCTTTCTCCATTTCTGATGATTAAAAAATCCAGACTTAAAATTCTCCAAATTGCTATTTCTGCACATGCCTAATGAAAGCTTTATTTTACATCACCACATTTAAGAAATAATTATTAATAACTTACCCCAATTAATGTTCTACTTCCAAGAGACAAACTTTGAATCCATGGTAAGTTCCTGGGGATGATTTAGAATTTAACTTAAGATCACCTAGAATTCCAACCTCTACATTCTACATAATACATACACTATATAACACCAAAGTCCGCAAGTTGCCTTTCCTCCAAGGCTGTCCATCTGCCCCACTGAGGTGGAGAGAGTGGGCACACCAGAGAAAAGGAGTGGGAGGAAGAGGAAAGAAAGCTTGGGCTCTTAGGAAAAAATATTTGGGGCTTTGGGGCTTAGCATTTTATCTTTAATGCTAAGCAACCATACATGTTTGAAAAAGAGAACAAAACTACACAGAGCAACCTTGTCTTGAAAAAAAAAATAGAGAGAACAAAATAATAACCACTGTTTTAGTTAGGGTTTCTATTGCTGTGAAGAGACACCATGACCATGTCAACTCTTATAAAGGAAAACATTTAATTGAGTGGCTTACAATTTCAGAGGTGTAGTCCATTGTCATCATGGCAGGACACGGGAGCATGCAGGCAGACATGGTGCTGGAGAAGGAGCTGAGAGTGGAGGATGAGCTACATCTTGATCCTTGAGACAACAGGAAGTGGTTTGAGACACTGGGTGTGACTTGAACATATGAGCCCTCAAAGCCCACCTCCACGGTGACACATTTCCTCCAACAAGTCCACACCTACTCCAACAAAGCCACACCTCCTAATAGTGTCACTCCCTATGAGCTTATGGGGACCAATTATATTCAAACTACCACAACCTCTAAGGAAAGACTACTGCTTACAGGAAAGGCACCAACACAGCTCCATGCACAAACTGTCTACATTTAGCTTCACATCATGTCCTACTTAGTGGCTCCACTATGACTAGGAATGACATTAAGTTCTAGAACAGCCGTGTTCACTACAGATATATGCAACACAGCCTTGTAAGTTTAGAGTTTCTATTGGCTACACTAAAAAGTTCTATTTTCTAATGCATTTAAAAGAAATAGTTAGGCCAGAATGCAGCTCAGCAGTAGAACCTATGGAGGAGGATCAGGGATTCACCCGAGTACGACTTAATAATCATTTTTAAAAGGAAACATGAAATTAATATACATGTCTGTATTTGGCCCATTACAACCAAAACACTAACACATTATCATTTCAACATGTTATGTATACTGTGATATTCAGTTTATTTATTTTATCCTGAAAGTATCTTCAAGATGTGTCTATGTGTGTATGTATGTTTGTTTGTTTCTTTTGCTGTTTGAAACAATATCTCAATCTGTAGCCTGGGATAGGTGACCTAGAGCTCACTATGTAGCCTAGACTAGTCTCAAACTCTTGGCTGCCCTACTGCCTGAGTCCCTCCCACCCCTGAAAGCGAGAATTAAGGCATGTATCACCACATCCAGTTTACTGAATACTATACAGAGCACAGCTGTTCTAACTCAGAACCAGGGGTTCAGGAGCCAGGTGCATCTCTGGCTACCATGCTGGACACCAGAGATATCAATAGAACCAACACTGCTGGTTATAACTCTTATAGGCTCACATCTAAGAACCAGAGCCTTAAGGAAAGCGTGAGAACACTAAGCCAGGTGGTGGTGGTGCACGCCTTTGATCCAAGCACTCGGGAGGCAGAGGCAGGTGGATCTCTGTGAGTTTGAGGCCACCCTGGGCTACAGAGTGAGTTCCAGGAAAGGCACAAAACTACACAGATAAACTCTGTCTCAAAAAAAAAAAAAGTGAGAACACTATAGGATGACGACGTGGTGTGAGAGTTGAAGATGTCCATGTTACAGGATGCACACACAAGGGAATGGCCATCACCTGCAGAAGGGCAGCCATCTTGCCTGAGGTCTGTGGGAGCCCCGGCTTTTAAAGTTGCTACCTCAGCTCAGGTACTACACCCCAGTACTGGTGCAATGAAGAGGGATCCATGGTGCTCAAATGTCCATCTTGTTGGGAACCTTTTTGACAGCAATGGAAGATGCTTCATGAACAAACTGAATGTTCCTTTTTAAAACTGTTTCACTTTTTGGAGAGGGTCATATTTTCTTATCCAGATTGGCTTCAAACTTCTTTTGTATCCCAGGCTAGCCTTGAACTTACAATTCTCCTGCCTAAGTTTCCCAAGTGTTAGGATTATAAATATGTACTATCATCCTCAGCTACTGAATTTCCACCTTTTAAATAATAAAGTAACTAATAAATGTCTCACTCCCACCTCACCCACAGGTTTCTACCTGCTAGATGGGAGCCAGCCTAGGGAAAGGGCAGCCTAGACTTCCATAAATACCATAGCATACAGAACCATCACAGGACATGGCTCCCCCAATCCCGCATCACACAGCCATGCTGTGCCCAAGAAGAACTGTGAGTTTACATTCACAGGGATCACAGACACACACAGTAAATCACAGGGTTTTCTGGAGTTTATGAATTTGTGAAATGACATTGAAGAGAGGCACCCAGCTCAGAACCCTTTCCATACACCTCAGATTACCTGTTCATCAGCTGTTATTCCTCTGTTTCTTCTCCATCCCATACCCCCTCTGCCAACCTTCTTATGGGCTTGAGTTTGGAGAAAGTTCATGATGGGGCTTTGAGGCTCAAGAACAAAATGGCCAGACGGAGAGATTGACCAGGAAGTCTTGAGTACCAGGAAAGAAATCTCTGGAGCTGTATACCCGTATCTCCCTTCCCAGGTCTAAGGTGGATCTGAGAATTGTCAAGTAGTGAATTTATCCACCTCCTCTACTGTGACCATTGTTTTCTCTGATGGCCTGTGGCCTTCCAGCTAACCCTCCCAGCCTGCCCTCTCAGTGGGTGATGCCACTACCCTGGGCGTGCTTCTTGCTCTGTTGTTTACTTTGGTGTCACCAACACCTAGCAGGAACAACTTAAAAAGGAAAAATTTTATTTTGGCTTGCAGTGTTGGAGGCTTTTGGTCCATTGTGGTGGGACAGCTCAGTTCACGGGGACAGGAGGGTATGGCAGAGGCTGGGTCCCAGGAAATTGGCTGAGATAGCAGACCCCCAAAGACAAGCTCCCAGTGTCTTAGTTCCAGCAGCTAGCTCTCACCTCCTAATGGTTCCACAGACTCCCGAAACACCCCCATCAGCCAGTGAAACACATGTTCAAAATGTGAAGGGATCATTTCAGATTCAAACTGCAATACTTTGTATCTCCTCCTTGGCTGGGTCTCCTCACTGACATTTGGCAGTAAATAGTGTGTTGTTCACTTAAAGGAGCTGAGTCTACTCTCACATCTTCTCAGTATCCAGGAGTCCCTGCACTTCACAGAGCAGTGGGTGACAGCACTTTTGTCCCCTCTAAAGCACCCGGACCAGCTGATAGAATTATAGCCTCCAGAACAATGGGATTGACCTTGGAGATGATGCCTGAAGCCAAGGTGGTGAATGAGACTGTAAGGCCACTGTCACACCACTCTGCCACGTTCCATCACAGAGCTGTGTCCTCCTAGAAAAAAAAGAATGCTTTCTCTCCCTCTAAAAACACACCTTGCAGGCAGGACCGCCTTTGTATATATCATGTGTAGTTTGGGATGGGCACATCTATAATAATTCTTAGGTCTGGATTCTGAGGCTTTCTTGGGGAGGCTAGAAAAAGAACAGATGAGCAAATATTTTGATAAAATCTTGTTTCCAGTCCATCATGAGCCATCTCTTTCATGACCTGCTCACTGGCATTCAGGTGCCATTTCCCTGATAGTGGGAAGCAACAGGTTCTAGCCTTGTGCTCTCTCAGGGGTGATCCTAAGACCTGGGAGAAAGCAGTCACTCTAGATGCAGGAGGCCTTCTGGAGACAGGCATCCATGACATAGTTGTAAGTGGTCTTATCCTGGTACTACTAAACCACCCTCCCGGTGACACTGCTCTGTAAACAAACCACTCACTAAAAACAATCCTACTCATTTAACTATGGACAGAAAGCATCTGGAATATTCCCACTCTTTCTCATTTCTTCCTCTTCCCATATGCCAGTTACAACTTAGGAGATGTTTTTAGTACATACTGTGTGACAGAAAAGACAATAAATAAACAAAAACAAAAACTTGCACATTCTTGGTTCATACCATAAGAAAAAAGTCACACCAATGCCTCTCTCCCTGGTAAACCACTCTGGACTTTGGGTTCCTGTTGAATCTGCTTATGATTAATATATAATATATATTATACACACATACACACACATATATATACATATATATATAATGTGTATGAGTGTTTTTCCGCTTGTATGTCTGTGCCACATATGTGCCTGGTACCCGTGGAGGCCAGAAGAGAGTGCTAAATCCATTGGAACTAGAGTTACCGACAGTTGTAAGCCTCCACATGGGTGCTAAGTATTGAACCCAGGTCCTCCACAGGAGCAGCTAGTATCTTAATCACTGAGCCATCTCTCCGGCCCCAGCTGCTGTTCAGGATTCTTAAAAGTCCTGTCGTTGCTAGGTGGTGGTGGTACATGCCTTAATCCTAGCACTTGGGAGGCAGAAGTAGGCAGATCTCTGAGTCCAGCCTGATCTACAGAGTAAGTTCCAAGACAGTCAGGGCTACACAGAGAAACCCTGTCTTGAAAAAACAAAAGAACAAACCAACAACCAAACAAAAAAATCCTGTCCTCTTGTTCTCCCTTTTATTTTGAATGAACCATTTTCCAGGGCTTTCCCTCAGCTCCTTCCAACATCTTAACGGGGGATGCTACAGTCATAGCCTTCATTTCGTCTTTGGAACAGGTTCTCTTCATCATTCTCCAAGTTCAGTCTTGTCCAGAGCTTTGTTCATCCACATTGCTTCTGTCTGGAAAAACTGGAGGTTTTCAAACTCTGAAAACCTGCTTCCTTTGTATTTACAATCTCTAGTTTGAGCTATCTCCCTGTCTCAAGTTCTACTGGCAAGAAGCAGTCAGAACCCCCTGTAGTCCTTTCTAGAGATCTCCTTATATACTACCCTGCCTGTTAGGTGCAGCTTCTACTTCCCATGTGACTGTAGGAAAGTGTGTTGCCAAACTTTCTGCTGCTTCACAACAGATTTTCTTCTTTCCAACTTCCAGAAACATCTTTTCACATGTTTCTTCAGTGCCGGATAGACAATCTTCTTAAGGTACAGACTATCTGCCAACAGTCATTGTGAGTCTGCTCCATTTGGGTGTGAAATGGACCCCCACAGGCTTCTGTGTTGAAAACCTGGTTCCCAGCTGGTGGTGTTGTGTTGGGGGATGTCGTGAGGCCAGGCTGGTGGAGGTCGGCCATGGGAAGTGGGTCTTTGAGGGTGATCGCTTTGTCTAGCTTCTGGCCTCATGGTCTCCCATCTTCCCCCAGGAAGTGAGTTTGTTATGCTTCAACCCCCACTGCTGCGGGTGGAGCTGATCCTGCCTCCACTCCTGCCTGACGTGATGAACATTGTCGTCTGTAACTGTGAGCCAAATCAAGCCTTCCTCCCTTCAGTTGCCCCGGTTGAATATTTTGTCAACATGACAAGACAATATTAATACATTATGTATTTTCACTAAAATTCCCTTCAACGTCCTTCCAGCGTATACCAGCACCCCACTTGCTTTTCACTTTCTGCACCCCTTACTTTAGACTACCCTCTCCATTTGCATCCCCAGTGACTGACTATCAAGGCTGCTTTTTGTCCCAGCCTACAACTTTTACCTCACCTCTCTCCCATTGAAGCTGCCCAGAATGACTTGGGCTTGCTTCTGTATTAACTCTGTGAGCACCATGGTGTCATTCCCAACCCAAGAAAGGAATCAGCTCTGGAAGAGAGACCCTGCTAATTAGTGTTCATTGGAAGGATGGAAGGATGGATGGATAGGTGGGTAGGTGGGTGGATGGGTGGGTGGATGGATGGATGGATGAGTGAGTAGATGGGTGGGTGGGTGGGTGAGTGGATGGTTGGACGAGTGGATGAATGGATGGATGGACTGGTGGGTGGGTGGATGGATGGATGGATGGATGGATGGATGGGTGGGTGGGTGGATAGATGGATGAGTGAGTAGATGGGTGGGTGGGTGAGTAGATGGTTGGACGGGTGGATGAATGGATGGATGGACTGATGGATGGGTGGGAGGGTGCCCTCCTGGTATCAATCAAAAGGCCATTGGAAAGGTCCAGTGAGGGAGAAGTGTTGGATACAAATGAAAAGCATGATACAATAAATAGATGAGAAGAAAGCAAAGTTGCAAAGTATTTAGATCAAAGAAATGTTCACTTTGGCTAGGGTCAGTGCCGTCTGCTTCACGGCTCCTGATGCTGTATTTAAGGGAAATGGGAAGCAGTTAGGGAATGGCATAGACACTACAGCCAGCATCTCTAAGGACCCATTTGCCTCCCTGGACTCCATTTGCCAAGCTACATGGACCCCAGATGTCTCCCTTTCTTTCACTCCCTCTACTGCATCCCCAAGCCTTCCGCAACAGGGCCCTATTCCCAGGATCTCTCTCTTGCCCCACTGTCCTTATCTCTGCCTCACCACACTTTATAGAGTCACTTACCTTCCCATGTACATTTGTCCCAGGGCATAAATAACAGAGATATATGTTCTATACCCACTTGTCCATATGCCCCAGTCAAAGTGCACTGCATCTACCAAGGCCTCTCAGATACTTTGAGGGTGGCCCAGATACTTATGGGCCATCAGTGCTGCTAACCAGGGGATTAAGTGGGAGAGTGCTTGCTTTGCATGAAGCCCTGGTTTCTAACCCTGGCTCTAGCTGTAATCCCAGCATTTGGAAGAAGGAAACAGAAGGGCCAGCAGTTCAAGGTCATCTTTGGCTACAGAGCAAGTGAGGTCAGCCTGGGCTACATAAAACCCTGTGCCAACAACTAATAAACAAACAAACAAAACTGCAGGCTGTGGATTGTATGTCCTCTGAGTACCCATAGGACTCAAGTCCTCCAGTGGCACATACTGGTGCTTCTGTGTGGTCAGCGCATGCCCTTGGGAGAGTCTCACCCATGTAGACAGGGCATGGGGCAAAGAAGCCGGTCAATGCTCCCAATCCTCACTCTGCAGCTGCTGCCTCGAGGCTCTCTCAGAGCAGACACCATCCTCCGAGCTGGAGAGCACCACCATGGGTTTCTCTGTGTTCATTTGTAATCACAAAAGACAAGGCCCCTCTTTGGATGATCTGGTTAGTGGGGCTCAGAGAGTCCCAGCCACCTTGATGCCTTCACCGGCCTCCACGATGGTGGGTGGCTACCCCACCACAACAGAGTTATATTTATTCTTATATAATGGAAAACTCATTGCTGGACATGGAGTTCCTCATTTTGATCTGTTTTCTTTGGAAGAAGCGGCCGGCGGCGGTGGCGGCTGAGCCCCAAGCTGGGTCATTAACATGGCAGGGACAGCAACAAAGACCTTCCCAGCCGCTGCCTGTAAACCGTGGCTCAAGTTCAAGCAGTTATTCTGTTTGAGGCCTCCCAGCGTCTACAAAAGCCCAGCACGATTATATGATCAGTGTCAAGACCCACTTTCCCCTCTTTGTGCTCCGGGATGCGTTTCCTTTGCCCTGTCCCTCCGTGTTGCCACCGCAGCTGCTGTGGCTTTAATAGCAACCCAAGGCACAGGCTATTGGAGTGTTCCTTGGGCTTTGTTTTAAACATGGTTTTTGCTTGTGTTAACTACCGCCTGGCTCTCTGACACCCGTGAATGGGGCTATGCAGGGCTGTCAATCAACAACAATAATAATGCCATCTGGGTTTGAATAATACTAATGAGAAGAAGACGAAGAAGGGTGCTGAGCATTTACATAGCACCTTTGTCCCAGAAGCTCAGAGGGCGTTCGAGATAATCATTCATTCAATGCTCCCGACTCTGCTGGGCGGTAGATATTATGATCCCACCACGGGAGACTTGAGACACAGAGAGGGCAAGTGGCGGGCCCCAAGGTCACACAGTAAGTCATAGATGACACACTACTTGGTCATTGTGAGGCCCCTGGGCACTGGTCCTGTGGGGTCACATTGCACTGTAACTTTCTGTGTGTGTGTGTTGTATCACGACACCTCTGAGCTTGTGCGATGGAAATGAAAAGAATGTTCTAGGGTGAAGGGCAGGTTCAATGATCTTCGGTGTAACAGAAAAGTCTGTCCAAGTTAGGGACAAGGGAGCTTCACATCACCCCAAGAGGTGTATATGTAGCAAGGAGGAATGGGAACAAAATCAAAACTGGATACAGTAGTAGAGAGAGCCTAGTTGTGCGAGAGAGCGAGCAGGCTAACCACAGACCCAAAATGTCCAGGGAAGGCAATTCAGAAGAACCCAGACTGTTATTGTACCTAGAGTGTTCTCGTCTGACCTAAACCCCCATGCTGCCCTTTGCAGATTGTATCAGAGTGCTGGGACCGTATCTCTCCCTTCTCAACCACACCATCATCATCATCGCCATCACCGCCATCACTGCCATCACCATCAACACTACCATCTCCATCATCACTATCATCCTTGCCGCCACCATCACCGTCCTCCTCGCCGTCACCACCACCACTGTCATCACTACCATCACTGTCACATCCTCATCACTGCTGTTACCACCATCCTCACCACCACACTCATCGCCATCATCATCAGTGTGTTTATCTCTGTCACAATCACTAACACTGTGTCACTGCCATCACCACCACCGTTATCACAACTACTGTCACCATCACTGCCATCCTCCAAGCACCACAATCATTGCTGTCCTGGCCTCATCCTCTAGTTTGCTGTTTATCACTACAGATAAGGAGAAAAGCCAGTTCCTGGGAAGTCACATAAAGACGCATAAGTAAAGTATCTGGCACCTCTCCCCTGTTCGCTGTTGTAAGTCACTGTATCCATTCTTCCGTGCTCTGTGTCTTGATTCTCCCATCTCCCAACACTCACTAAACAAATGCACATAGTAATGCTCCTAACTGCTCTTCCCTCAGAACCTGGCACCCACCGGATTGTAGCCTCTGCACAGAAGAAGGCACCATCTGCTTTTCCATATTTTCTTAAGCACATGGATGCTACTAATGTTGGGGCCAAGGGGCTTCACAGATGCATTTGGAAACACCCCCGTGCTGGGAGAACATGAGTTCCTTATAGACAAGCTAATCCCTGTAGGAAAAACTCTCCAACCTCAGTGCAGGGCGATTGTCCTGGAGAGCTTGTTGAAGCAGAGCATAAGTTAGATGACCTCGAATGCCCATCTGAAAGATCCACCTTGGAAATCTGCAGAGGACAGATAAGACAGACAGAAGTTTGAAGAATCCGTTAGAAGTAGTTCTAACGGCTAGGTAAGTGCTGAGCTAAATAACTGGTCAATGGACTGATGCTGATGTCTCCCAAAGCCTCCCAGCAACTCATTATATTCTGGGTTCCATGTCCCTGGAAGAGAGCCTCTAAATGCTTGGGTTGACACCGTCTGTCCTGTGAGTTCATTATTTATGGTGTTGCCTGTCCTTCGCCTTTGTCCCTGACCCAGTTTAGAGACACTTCATCACCAGGTCTGAGTCCGAGTCTCTTCCGTTTCCAAGGCAAACCTTCTTTGCCAACGAACAAGTGATTTATAAGCTCCAGGCCTTCAATGGGAAAGCCCGAGATAGAACGCCCTCTCCATTTCTCAACACTTCACAGGGCTTCTGACCCTCACTTGGTGCTGGGCCCTTGTCTCCCCTTTCCCGGCACACTCAGCCTTTTCTAAGGACAAAGTCCATGCTGGGCTCCATGTTGTACAGATTGTCAGTGGAGGAGCTGTCATGGAGCAAGTGCTCGAGAAATCACTACCGCAAAATAATAATGACACGTTTGTTCTGGAAGTGTCTAATGTTGTTCGTGGATTAGAATACTCAATGCCTCACATACTTGCAGTTTTTCTCCTTCAGATGGGGCTCACTATACCTGTATAGGAGGGCATACTTGTAAGGTCTGCCTCCAAGAACAGAGAAGGCTCTGCAGTTAAGAGCACTTAATGCTCTTGCAGATGACCTAGATGGCCTAGGTTTGATGCCCACCACCCACATCAGGTGGCTCACAACTGCCTGGAACTCCAGTATGAGGGGATCAGAGACCTTCTGGCCTCAAAAACTCTCTCTCTCTCTCTCTCTCTCTCTCTCACACACACACACACACACACACACACAGAGTACTAAAAAAGTCTTTAGAAAAATAATATGAGCTCATCTCACTAAATGTTACTGTTTTCAAAGAAATCCTCCCTCTTTCTTCCCTCCTTTTATTTGTTCCCTCCTGCCCTCCCTCCTTCCTTCCCTCTTTCTTCCTTCTCTCTCTCCTACCGTCTACTTGTTCTTCCTAGCCTTTCCTTTCCAGCTTCCCTTCATTTCCCCTCCCCCCTTTCCTTCTTTCCTGTCTGCTGCAATCAAACACCTGACAAGAAGGAACTTAAAAGATCAAAGGCTTATTTCGACTCACGGTTTGGTTCAAGGGTTATAGGCATCACAGTGAAGAAGCCATGGTAGCAGGGGCTTGAGGCAGCTGGTCACATGATACTCACAGCCCAGAGGCTGAAGGAGATGAAGGTGAGCAGAGCAGGATTGGCGTCCTCCCTTTGTCCAGTCCAGGACCACAGCCTGCGGAATGGGCGGCGTTCAGGGCTGGTCCTCCCTCCTCAGTTAGCCCTCTCCGGAAAAACTCTCAAGAACAAACCCAAAAGGTGTTCCTCGTTGTGCACTGTTCCTTAAGCCAATCAAGTTGAAATAGAAATTAAACATCCCTGTCGGATTGGGAATATGGCCCAGTCACTGAATTGCTCACGGGAGGAGTCAGGTTCCATTCCCAGCATCCACTTGAAAATATCTAGGTGTGGTGCTGGATGCATGTGACCTCATTGCTGATGAGGCAGAGACAGGGGGATCCTTGGGGCATGCCGACCAGTCAGATTAGCCTAATTGGTGAGTTCTAGACCAGTGTGAGACCTTGACTCCCCAAAGCAGACAGCATCTGAGGAGCAACACATAAGATTGTCTTGTCCTCTGGCTTCCACACACAGGGCGGCGGGTAAGGGGGGCTATTCCCCCCTTGTACCTTTCCCCCTTTCCCTCCCTCCACTTAAGAAATCTCATCTCCAGAGAAAGATCCAGTCACTCATAATTTAATTTTATAAACTGAACTTTATTTCAGACCCAAGTAAGATAACAAAAGCAGATGTGGGCTTACGGAGATAAAGCACAGAGAGAGTGGACCACGGTGGGTATCAGCTGGAGGTGGGAGCTGGGTTTTCAGTAGACAGAGGGAGGAAATGGAAAAACTGGATGTTCAACACGGGTTGTGAAGGGCTGGGTCTGGGAGCTGGATCCTAATCAGCCGTAATGGGGACACTGGACTCTACTCAAAGGCAAGATCAGAAGTCTCTGTAACAGTGACCATAAATCCTGCTTCTAGTTTGAACAAGCATCCCACACCACAGTCGCCAGCCAGCATTTACCCTGTGGCTTGAGGCTATGTGTACTGTCTGTGCCCCTTGCCCCAAGATGGCAGCTGTAAGCATACGTGGTGGGCACTTCCCTCTGTAATCTTGCATACAGAGCTTTGACTTGGGAAAGCAATCATCTCCAAATATTCCCACTCCCTCCCTCTACCTACCCAGGACATAGCCTTTCTATTCAGCTGAGCTGGAGCTCCAAGGTGGGGACACCTCTGGTTTCCACAGAGGATTGACCACCACACAGGACAAAGAGCCTCAGAGGACTGGCCCTACCTCTGGCAGACTCAGTGCCTGCTCCTCACATGCCGTGGG
This sequence comes from Peromyscus leucopus, assembly GCF_004664715.2. NCBI lineage: Eukaryota > Metazoa > Chordata > Mammalia > Rodentia > Cricetidae > Peromyscus > Peromyscus leucopus. The sequence goes on from NC_051065.1 coordinate 143,836,971, forward strand.
TTTTCCTGGATGCCAAACTGGCTAGTTTGAAAACCTTCCATTCCATCTTCACAGACAGAGCCAGGAGCCTCTGGGAAGAGCTCCTGTCTGCCTCAGGCCCTGCACACCTCCTGCTCCAGCTCATTGGAACAGGCGGGAGGTTGTTATTCTCCATTTACACACTGAGGTACTGTAGGACTGAGGCTTGTGGGTGTGGCTAGAAAACCCCAAATCTCATCCTCTCCCTTCTGCATTGGACATGGTGGCTTCTGGGGACTTTTTTTTTTTTTTCCCAGACAGCCTGAGCATCCCAGGCAAGAGGATCTTAGAGGGACCTGGTAAGCTTCAGGGAGTCTAAGAATGTAGCCCTGCCCCCACCCCCTCGCCCCGCCTTCACCCCCTCACCCTCCACTCTGTACCCTCTCTCCACCCTTTAGTTGCTGTCCATGAGCTTATCACCCTGTCCTGAATTCCCCCCTTTCCTGTCCTGCTTGGGGACTTCTTTACCATGCTGTCCCGTCTTGAGGAACGCTTATATTGTCTTCCCATCTCCTTCTCTCTTTTCTGTTTACCCCGAGAGTGCTGCAATGGGATGTATTGTGGTGTTTTGTTAAAGGCCACCCTAACTAGATAGACATCCTGAGCTGCCCAAAGGCAGTGTGCTGGTTATGTTGAATTGTCATCTTGACACAACCTGGAGTCACCTGGTAAGAGAGAACCTCAACTGAAGAGTTGCCCGGATCAGATTTGTCAGTGGGCATGGCTAGGGGACATTGTCTGGATTAGTGATCAGCATAGAGGGGCTTGGCCCATGGTGGGCAGCACCGCTCCTAGGCAGGTGGGTCTGGGCTAGCTGAGCATGAGTCACGAGAGCAAGGCAGCAAGCAGCATTCCTCCACGGTCTCTCCTTCAAGTCCCTGACCCTGCTTCCCTCATTAACGATGACCTGGAAGTGGGGGTCCAATAACCCCTTTCCTCTTCACATTGCTTTTGGGCAGAGTACTTTATCACAGCAACAGAGATCAAACTAGGGTGAGAGGGATGGTGAGGACCTCGGGGGACAGTTGTGTGGACTGCACCGCCCAGCTCTGTGAGGTGCAATTCACAATGCAGTCTACACGCGTCTTGCACAGTCCTAAGCTTGGGGAGTGTTAAACCTTGTTTTTAAGCAGGTATGGAACACAATGACAATGTTTCACCTGGTAGAAGGCAATTGCCTTTAACTTTGCTCTTCTTGCCCTGGTCAGCTAAGAAGAAGAAACTGTAGCTAACTCGGTGACTTTATAGTGAGAGCACGCCCAGTTCCCCTGGGAGGAGGTGCGGCTCTAGATCAAGTTCCCCTTGAGGGCTGCTAGTGTCGCTCGTTTGCCAGAGTGCTTGCCTGGCATGGACACGGCCCTGGGTCTGACTGCCAGCACCGTACAAACTGGGTGTAGTGGTGCATGCCTGTAAGCCAAGGGGAGGGGCATGGATTAGAAGATCAAGGTCATTCTCAGATACCTAATGAATTAGAGGCCAGCCTGGGCTACGTGCCCATAGCACAAAAAAACAGCAACAACAAATAAGTTCCCTAGCCCCAGCATGGTCCCAGGAGGTCACAAGGGTCATGACCTAAATTCTGAGTTGCCAACCCCGGAGCAGTGAAGTCCAGGACAGTGGATGGTGAAGGGGGTTCTGAACACAGTCCTGCCATGAGACAAGAAAAACTCATGGACCACCACACACAAGGCTGCCATCCCCTGGGCTCTGGGCACGGTGCTTTGGCTAGAGCCCAGGGCTGGGCAGGACGTCTGATAGGAGTCCTATTCTACCTTGCCCTGGGTTCTCAGGATGCCCCAAACGCCCACAACCTGCTGTGTTGGTGTGTCTTGGGTTCTCATCTGCACAATGAAATATCGTTCTTTCAACATTTTGGAGGAGAACATTGGCGCCATCAGGATGTCCACGAATTGGCAGTACCTGGGAGCCCTACCAATTATCCTGACAATCCACGGCATGCAGTGTCCTCCCCAGAACATATGTCCGCTTTGCTCCCTTCTGGCTTTATGCTGATGCTGGGGAAAGACAAGACGGCAGGGACACAAAAGCAGGTACAGGAGTCACGCAGTGAGCTCAGATTCAGCCTCTGTCCTCACGAGAGAGGACCAAGGGGCTGGATCCCTATGCCTGGTTCTGGAATTCAGAACCACTCTGCCTGAGTTCCACCCCAGCTGCTGGTGCTCAGCAGTGTTGTGCTCTTGGACAAGCTGCCTGAGCTGACACCTGCTTCCCTTTGGGAGCCTAGGGCCTGGTACCACTCGCTCCCTACCTGCCTTGCTGAGCTGAGGATGGAGTTTAGGGTGTGAAGTCCTGGCCAGGGTGGCACTTTTGTCACCTCTGCCAGGACGGCAGCTACCTCTGTGGCCCAGGGTTCTTTTTCAGTGCTTGAGAACTGGAAAGCAGTGGACAGATGTGATAGGACCGAACCATCCAAAGACAGCCTCAGGGCACAGCATGGCAAACCTGGCTCCACTGGACCACGTCAGCCCGCCCAAACCCCTCTTGTTATGCTGACACTCTGCAAAACCTCAGGTAGGAATGAATCTCTTCGCTCAGGGCAGCCTGCGAGCAAACCAGTGACCATGGGTGCTCTGGACCCCGAGCCTTCTGCTCTCTCCCCTTAGCAGTCTTGGGCATTCTGCCCTGAGCCCCATGAACACTTGAACCTCTAAGATCGTCAAACCCCTGATACGAATCTGTGAAAACCTAGATGATTTCTAGGTTTATATATCAATCTTTCAGTGTTGGCTCTGTGTTAAGTGTGAGAGCAAGATCCTGGAGGGTGTTCATCCACCTCTTCCTGAGTTCACACATATTGAAAGGGGAATTTTTTTTTTGCACATCAATGCTGACTCCTATGTCTGAAAAAAAATTCTTTTTTTTTCTGCCTGCAAAACTCCTATGCCCAGAGCAGCTATCACCTCCTCTGAAACTTGACTTAGTATTTCTTGGCCTTTGAGAAAGAGTTAATAACACTTTCTTGTTAGATTTTTTTTTGGGGGGGCTGTATTTTATAGTATACTTTCTGATATTGTGCTTTTGTTACTTGCTGTGCCCTGAACCAGGAACACTCAAATTTATCTATAAATGATTGGAACCTGCATGTAGTAGTTGGCATTCATTAGTTTTTGTTGAGGGGCTGGAGGAAAGGCTCCGTGTCTCAGGATCTGGGTTCAGTTCCGGGTGCCCACCCACATCAGGTAGCTCACAACTGCCTGTAACTCCAGTACCAGAGGAATCCAACTCCCTCTTCTGGCATCTGCATGAATGTGGTGCACATAGATTCATGCAGGCACACATACCTTCATGCAAATAAAAATAAATAAATCTTTCTTTAAAAGGAGTTTGTTGAATGACATCCTTTTGCTATGTAAGAACTCTTGGGGGGTCTGAAGGTCCAGAAGTTTGAGATTCACTTCTCCACTGTGGATGCCTTGCTGCCAGAGGAAGCAGAAGCAAATATGAGCAAAGATCTGCTGGTCATTAGGGCATTTAAACTCCGGAATAACTTACGGAAGACTCTGGAGTCGTCCTGGGTGAGCAGCCTGCGCTCCCTTGGCTCCTGAGATCTAGTGACGCTTCCATAGCCACTGGCCATTTACTGATGACCTCACTCTGCCCACTGCCTCTCCCTCATGTCACTGTGCCCAGCAAGCGATACCTAGCTCTTGCCCTCCTGGTCCAGTTGTGCCTTCCATCGACCAACTCAAGCATGCCTCTGCCGCAGAGCTTCTCTGGCCAGCCTATTCCAAAAGGAAGCCTCTTTCCTTGGGGCCCAAGGGCACTCACCAGGACCCCAGATGATTCAGGAACAAACTGCTACTTGATGTCACAGTGAGAGTGTCCTTTGAACGCAAAAAAGAAAAAGGAAAAAGAAAAGAAAAGAGAAGAAAGCATTTCTGATCACCCTGGTATCTATTCACTAGTGTTAAGCCCAGTTAGGGACACCTTATGTGTAAGTGTGTGAGAATGTGTGTGTGTGTGTGTGTGTGTGTGTGTGTGTGTGTGTGTGTTGTGTTGGTATGGCAACGTGACATGTACATCCAAACCAGAGCTCCCGGTGTAATTCATCTGGAACAAAATAAACTCACTAATGACATCTTCCATCCTGTGTGGCATGTGTGTCGCAGACAGCGAGCCTTCCCAAGAAACTGACTAAGTTCAAACAGCATGCAGAGCTGACATTCTTTCTGGCCTGTCCATATCCCCCAGCACACTTCCGCCCAGGCAGCTGGAGAGTTTCAGGGGAAAAGAATCTTGGACAGCTGTTGGTAGAGATCACGCAGACTTCCTCACATCTGTTAGCAAGTGGTGAGCTCATGTCCCTGGTGAGGGAGTCAACCTGTGCGGTCCACCACCAGAACAGAGCATGCTGTGGGAGGGAGAGAAGAGAGGTGGCCCTGGTGGGGGGGTGGGGTGGGGGTGGAGTTTCCTCCTGTCAGAAAATCCCGCTGGAGACAGCCACAGGGGGAGTGGTCCTGCAGACTCTTTCCTCCATTGAGGAGTTTCCTTCTAGAAACACCCTGGAGTTGTGATAGTTACAGGGAGAGGCTGCTAATCCGACAAAAATTTAAATTTGAAATGTATTTTGGATATAAGAAAAAAATATTGTAAGCCTAACTACATGTTCCTATTCATATTCTCTAACGTAATCGTTAGTAATTAATTTTTATTGATTTAAGGGAGTGCATAAAGTAATAGGTTTCATTACAGTTCATACCCAGTATTAGTATAACTTGCTCATATTTGTCTCCCTCACCTCTCCATGCCCCTCTTTAGCCTTTGGTCTCCTTCCTTCGCCAAGGTAGTCCCCCTTCTGTGTGTGTGTGTGTGTGTGTGTGTGTGTGTGTGTGTGTGTGTGTGTGTGTGTGTGTTCAGATGCAGAGTCTGCATTTGGGAGAAAATGTGAGCTAGCTTGCCTTTCTTCTTCTGTTAGCTCCCTTGCCCCGCCCCCAGAATCTCCCTCCCCTCTCACTGCCCCTTATATTTTTCAGTGACAATTATTTGTTTTGGTTTTTAGCTGAAAGGGTGTTGAGTTGCCCAACCTGGCCTCCAACTTGTTAAGTAGCAAAGAATGACCTTGAACTCCTGATTCTTCTTCCTCCACTTCCAGAGTGTACAGGTGCGTTCCACGACCTGCCTGACAGCTGATTTTGAAAAGGCTCCTGGTTCCCTTCAAATTACCCTCCTTTCCTCTCCAGATCGCAGTTCAACGAGCAGTGATGTAGAATAACCCTACAAAGGAAGGTCATGTCATGGCCAATGGCAGCCCCCTCCAAGTTTTTGGATGTTAAAAAAAAATAATAATATTCTGGTGTTGACAGTGTTTAATTGTGTCCAAAGAGCCTCAAGTGGCCGTATGGGAGACGCAGGAGACTTGGTGCTGGAGTTACTGCTGCCACTGGGGCTCCGTCCCTAGGCTGCTGCACCTGCTTCCTTAAAGCCAAGGTTGATGGGTTTGGGAGGGATGTCGGTTCAGAAACGGTCCAAGTTTACTAGGAAGGAGAGAACTGGGACTCTGGTCCCGACTTGCAAACCAGGCACTTTTCCTTCTAGGAAACTGTGAAGTACAAAGTTGTTTTCTCACAAAAGAGCAGCTCATGGAATAAGGTAGTTTTTCCTTCTTCTTCCATTCCCTGGAGCTCAAGACTCATGGAATCTACCCTGGGATTTAGTTGGGTTTTGGCTCCAGACCCTGGCAGAGCCACAGCTGGATAACCTAGAAGAAATATTAAACCCCTTTCAGAATCCCATCTGGATGGTCAAAGTTGGTACCCAGTAGAGTACGAGGTCAAGAGACGAGAGAACTACA